>NC_088864.1:10916927-11265062 GCF_032884065.1 Artemia franciscana
TAATACATAATCGACCTGCAAAATTAGACTCATAAAAACTCAACAAAACTGCCGTTCAGGCTGGCCAGAACTGGTCACTGGCGATATCCCCTCAAATAAAACTAAAAAAAGGCATGACAGTGTTCTCAAACAATATAAGTGAAAAAACTAATTTTGAACAGTTTTTCTACATAAAATCTTGAACTTCACAAATTTATGAGCACCCTCCTCCCTCCCAAAAAATTCTTAGCTCTGACTAAATTACTTGTAATTGAATTAGAACAAAAGCTTTACAGCTTTCCCAGGTACTTGGAGTTGGCTGATGATTGCACTTCATTGGATGCGATTAAAGGTCAAAGGGACAACGATTTCAAGTCAGGAGGGGCAGCATCAGCAGCCATGTCGTCTGAACCTACCCATGAGCTTGAGGCCGAATATGAAGATGTTCATCCAGGATTTTGACTGGTGTCCATGCCTTTTTCCCCTTGGGATTGGTTTGCAACAAACTGCCATTGAAGCAAAAGAGCTATGTTCGAGGATCTGATTTAGAGTAAAGAGCTAATCAATGGATCTTATGCCAGCTCTGAATGCTGCTTGATCACACCAAGCTGCCAAATTTTTACGGGTCTGAAACGATGAAGGGTAATAATAGTGATGATCTTCGCAACTTAACTAATGAATTATTTACTGCAGTAGTTTTTGATCACATTGAAGAGTTCCCAAGGTCTTGGAGCTAGACTTGGGGTTGTTTTGTAGATTTCCACCGGGATCAAACCAATTCCCTGGACTTTATGACTCATGAATTTCTTGATGGCTACCTTTTCAGAATTAATATCATCATTAGAGCCATGTTGACTAGTTACAGCTTCTTTAGTGAGTCGATTAGGGCTGCAACTATTTGCAGAAATAATTGAAGAATTGAGCTAAGAGGGTCGTTCCAGATGCCGTAAGATTAAATAATTTCTTTTAAATGAAAAATCCATCTTTCTGTCATATCGTCCTTCCGCGTGAGAAGGGTACTAACATTGCTTTTAAACGAAGTTGCATGGATTCATTTTTACTTTTTTGAGAAGTTGGAAGAGTTTCCTCGTACGGTAGTATCGTGCACCCTTCTCCGTATCCGTTGCCATTTGATCCCAACATTTCAGGCGGTCTTGTCTCCTGTTTGCTTATGTACCTCCAGATATAAAAGACAACCTTTTCCCATGCATTACAAAAAAATAAGCAAAACAGCCAGCTAGTTTTCCTTTTGTTGTTTTTTGGCGCAGGCGCTGCCTGTACAAAAATGCCGCTTTTACATTTTATGTTTGTATCCAGTTTTATTTGCTTTATTGAGTGCTGCCTGTTTTTGTCTTTTTAACAAGTTTTGACCAATATTAGTTTAAGTAATGACTATTGAATATATTTTAATTTTTATAACATTAATTTTGGCATTATTTTGGAATTTTCTTAGTTTTGTCAATTGTTATATTTTTTGTTTGTCCTGTTTTTATTTACTGACCCCAAAATTCGAATTTGGACATTTGGGCCTGTGATAGAAATCTTTTTAACAAATGTTTATTTTATTTTCGTTTCCTTCTTTCAAGGACTTTTTTAGCTGTTTTTTATGTTTTCTTTGATTGACCTCTATTTGTCCTAAATATCACTACCTGGCCTATCAGACTCCTCAAAAGCCAAATGCTAAACCAACTATAAAGCTCTAATGGGAATTGTTAATAATAATAGCATGAAAGATTTTGTGATGAGCTTGAAATGGAGTAAAATATTTGAAGATCAGTCTCTTGGTCAAAGTATTTACTATTGGTATAACAGTAACATTTCAGCTGAAAATTTTGCCCTAAATGACATGGAAAAGAAAAGCTAACCAATTTTCTAACTTTTCAGCTTTTCTAACTTTTCTAACTTTTCTTTAAAAGAACCTAGAAAACCTAAGCTCATTTGCGACACAAATTTAGTTGGAAAATCAAATTCATTCGAGGGATAGTAATGAAAATCAAATAAGTCATAAAACAAGATTTTTTGTCACGATCTTGATTTCGAGATTTGGAATGTCTTGTATACAATTTAGATTGTCACAACCCAAAATTATCTATTTTAGAAAAACATTCCTGCTCATTGTTCATCAATAAATTTTAAACTAGAATAAAAGCGGAGTGATAAATATATTGTAGAATCATGGTTCAACAAATGTCAAAAAACGATCTTCGTTTCGATAAACTTTTGTATATGTTAACTACTCTCATTCATAAATCTATCAAAAGATGTCACAGATAGTGAACGATTCGTGGAGTAAAAAACATAGTAGAATCAGATACCAATTGTGTCAGGATGTATTTATGGCCTTTGAGTCAAGTTAAGATGTCCGATCAACTAAATTTTATACTTCCAGGGGAGTATATAAGGCTTGATTATTACAGAAGTGGCACCTTCCAGGTATAACAGTAAACTGTTGGATACAAATACATTTATAAATTTGCTATTGCATAAATTTTATATTAGTTTTTACCTTTAAGCTTGTCTTATTCATCAGCGAAGTGCATAAGGCTACTGAAGTGATGACATTCCATGACAATGATACTGATTGGTGACAATGATATGACTTTGTTCACTCTCTTCCCTCTCCCCCTGAAAACGTCTGTACACTTCCCAATAGCATTACTGTATGTAAACAATGGTAAAAGTTTGTAACTTGCAGCCCTCCACCGGGGACTGTGGGGGAGTAAGTCACCTCCAAAGACACAGTTATAAGTTTTCCGACTATGTTGAACAAAATAGCTATCTCAAAATTTTGATCTCTTGACTTTGGGAAAAATGAGCGTGGGAGGGGGCCTAGGTGCCCTCCAATTTTTTGGTCACTTAAAAAGGGCACTAGAACTTTTAATTTCCGTTAGAATGAGCCCTTTTGCGTCATTCTAAGACCACTAAGTCGACACGATCACCCCTAAGGAAAAGAAAAAAAAAATACAAACAAAAAACAAATAAACACGCACCCGTGATCGATCTTCTGACAAAAAATACAAAATTCCACAATTTTGTAGATAGAAGCTTGAAACTTCTATAGTAGGGCTCTCTGATACTCTGAATGTGATGGTGTCATTTTCGTTAAGATACTATGAGGTATAGGGGGGGTCCCCTATTTTCTAAAATAAGGCAATAATTCTTCGCATCTTTTTATAGGTAAGAATAAATTTGACGAAACTTATATATTTAAAATCAGCATAAAAATCCGATTCTTTTGATATATCTATTAGTATCAAATTTCCGTTTTTTAGAGTTTTGGTTACTATTGAGCCAGGTCGCTCCTCACTGCAGTTCGTTACCACGAACTGTTTGAAAAAATGTATAGTCATGGGTAAGTTTCATGGCCAATGATACTTTCTATGATCATGCCCAAAGAAAAAAAGCATACAAAAACGATTCAGTTAAAAATACTTGTAATGGTAAAAATCAAGTTTTACGTCACAATTTTCAAATTGTTCAAGGAGGACCCTTTGTTCAGATCATGTTCTTGGGTGGTACCTCATCCTCTCTGTACAGACAAGCATATAAATGAAATATTTTGTTTAAACTCAAAATAGTCCCATAATAAGAGGGGAGTAGAAACCTTGTCAACGGTCCACTTTAGTCTAGTGACATCCATCTTTTTTCCCTTGGCAAAGTTTAGAGTTTAAATCTCCTCTCCATTTATCCCAAGGACCTTCCATAGAAAGTCCAAACATTTAGGGAAGTTTCTTATCCTATTTTCCCTCACACATCAATGAATTACAACCCCCTACATATAATAGCTGGTGATAAACTATACGATTAATGCTAAAATATTGATGGACCTTCGAATGAATCTGCTAAGCAAAGAAGAAGGATTTCTATTTTTAAAATTAAATTATAAAATTAATTTTTAGTAATTAATATTAAAAATCTAATTTATATTGATATTAGAATAGACAAGCGTTGGTTCCAGAAAAAAAGACACATTACAAATTTTCAAGCTCCATTAAAAAGAAATTGTAGGGTTATTTTAGAATTTTAAAAATTTGATGAATCAAACAAGTTCGTGGTAACGAACTGTAAGTAAGGAGCGATGTGGCTCAATAGTAACTGAAATTTAAAAAATGAAATCAGCAGATACATCAAAAGAATCATAAGGCTCATTTTACTGATTAAATAAACAAAACAAGTTTTTTTCGACTGAAAATAAGGAGTAAGATTAAAACTTAAACCGAAATGGAAATTATTTTTTGTTTGGGGGTGTTAATCCCTCCTCAATACCTCTCTCTTTACGCCAAAGTTTAACTTTTTGTTCCAATTTGTTCAATAAAATGACTCCTGAAAGACAAAGGCCGTTAAATTACAATAACAAGCTTTTTTTAAAAGTTCAAAAAACCATAGCGTAAAGAGAGAGGCATGGAGGAGGAGGCCGCCCCTCATATACGTAATAATTTTTGTTCGTTTTAAGTTTTAATGTTGCTCCTTACTATCAGTTGAAAGTTTGTTGTTTTTTCTTTTTTTTCTGATTGTTTTTAAATAATGCCAAAAAATCCAGCTCCCCCTCCATAGACATTCCCTTTCTCCACAAAAATTCCTCGTTGAAAAATCTACCCCCCCCTGCCAGTAAAAATCCCCCCGAAAAATATCTATATACTTCCCAATAGAAAATATTATATGCTAACAATGGCCAAAGTTCATAGCTTGCAGCCCTTTGCTGGGGGCTGTAGAGGCTATTTTATCCTCAAACGCATAGTTACTAGATCTTTCGACTATGCTGAACAAAATGGCTACCTCAAGATTTTGATTGGACGAGTTTTAGAAAAAAGGGCGTTGGAGGGGGGGGCTATCTATCCTCCAGTGTTTATGGGTAAATGAATCTATTGAAGACATGGCAATAGAAGCTATTTCAAATATGAAAGGGGCTGCCCCCTCCACAATACCTTGGTCTTTAAGCTAAAGTTTTTTATTACTTCAAGGAGCAGATATCTAACAAAAAGTCAAACTTTAGCGTGAAGAGCGAGATATTGAAGAGGGGGCAGCCCCTTCCATTTATGGAATAATTTCTGTTGGTTTTAAGGCTTCAACGTTGCCCTTACTTTCAGCTGAAAAACTTGTTGTTTTTTTTTTGAAATTTTACACTAAAGCAATCGAATGTAGCTCTGGATCCTTGATGACACTGTTTTTAGCTGAATTGTTTTAGATAGAAATTGATGTTAATGCTTTTCAGATGAATTTTTTGTTATTATCAACAACAGTTAACATATAGAACGTAATTGTACCATGAGGAGACTTCGAAGGTGTAATAGAGCAATCCCAACATATCAATGAACACTTAGCTTCGAAAGAAAAACATAAAGTGGAAAAAGAGAAAAAGAATTTGTGTGTGAGAAAAAAACACAGAGAGAGAGAGAGAGAGAGAGAGAGAGAGAGAGAGAGAGAGAGAGGAGAGAGAGAGAGAGAGAGAGAGAGAGAGAGAGAGAGAGAGAGAGAGAGAGAGAGAGAGAGAGAGAGAGAGAGAGAGAGAGAGAGAGAGAGAGAGAGAGAGAGAGAGAGAGAGAGAGAGAGAGAGAGAGAGAGGGAGAGAGAGAGAGGAAAACCAGAAGATGCGGATTATCTTTGTATAAATTCTGGTTAACCAGTTATACAAAATCATGCGCTTGGATTATATTTTTAATTTCAAAATGTCTTGCCTAAGTTCCGCATGATTTAACTTGCACATACCATGTCCCAAACCTTTTTGTACATGTCAAGCACCATCCACCAGCAATTATCCGTCGCCACAAACTTTCAATAGCATTTTTCATTAGTGAAATATGATACCCAATGTCATTTACGAGAAATGCTTATTTGAAATCGCATGTACATCTTGTAAGAACTTGTAGTCCAGTATTTACAGACTAAAGGAATAAGAATTGACGATGACTGACAGTTTGTTAAACATGTTGGAAATGTGGGAAAGTTTGACAAAGCAGAAGACCCCCCTTATATATTCGCATGTAGGCATCTCAAGTTTCTTATTTTGACTGAAAGAAGAAAGAATGCTGGTAGTCTGGTCTAAACTACATAATCGATCATTCTGGGTCATATCTTTTTCATTGGGGTAATAATTGGAAGCACTTATTTAGAATTTTGGAGAAATTGACAGTTAGCAAATGCCTAAAGTGCTATGTATGAAAATTAGTTTTATCAAGTCGAGCTAAATAAATTAAACTGTGCACTTGTTTGTTATTACAAAGTTAATAAACATATAAACGCGGTTCAACTTTTAAAGCATTTTTCAATTCCCCAAAATTTGCCCGACCTCATATTAGGGTAACACCGAATATGAAATGTGGGAAAATTTGACAGAGTAGGAAAAGACCTTCTCCTGTATTTAGAAATAGACATCTCAAGTTTCTTATTTAGACTGCACTAAGAAGGAATGCTGGTAGCGTGGTCTGGCACACATGATCGATTATTCTGGGTCATGTCTTTTTGATTAGGGCCATATTTGGACATAGTTCTCCAGAACTCATCCAGAGAACTCATTTGGAAAGTGTACTATATTTGGAAAGCCTAAATAACTTTCATGTGGCTTGGTACCCACTGGTAGTTGCAATATTTTGAAGGAGGGATGATGGAAGGAGGAGGATGCCTCAAATTCAAGATGTGATGGTGTTTTATTTGAAGCACTTATGAGCCAAGAATAATATTAGTCGTCCTTTTATACAAATCAATAAAATAGATTTTATACAAATATGCAATAAAATCTAGAATACAAGTTACGAATTCTTACCTGCAACATTTTTGTTGAAATTTGTTATGGCATTCATCAAAAAAACAAAGAAATGAATATAAAGACGACAAACATTTGTCAACCCTGACTTCCGGCCTAACCACTTCATGTTCCAAATACCTAAGTTGCATTCAGAGCTAAGTACTACTGTGTTACTGCACCAAGATGTTGTTGCTGTGATGCATTATTATGCCTACTTTCAGGTCAAAGTAAAAAAAAAATGCTTCCCGGTGTTTCTAGGATTATAGAAAACTAGTATTTTACTGAAAACGCAGTATAATGTAGGAGTTTTCGTACAGAAAATGCAAACAGATTAAGGACACCTTTTACAAAATAAAGACAAGGCACATTAAGGTCGCTGCTTTATTTTTCGTTTCGTTTAACTTGGTAACACTTCTGCACAATGTTTCAGTCCACTGATTGGCTCTCGCTTTGGTTCTGTAAAGGGCATATCATGATTAGTTTGTAGACAAAATCAAGTAAAAGCCATCTTGATAGTATTAGAACTATGGACTATTCTTAGAATTTGTATCATAACTTGAAATTCCCAGTTGTATAAAGAGAAACAACCGGATTTAAAGATTTCTTTTTTTGGCTTATTTAATCTTAATTTCGAGCAATACTAAAGCGTATTTCTTACAATTTAAAATTGTATAATACTCATTGTTGGTATTATATCTGGCGAGACCAAAATATTACCTGATAAATGAATCAAATATTTCTGTATGGTGTTTAATGACTGTGGTTATTAAAAGAAAAATTAATTTTATGCTTATGTTTTTAAGATAATTGTAATTGTATACTGAAAGTTGCTGATGTCGCAAGTGGTGTAAGACTATGAAAAAAATTATAGATTATTTTATTGTTGTCTGATGTCATTTTCGATGGATCTCAGGCTGTTTTTCAAAATCATCTAAAATCTCTTTTCTCAAATAGCTTTTCCTTTTAAGATTAGCCTAAATAATAGTTATCATTCCTGAATCAATGTCAGATGGTTATTTTTTCTCATTAGGCAGTTTTTTTTTCAAAATGCGCTTTCCAACTTTTGGTTACAATGGAATGTGGTTCGCTCTTTACTAGGTTGCGGTTACGCCTGCGCCCATGATAGAAGGCACAAAACCCCCTTAAAAAACCTGATACCGATATCTCCGATACGATAGACGTGGTACCAATACGTCCAATACCAATACGCGCGACACTGATACACCCGATACCGATACGCCCGATACCACATACAACCCTTCTCCAGGGACTTAGGAGGGTCACGTCATTATCAAACCAATATTTATTGGACCTTTCGGCTATGGTGAACAAAATGGCCATCTCAAAATTTTTATAAGACGATTGTGGGGGGAGAGAAGATTTTGGAGAGGGGGGCTTCAATCTTTTTTGTCACTTAAAAGGGCACTAGAAAATTCGCTTGAATATACCATCAAACTTCTCTCTACGATTTTCTGGTCACTCGCTAGCCTGGTATATACCCTGGTAGAAAAAGAAAAGAAAAAAAGAGACAAATCAGTGCACCCCAAGAAGTGATTTTTCCTTGGTGTTCAACGTTGGAGACTGCAATCATCTTTTAAAAAGTTTTCGACCATGCTGATTCCAACGGTCCACCTTTTATTACATCCGATGTCATTTTCAAGGGTTTTAGGCTCTTTTGTGAATCACGATAAATTTATTTTCGCAATACACTTTTACTTTTAAGATTAACCGAAACAATAGTTACTATTTCTGATTTAGTGTCAGATGGTAATTTTATTCAAAACTTATTTTTTAAAGGGTTTTAGGCTCTTTTGTGAATCACGATAAATTTATTTTCGCAATACACTTTTACTTTTAAGATTAACCGAAACAATAGTTACTATTTCAGATTTAGTGTCAGATGGTAATTTTATTCAAAACGTGTTTTTCAACTTTTGGTCACTATGTGATGTAGTTCGCTCCTTACTTGGTTACAGCCACTGCTGCAATCATTATTAATTGTCTATTAGTATCATCAATTTGCTTTTAGTTTTCTGCCATTTATTCGGATAGCTTAACCAAGCTCTACAAGTTATGGCAAGACCGCCCAATAAATTCTAAATATTTTGGCCATACAAACTAAAAAAAAATTAAATGGACAAGATAGGCTGATTCTTTATGGTATCGAAACCCCTTAGCCGAGCTTAGTTTTCGGATTCAGTAGACTGCTGAAAAAATTTGCTTTTGATTGCTAGCGATTCAGAATATCACCGAAGACGATCATTCACAGGATAGGGCTGTTTGAAACAATATTACAATCCACCCGGTTTGTGGGGAGCTCCGTGTTGATTAATTTACGTCGAGAGATTAATGAAAGCTCGGAGTCAGACAACTTTCAAAAGCACGGGTGCCACCTTGATCCAATAATCGAATACACAGGTGAAACAGTTGGTGATCTGTCTCGATTTTAAAATAACATAACGAGGAGTGTAAAAACTACTAAATGCAGCTGGACAAAGTATAAAACAACAACAGAAGTAATATGAGGTAGTTTATTTAAAGAACACACAAAAATGAGATTCTTTTATTCAGAGGCTATCAGTCAAGTCAATTAAAAGAGCATTGGCACTTCAAACAGGCCATAATTTTTGTTCTGTGGTAAAGAGTTACAAATATCCAAATTTTGAATCTGAAAACTCTGTTGAATGACTTTTTCCTGATTTTTTAAAACCATTTGTTCAATACAATCACATATGTCAAAAAAGATGAAAAAGAAAAAAAAAAGCGAACATATAGACACACATACGAAATCAACCTTTTTGGGAGAATTGGGAAAATTTCTGTTTTGTGCATAGGAACTTGAAATTCCCGTTGTAGGGTTCTTGAAAATTTTAAATTTGATGGCTTCATTTTCATCAAGATCGTCCCTTTTCTTCTTTTTTTGAGGGGGAGGGGGTCATTAAAGATCATAAATTATACAAGTTTTAGGCCTAAAACTTTTTATAGGTAACTTCCAATTAATGAATGTTTAATATTTAGGATTGGACCTTATGTCCAAGGGCTGTCCTCAGCATAGCACAAATGAAAATATAAAGGGGAAACTTACATTAAAATACGACCATAAAACCTATAAAAAAAAATTAAAAAGGCCCTAGCATCCTTACTTCAGCGCAGTTAAACTAGGACATGGGGTCGAAATATTCATTTAAAGTTTGGGAATTTCACTGTATTATGGAAAAAAATTCCCTATCGTTCTACTTATTATTTTTTGTTTATGATGAAAAAGTAGTTTGATCTTCGTCGCTATTTAGGACTATTACCAAAATAATCGAGAGCCATTGCAGGTAAAAAAAAAAACAAAAAAAAATAGAAACTTGAATATATATGTTCCAGACATTTCGATTTAAATGACTATTTGAAAATTCAAATCTAGTATCCACTGCAACAAAAAAAAACACATAATATTTTACAAACTTTTGAATATGTGTGCACAATGGCTAATTGGCCCCAACTTAGACTTAAAAAGACTACGATTTCCTAATATACTTCTACTTTTAAAAAGAGTTCCTGTTTTACCTTTTCAAATGGTAAAATGGGGTTGATCTTCCTGCGGTCCATGATCTGAGGCTAAGAACCCTGGACTTTATTATCTTTTTTATTTATCAATATTTTATTTTTGCCGAATAAAATTATGAGTAATCAAGTACTTTAAAGCATTTTATGTTTTTTTAATGATATATTGTTTTCCCCATGTAACTTGCCAGTTGTCTTTCCTTTTTTTTCAAATTTCAACCCCTTCCCTCGTCGCCATCAATTCCTTGGTCAGCAGAAAGAAAGTCCAAAAGAAAATTCAGATTGAAGTGTTGATGATCTCCCATTTTTTAACTTAAACAATCAGCTTCGTTTGGTCCAAAATGAACATTAAAATAATTAGAGAGTCCAACATTTCAATGAATATTAGATTTGAGCAAGAAGTTTAAATTACTGGACACAGAATATTCGTTAAATTACATTGAGAAACTCGAGATGATACAGACGTTCAATGAGCTCATGATTCGCTATATGGGTATTCTTCCATGGGTATTACCTATCAGCTGAGTAAGTATAAAGGCTCTCTTAATGCCTAATATGGTGCATTCTGCCCATTAATTATGTTGGTTGCCCTGTGATCGGTTTTCCCCTTAAAATGGTAGCATGAGTTTTTGTTTTTATTGACTGGGCCATCCTCAAGCTCTCTATAATCATTTGTTCTGTTTTCTGAAAGCAGAGGAAAAATATCGCTGTTTACTAAGTCAACTTTATTCCATTGACTTTGATTCTATTTAATTTTTTCTTTTCTTTTTAGGAATATTTAAGGTATTAAAAGGTTATAACGAAGCTAGAATATCCTTCTACAGTAACAAAAAACAATGGCCAACTCACAAATGTGACCAAGATCAACTAGATGATCTATTACTTCCTGAAAGTGACAGTATAAATTCTTCACATATTCACACCCTGTAGGCTATCCATACAACTATAATTAAAGTGGATACTAATTCAAATGGAACTTTTTGTAAGGTTGACAACCTTTTCATATTCACTATCTAAAATGAAAGCACTTTTGTATTTTAGTCCCTTATCCATTTTTTTCGAAACTACTATTACCTAAGAATTTTTTTTTAAACCCATTTTCCTTACTCAGGAAAACAAGCGCACCATTTGGGACAAGGTCAATAGAGTTTTCAATTTCTATGTCTAAACAAACTAAAAGGGGAACAAGTTATCTGGGGGTAAAGTGTTCTTGACATTAGGACCATATCCAGGATTTTATTTGGGGGAAGGGGATATTTTTTTTCGCGGGGGCGGGGGACAAAAATCTTTAAAAAACGTATCAAAAGTTTGTTTATATGCAGTTTAGGTTACGTTTTTACAAGTAAGACGAACATTCCGCGGAGGGTACAAACATCTTATCCTCCCCCCTGTATACGGCTTAGCTTGGCAGCCTTGCCAAATAACAAAAGACATGGCTTTTGGCCCTTCCCGAAACCTACAATAATGCGTATTGCTCGCTATTGATAGTTTTCCGAGTCTTTGGAAAAGATATTGTACTCCAATATTACCATCATTGAGAAATGTAACACCGTAGCAAACCCTGTTATTTAAATAGGACTTGATTAAGTTTTTTCTTAAACAAAAATGTCACCAAAAATAATATCTTCATTGATATTTTTCAATCTTGGCTTTTGCCTTCTCTTTTGTCCGCTCCCCTCGAGTTAAAGTAGATTATTAATTAAAAAAAAAAATTAATATGTTGTCCTTATTAGTACCTAAAATATTCTGCTGGAAATAACGTACACTCTGTGTTTTTGTCGTGACTCCTTTTTGTTAGGCACAAATCATAATTACAAACATGCAAGTACCTGATGTTGCTTAAAAGTAAAAACACAAGGTAAAAAGCTACAGATCGACATAACTTTCAAATATCTTTGAAGTGTTCTTATTGCTTCACATCCATTAAGTTTGTATATAGAAGTTTTTATGTGTTATATATAAATCAAGTATTTTTGAAAAAGATATATCCAAAATTTCAAGTGAAAGTGGGGAAGTGTGCCAATAGTAGTTCTACTACCTCCAAATTTTTCAAGGCTTCCCCGAGTTTCCCAAAAAGAAAACTAGGTTCTCCAAAAAACCTCCGGTAATTAACGTACAATAAACGAACGTTAACACAAAATACACAGTGTTCATTTTCAACAGCTTTAATTATTGGGGGGAATTTGGTGAACACGATTTTTGTTTGGGAAATTTCAGAGATACCCCGAATCATTCAGCAATAGTGGAAACATTGCTTGCGAAGCCAAGAAAATATGACATACGAGATAATTTCTCGTAACTGACATCTAGTAAGAACATTGATCTTGACGCCCTGAGTCAAAACATTTGCAGTATCTACAACTGTCTTTTGAAGGACAACAGTAGGAATTTGTTCAGCATCCAGAAAGGTAACTTGAGACAGGACCTGCAAACAGAATTTCAAAAAAAAAAAATCTTCGTGCAAGTTCATTTCACTTAGTGAAATTAATAACTTATAATGGAGACAAATTATAAGCCCAAAAAGCAAATTATAGAAAAGTAAATAACCAATAAATATGGGTCTGTATATCGAGAAACAATGAGATTTTGGGGCGGGCAGGGGCATCAGATTCGAAATGACGCATAAATTAGGCAAATGCTTATTGAAAATGTGTATAAAATATAGAAACTTTGTTGTTGTATAAAACTGTGATCAATTATAGAAACAAGGGATTCATTGTTCCCCCCATCCCAAAATCTATTAGAGGGTCGATGGGGTGAAGGACGAAGTCATAGGCCTATGTGTTACAAACCTACCTGCCTTGTTTCATATAAAGGGCACGAACTCTTTTTATCACGCCTGTGCAATGACAGATGTCCAAGTACCGCTGATTCATACTTTAAGAAGCTTATGCCCCCAGGTTGTCCGAAAGCCTGGTTCAGATACTTCTTTTCCAATATTAATAAAAAGTTTTTAGCGGTGTATTCTTTGTTAAATACACAACATTTGTCTTCGATATTAACAGGACTCTTTGCTAATTCAACGGGTATCTCGATTCCCTTTCAAATTCTTCCTGTCACTGAACTTCAACAGAACACTTTCCTCGGAAAAATTATGTGAAAAAATCAACAAAATCACACTTCGACATAAAATTCAATAAAAAAAAGAAAAGAAAAAAAGATGTACCATAATATGCTCCTATGGGCCGTTGTTTGCTCACCCCTGACCCCTAAGAAAACTATGTATACTGTGTTTCATCTACTATCAAGCTTCTTTGTAGTATCAGATCTTTCATCGATGAAATGGACCCTAGAATTTTCACTAACGGTTGAACCAATCTCCCTATGCCCCTGAAGAGTATCCTCACGGGCACCTCGTGAAAAACTATGTCCCAGATGAAAACTCTCTGGTCATCCAGTTTGTGTGTATAGATCTATGATTTTAAATTAATCACAATACGCTTATAGTTGTAAATAACTATGCATGTCCTCCTTCATGTTTTATGTCTAAAAAAGAAAATGTTTGCCTGAACTTAATGGGAAGTTTTTTTTGTATATTTTTCCTTAAGTTTGGCAATAAATCATTTTACAGATTTGACTTTTATGTAAGTCGATGTCTTCAAGCTCGTTTCAGCAAAAAAAATCTGTATGTTGGTACTTAATAGTCAGAACATGTCAATTAATCACAGAACTGGTATGGTAAGATAAATTTGTGAATTTATATTGACATTAAAAGCAAAAATAACATAGCAAAGTTTACCATTCAGTTATTAGCAGAAAATGACAACTTTCCCACAACACCACAAATGTTTTCCTACCCCCTAAGGAGCTTACTGCATAAACATCAAGTGACACACGACATCGCTTATGATTGAAAATACGATTAACACAATCGTCTATTCTTACTCTAGCATATACGAAGCTACTTACTCTGTACTTACAGGGGAAATCAGTTCCCAGTTCATGAATCGGATTGTCATAGAGACAAAACAATTATTTTAGGGGGATTTATGAAACCTCCTAACGGCTAAAGTGACGGAAGGATGAGATATTGATTGACATAAGAAGCCAGCTCTCAGTTGTTATTGAATAATGATCATAGACAAGGCTGTATTCAGGGGAAGGGTTAGGGGGTTTGAACCCCTGCTCTCGAAGTGTTTGTTCGATTCATAAAAACGTAATAAAAGCAAATTTTTGATCCGTTTTTAATTTTTTTTTTGTAAGAAACCCCCCGACGAAACACCTACCCACGAATGAAAATTCCGGATATGATCCTGGTCACAGAGTATAATCAGTTGTCTTTAGGTATATTCTCAAGGATAACCACAAAGGGGTGAGTAAACAAGGAGTTCGCATCCCTTCCTTCCTTAAGAAAATAAGAAATTTTGTAATTTTGAGAATTTTGACCCTTTGAATTTTTTACCCCCAGCCCAATCTAAATAAATATTAAATTTTACTATGTTTTTACGAAACGGAAAATTGATTAATTAGAGCCTGAGGCAACCTTTCAGACTGTTTCCAGGGGTTTTCAGAACAATTTTATTTTCTCGAAGAATAGAGAAATAAGTCGAAATAAACTAGAATAACGGAAAAAATGAAAATAATAGATGGTGGAAAATAAACAATTTCTGTGTTAGAACGTTCAGGAGTGGTGTTTCTAGGCCATAACATGAATTCCGTTGTAAGGAACTAACGCCAACTATCGTAACAAAACGAAAGAGTTTAAATTTGCAATGCGTTAGATTTGGGCAATAGGGCCTCACTATACAATAAAAACATCGTTTTTTAAGAAATTTCAAAAGTTTTTTGTATCATGTGAATTATTATGATAAAAAAAATACAATACGTGGCATTTGGGCATTTAGTACGATAAAATGTAACCATATTTCAGTGCCAAGGTATGAGCGTTAATAACTATTGCAATAATTTTGACATTTATTCATTTCCCACAATATTCGACAAATTAATTGCCCATACTTTTTTTCTTTACATTGAATGATATTTTCCCTCGCATATATTACTTGTCCCTATGCATTATATAGGACAGGGGAAGTTTCAAACGATTTCAAAAGTTTCAAGACTATCTAAATGTCTCTCTTCCTATGTAGGCTGCTACATTGGTATTTGAACATAATTGAATACTATTCGCCACCATTACCACTTAGATTGCAGCGTGAGATTGACGCCACAGCTGGGGCATAATTTATGCATAAACGATCAGGGTATCACGAAAAATCGACAGTAAAAGTCACAACATGCTGGTTTCTGAAATAACCAAAATCAGTAAATTTAAATTCGTGCCAAATTCATGAATGTTAACATCATTCTAGAGGCACGAAGCTGATCCGGAATCATCTTTTTCAATCAATTCACTGTAATGATAAACAGCACTGAGAAAAACAGTAATCATATTAGTAAACAACTAAAATGAAGGCAAACAAAGAAAAAGCGTAAGCCACCCCAAGGCAAATACAGACACCACGGTAACACGAATAATAGTAGAGTGGCCTTTGACTTAATGAGGCAAAAAGTCCTTCAGTATTTCTGTCTTATAGCCCCCGCACTCAAGATCTTATATCGCGAACATGAGACAATAACCGTTTTTCATGGTCGTTATACCAGACAATATTAGCTTGGGCTCGGTGGGAAACTACACTGTAGCTATATAGTATACATGGCGTTAACCAAACTTCACTCCCAACAGAACTTGAGTGTGGGGGCGATAGGACACAAGAACTAGTCCTTCTCACCAGTATACAATTTTATAATTAACTTGTATCAAGTTTTAAAGTTGATATTGAAGTGATCTTTTGATGATAAGTTCTCCCCCCCCCCCCCATATTAGTTGAACCTTCAAAAATTGGAAGCTTTACTTGAACACAAGCAAAAGGTCACATCTTCAGATGCAAAAGCCGCACTTAGCACAAAAATCCTCACACCAATTTTAATAGGTTTTACCAATACCTTGATAGTGGAGGCAATGGCAACTGTAATTAAAACTATGCTGTGTCAATTTTTGTCTAATTAAGATTTATAGGCTGGTTTCAAAGATGTCTTGAAGGAATTTTTCTGTTTTCCACTTTTTTGTCAGATTTACATTCAGTAGCGTAATTTCATCAAAATAATGGGATTTTGTTGGAGTAAATATTCCAAAACTAAGTGAAAATAACACTAAAGATTGAAAGAAGATCCACATATTACCATAAAGGCAAAGAAATTCTAAAGAAAATTAATTTGTTTCTCTGGATTAAATAAAAAACAAAAAGAAGTTTTTGAAACTAAACGGAAGAAGCAACATTAAAACTTAAAACGAACAGAAATTATTATATTTATGAGGGGGCTCGCCCCTTCGTCAATACATTGCTCCTTGTACTAAAGTTCGAATCTTGTTCCAATTCCTTAAGAGTGACCCCTTAGTCACAAAGCGTTTAATTAGAATAGATAGCTCGTTTGAAAATGCAAAAAAAAGCATCAAACAGTTCGTGGTAACGAACTGTAGTAAGGAGCGACCCGGCTCAATAGTAACCAAAACTCTAAAAAATGGAATTTTGATACCAATACCTACATCAAAAGAATTGCATTTTAATGCTGATTTTAAATATATAAGTTTCATCAAGTTTAGTCTTACCCATCAACAGTTACGAGCCTGAGAAAATTTGCGTTATTTTAGAAAATAGGGGGAAACGCCCCCTAGAAGTCATAGAATCTTAACGAAAATCACACCATCAGATTCAGCGTATCAGAGAACCATGCTGTAGAAGTTTCAAGCTCCTATCAACAAAAATGCGGAATTTTGTATTTTTTGCCAGAAGGCAGATCACGGATGCGTGTTTATTTGTTTTTTGTTTTTTTTTTTTCCCAGGGGTGATCGTATCGACCCAGTTGTCCTAGAATGTTGCAAGAGGGCTCATTCTAACGGAAATGAAAAGTTCTAGTGCCCTTTTTAAGTGACCAAAAAAACTGGAGGGCACCTAGGCCCCCTCCCACGCTCATTATTTTCCCAAAGTCAACGGATCAAAATTCTGAGATAGCCATTTTATTTAGCATAGTCGAAAAACCTTATAACTATGTCTTTGGGGACGAATTACTCCCCCACAGTCCCCATGGGAGGGGCAACAAGTTACAAACTTTGACCAATGCTTACATATAGTAATGGTTATTGGGAAGTGTACAGGCGTTTTCAGGAGGTTTTTTTTGGTTGGGGGAGGGTTGAGAAGAGAGAGATATGCTGGGGGAGCTTTCCATCGATAATTTGTCATGGGGGAAGAAAATATCCATGAAGGGAGCGCAGGGTTTACTAGCATTATTTAAAAACACAATGAAAAAATAAATATGAAAAAGTTCTTTCAGCTGGAAGTAAGGAACAGCATTAAAACTTAAAACAAACAGAAATTATTACCCATTTGAGGGGCTCACCTCCTCCTAATACCTCGCTCTTTACGTTAAAGTATTTTTAGTAATTTCAACTATTTATTCTACGGCTTTTGTGATTCTGGGGTCATTCTTAATGAATTGGGACAAAATTTAAGCTTTAGTGTAAAGAGCGAGGATCTGACAAGGGGGCGAACCCCCTCATATATGTAATAAAAATATGAGAATACAAAAGTTCTTTACGTAAGCTAATTTATAAGTTACGTAAATCTTTTACTAATAAAAATATTCGTAAAAAATTAAAAGTTAGTTGCCTTTTTAATTGACCAAAAAATCGGAGGGCAACTAGGCTTCCTCCCCCGCTCTTTTTTTCTCGAAATCATTCGATCAAAATTATGAGAAAGCCATTTAGCCAAAAAAAAAAAAAAATGCAAATTTCTTTTTAATTATTCCTCTGCGGAGAGCCAAAATCAAAACATGCATTGATTCAAAAACGTTCAGAAATTAAATAAAAAAACAAGTTTTTTTAACTGAAAGTAAGGAGCGACATTAAAACTGAAAACGAACAGAAATTACCTCGTATATGAAAGAGGCTGCTTCCTCATCAACGCCTCGCTCTTTACGCTAAAGTTTTTTACTGTTTTAAAAAGAAGAATTGAGAGACAGAGTCAAACTTTAGCGTGAAGAGAGGGGCGTTGATGAGGAAGCAGCCTATTTCATATACGAAGTAATTTCTGTTCGTTTTCAGTTTTAATGTCGCTCCTTACTTTCAGTTAAAAAAACTTGTTTTTTTTATTTAATTAGTGTAAAGAGCGAGGCATAGACGAAGGGACGAACTCCCTCATATACATAATAATTTCTGTTCGTTTGAAGTCAAAAAGTTGCTCCTTACTTTAGCTGAAAAAACTTGTTGGTTTTTATTTAATTTCTGATAGTTTTTTTTAATAATGCTGGAAAATCCAGCGCCCCCTTCATGGAAATTGCTGAAACTGAATTTCATCTGGTGGGAGCAAACTGAAGTGGGCAGTGGTAAACTTGGGTCTAGAGGGGGCAGTTGTCCCCTGCCTCATAGAAAGTTAAGTGCCTATTTACATTATATAATATAACTTTTTCTGGCTTCTCGTTCCCCACCAATTCCTGTATAAGCCATTATAAAAGAGATGTGCCTTATCAAAGAGCTAACTTTTAGCCATGTTGGCTTACAACTTAAACAATGTTAATTCTTCTTGAATTATAGAATTTTGTATCCAAACTGAAGAATAGGCTGTGCCCCATAATTGTTTTTATTTAATATAATTTTTAATTGTAATATAATATCCAGTGCTATCATTTTTCAATACGCATAATTATGAAGAATTTACTCTGAGGGACACCAATTAGAGCGGGCGAGGGAAATTTACCACCTTCTATCTTTTTAGAGTTGCTTTGTTGCTATTTCTGGTCAAAAAATGGAAAAAAATCCCCCTTAAGAATTTAATAAGTGTCTCTGTTGTGCCTTCGCAATAAAAATATTCAAAAATATCCTTAGCCCCTCCCCCTGTGTTTCGGTGAAAAAGTGCCCCTGTTACTCTTTACATACGTTTCTTCCCAATCTTCCCTGTAATGTGCAAGTTTGTACATGGAGTTTTTGTGTGTTTTCATTGATTAAGTTTATGCAGATAAGTATAATTTATGTAAATAAGTATATTCATGCTTGTGTAGATAAGTTTTTCTGTGCTTCTGTGGAAGTAATTATCTTTGACAAGCACCTTCGTTAGGAAATTATACCTCAATAACTACTATAAACTATTTTTATTTTCAATTAATGACTGTTTACATAGTTGCCAGTTTTTGTTGACCAACTTGTTCACAATAGCCAGAAACTGGACGCTTTTAATGTCTGTAATCCAAGAAGCACCTGAAACCTTAACGATGAATCTCCTCCTACATGCTGCTGGTCCATGGTGCTCCTCCCACCATATTCATGGAGCTCTCCTTGTAATAAATAGGCGGATTATATGGCAAAAAAACTGAAAAAAATCAAGTTGTTCGTATTCTTCTAACAAAATAGGTTAATGAGTTTTTGCAAGATTGTCAAGTTCTATTGATCAGGTTAGTCAGAAACTGAACATTGTATGACGAACATATCTCAAGAACCACTTGAATTCAAAAAAGTTGTCTTTGGTTCTCGTGACCGCTAAATTTTTTTGACTTCTTATTCTTACAAGTCCTGGCGATGACGGAAAAGGTGAAAATCTGTCTATTTAGCAACGCTGGAATTCAGTTCTAAGTCTACAGATAAGTAACAAGGCGCACACTTCAGTTTGGGCTTTAAACTGTCATTTCCCCCTAAATTTTCATATTTTAATTATATTTCTTACAATTTCTAATATATTGCGTGCACTTCCTTTACATTATGTATCTCTTCGAATATATATGCTTCCTCCCGCCAAAATTCCTGCATGCTTGGCTGGAAGCTGATGCCTAAACTTCTTTTTTAAGCCGAAAAAGCATGTTATCCTTAGAAAACCGGAATTTTAAGTTTTTTTTCAATTGATTGCATGTTTTATCATCTGTCAAACTTTTTTAATGGAAACATTTCAGAGCTGAAATCTTAAATGAATTGCTATAATTTTAAATATGATCTATGCATTACACGCAAATTCAAACAAGTCCAACCTTGAGAGGAGGAGGTTTGGAATGATTTTTATGGGGTGATAGGGATATAGAAATATTTTTAGTCTATACGCCAATTTACCAATATTTAGGGGAAAGGGAGGATTCTTATTTATTAAAAAAAGTCAAAAAATATTATTTTTAAAATCAACGGGGGGGGATCTCTTTTTTCTATTTTTTCCATAAAAATAGAAAAAATTTATCAAAACTTAGTAGAGCCACAAAATCTGGGAGTGACTAATGTCCTCCTTGCCCCCCTGCTAATTGTCTTTAATTTTTTCGTTTTTCTCTTTTCCCAGTTCTAACTCTGCCTCTGGTCCTTAGGAAAGAATTCTGATGTAGCCTATAAGAAATTTAAACATGCGCCTTTGTTCATATTTTATATATTATAAAAATCTTTATAACAATTTCAGGTATTTTAAGGGAATGTTAAAGTTATACTTTTAAACCCAACGTCAATGGCATAAGTTCAATGTGCATAAGCTTGATGCAAAATCAATGTGATTAATTTGGCAATAGTGTGTAAATAGCGACGAAGACCGTTGAAGTAAGGATGCTAGGGCTGTTTTAAAAAGGTTTTAGTTTTAATTTTCACATATTAGTGTAAGTTTATATATATTTTCTGGTGTTGTGCTGAAGACGGCCCCCTGGACACAGGGCTGAAATATTTACTAAATTGAATTCCACCGTCTTGAAAAAAATCCTTATTGTTTCTAAGCTGTGTTTGTTTAATATTGTGGAGTAGAATATAGCCCTGCCGGACATACAGAAATAAACCTTTCCCTTTTCCTGAACAACTTTGAATAGAATCTTTCAAGAGGCAAAACAAAAGCAACCAAAATAATTGAGACTCTTTCGAGAGACAGCCCTCAACCCGTCACTTAGTGCAAATATTGGAATGCCCCTTGTTCCATCAAGCTTGGACCACTTCTACCGCACCGCACTTCTTTGCAATATGCCTTTCACACTTAAGGACACACATTGCAGATTTCTACGGGGCACATTTCTATTTGAATAGAAAAATTGCTAAGCTTTCCAAAGAATCAAATAAAGAATGAATATTATGGATAATGGTTATTTTAAAAATAAGTTTACCATAAAAGATTACCATCATAGTATATACTTACGGACTCTTACCCCAAGGAAGAAACGTGATAGTGTGCACACAAAAGGGTTGACCTAATAGTCTAGAGCCCGCCACCCCCTAAGTATAGTTTTATAGTTAAAGAATATTATTTGCTGTGATTATTGAACCAATGCCCTTATTGGGCAACTCCCTCCCCTAAAAAATGGGACTTGCGTGATATTTTTAGCTTAAAGTGTTTGAGCGTGCTCTTCGAGGACTAGGGCATTGACCAAATGACGTTCCTGGTCAGAAAGTGTTTGACATTGCTTCGCCACTAGAGTATCTATAGGGTTGCCACATTAATGTTTCCATCTTGATACAGAAATTAATTGGCTAACTTACGCATTCAGTGTTTCAGTCATTACGCACGGATTGTCTTCAAGAGCTCATATTGTTCGTTGATGCATAAAGCTTTGATTGGTTCCCATAGGGCAAACCCAGATGTTCGTGATCAAAGACATTTCTGGTCGCCCGCGTTAAGAAATTGATCACTCTGTCCAGCCTGTCGCTCATGTTGAATTGTTAAAAATTAATTTTCCGTGCTGGTTAACGAAAAGTTGAAGTCTAAAATTTCTTAAATACAAGGCTCATGAGTTGACGTGCTTTAACAGGAAATATTAACGTTTGACCTGTCACCGGAACGGATGAGTTTGATGATGGGCTTAGAACACCTGCGGTCGGCTAAAACTTCGAATTTGATTTAGTGGTTAATATATTCCACAGAGATGACGTGAAAAACAACTGAGCACTTCAGGATATACAAGAATATTTTGCTATCTGCGTTTTATTTCAATTGGTTTTACAGGCATCATATTCGAGCAGTAATAAAAATAGCAGAAATTTCTTCGTCATTGAAATAAGTACTTGTCAGCTGGGCCGTATCCAGAATTTTTTCGGGGGGGAGGGGGCTACAAAAGAATTTTTTGGAGGGTGGGGGGTTACAAAACACATCAAAAATTTGTCTATATTCATTTTGTTATGTTTTTACGAGTCGAACAAAGATTTCGGGGGGAGGGTACAACACCTATCCCCCCTTAGATACAGTCTTATTTGTCAGTTATCCGAATCACAATCAAGTTCTTGATCTGAACAAAACCGGTTTCTCTACCTGTATTCGGAAATAACTAGTTTAGTCTCAGTGAGATGATTACTATAAAGGTATATTTTAATTAAATATTTAATATATAGAGTTGATTATGTTAGGTTTTTTAATATAATGCGTTCTGGGTGAGCTGTTCTCCATAATTCTCTATTGTAGTTTCCATAATTATATTTCTAAAGTATTATATTGTCATCATATTTTGGTATAACTCATTATGATTAACCTAACTTCACTTCTTGAGTGTGGTACGGATAACTGACAAGCACCCCGGAAATATATCTGAACTGAACTGATTTGTTCACAAACTACTATCAAATAAAAATCAAAACACTCGCAATAAGCAGCAGGTAATAAATAAAATAAACAACACTCGTAATATTCGCAAATAGAAGATAACAAAGCGCTGGATGAAAGTAGGATGCGAATCCTTGACTCTCAACCAATTATTCATTCAATTAAAAAAAAAAAAATCCTATCTCATCATGTCTTTTTTTTCAATTCCAAAGAATATGGTTTGTTTTCTCATTTCTTATGTTTCTTTAGGTTCAGGTTTTTTTTCCACAGCTGAAAAAAGTTTGGGAGAATATAATTATAGACAATTTTCTTGTAAAATTAGAATACTTCAGTTGAAAAAATTATTATTTTATTTAATTTCCGGTCATTCTTAAATAATACCCATAAATGTGGCTTCCCCTTCAAGAAAATTCCTTTCCCCCACATAAATCCCTCTGTGTAATGTTCTTCCCACGTAAGGAACCCCCCCTCCCGCCAGGAAAATTACTCCCTGAAAATATCTTGCGGACGATTCATGGGAAAGAAATTTTCTTTGTACACTTTCATTTGAAAAAAATTCAATTCTTTTAAATCACGACGAAAATCCCCTCCTTCGTGAAAGAATTTTCCCGAAATACCCCCCCCCCCCCCACACCCTACTAGAAAGTTGCTCCTGCAGAAAATTTCCCCTGGAGAATTTATCCCTGACAAAACTCCCCCATGGAGAATCTCTCCGGTGGACAGTTCTCCCCCCCCCCTTCTACAGAAAGAAAGTCTAGACAATTCCAACCCCTTTAAAATTCCCCATCCGTCCGAACAATTCTCCTTAATATCTCCACATGTAAAATTGAGTCGGCAAAAAGAGAGTAAAACAAATAAAAGAATTTCGTATAGGAATTCTGGCAAATATCCCCAGGGTAACATTTCCCCTGGAAAGCTAACCTTCCAGAAACTTCCTTTCCCAACGAAAATTCTTTCCGTGGAATGACACAGGGTTGAAATTCTGCTCTCTCCCCCCAAAAATTTCTATAACACATACTACTACTACTACTACTACTACTAACAACTCACCGCTGCACAAAGCTGCCTGAGGCTAAAACAGCTACGCACGCTCCTCTTCCATCCCAATCTATTCAAAACCTCCCTCTTTACACCCTCCCAGGAAGTTCCTATTTACTTTAAATCTTTCTTTATGGTACCTTCCCACCCATATGAGGACGACCTGTTTTCCGTTTAGCCCTAGACGGTTGGCCGAAAAAGGACAATCTTCCATCCTTCATCCGCAGAACGTGACCTAGCCATCTCAATCTTTCTTTCATTATAGCCCTAGAAAGCGGGATTGAACCACATTTTTCGTAGCCTTCTTCCGCCTTTCGGAGCGCCCATGCTTCTGGGCCACATTTTACCACAGTCATCACTGTGCCATCCAATATTCTAATCCTGGTTTGCAGACTTATCTTCCTATTCTTCCAAACTTTTTTTTTAACTGTGAAAAAAACAAACTAAGCCTTGACTATTCCACTTTTAATATCTTCACTGCTTTTCATCTTCACTTAGTCCTAGCCTTGTGACTTAGTCTTCTTAACATTAATTTTCAAACCTATTCTAGCACCCTGAACTCGCAAAACCTCTAAAAGTTCATTCATTTCGGTCACACAGTATGATTAAATCATCCGCATAATCTAAGTCCAGGAGAGTTTATCCTCCCTTATTTACTTCTGGGGTCTCCCATTGCCTTTCATGTGCTCCTTAAGACAAACTTCATCAAAATGATTCATATAAAGGGGATAGAACACAACCCTGCTTAACTCCTGATTTAATACCAGCTGCTAGCCTCATTTCCTACCTCTGCAGCAGTATTATTCTCGTATATAGCACTAATAACTTTACTGTATTTGTCTGGTGTACCAAATAAGGATAAGACCTTTGCTAAAGCTCTTCTATCAAAAGAATCGAATGCTTGCTCATAATCAATGAAACTAAGGACAAAAAGTGTCTGACAACTAAGGCAATTCTCAGTTATTAATTTAAAAGTGAAAATTTGGTCGACACGTCCTCTAACTTTTCTAAAACCACAGGAAATACCCCTTCCATGTAAGATTTTCCCTAGAAAATGCTCACCGGAAGCTTTCCTAGAATTTTTTTTTCATGGAAGATCCCTCCCCCCCGCAGAAAGCCCCCTCAAAAAACGTCCCTATATTACCCAATAACAAACATTAAATGTATACAATTGGCAAATTGTATAACTTACAGCACGGCTGTGATAATTGAAAGGGTAACATACGTCATTTTATTGACTTTTTGGGGGTCGTGTCGTCCCCAGAGGTATAGCTATTTAACCCTTCGACTATACTGAATTAAATGGTAATCTCAAAAATTTAAATTAATGTCTTTGGGGAAAGTGGGGCCTGGGGGAGTTAGTTGCCCATCAATATTTTTGGTAGCTTAGAAAGGACACTAGAACGTATTATTTTGATTTGAACGAGCCCTCTCCGGATCTTATATGAACATTTGTTAGATACGATTACTCTGGGAAATAAAAACAAGAAATAAAGATGCATCCGCGATCTTTCTTCTTGCAGTAAATACGAAATTCCACATTTTCGTAGATAGGAGCTTGAAACTTACATAGCAGAATGCTCTGATACGCTGAATCTGATGCTGTTATTTTTATTTTATTTATTTTTTTATATCGCAAATTTTCTCAGGCTACTAGCTTCTGATAAGTAACATACAAGTTATTTTTATTTACTGTTTTTTTTTCGAAAATTTGTTTTAGACTTTCGGTTACTATTGGGCACAGTCGCTCCTTACTTACAATTCGTTACCACCAACTGTTTGATATATTACCTTGAACGTCTTGGTGAAAAATATCCAATGCAAAACATAATAATAAATATTAAGCTTATATCTTTAATATAGATATTCTTTGACAAGATTGTGAATTGATAGAAGTAAATCCCTGTTTGCAAATGCTTCATTCATTTTTTCTTTAATTGCGTATTAAATGCATGTCTCTATGCAAAGCAAACTTTTATTGAGCAGCCACTTTTTATATTTTAGTGTTTTATGTATTTCATAAAGGTGTAATTGTTTTTGTAAACTTTTACCGCCATGGACCACCATGACAGAGCCGAATAACTACAAAACGACCATATATTGAAATTATAGAAACTGCAGGGAGTTTATCAAGCCACGCTTAATGACAATAAAAACGTTCATGATAAATCATATTTTTTTTTTTTTATCGTCAATATTCGGAACCCGGACTAGAAACATGTGAAAAGAATTGGGAGATACTTGGATGAGGATTTGATCTAAAAGAAAAAAAAAAAGGTGAAGAGTAATAATTACATCTATATTTCAAGGCAAAGTTAGGTTTATCAGCCCTGAAAGCTGAAAAAGGAAATGAAAAAAAACATGAAAATTTCCCCTTAAAGAAATTGAAAAAAGTAGAAGGTAAAGTTAGGGTTATCACCCTTGAAAGTTGAAAAAGAAAATTAAGAAAAAAAAATGAAAATGCCCCCTGAAAGAAAATTGAAAAAAGTACAAAATAAAGTTAGATTTGTCACCCCTAAAAGTTGAAAAAGAAAATTGAAAAAATGAAAAATTCCCATGAAAGAAAATTGAAAAAAGTACAAGGTAAAGTTAAGTTTATCATCCCTGAAAGCTGAAAAAGAAAATAGAAAAAAAAAATTTCCCTTGAAAAAAAAATTGAAAAAAATTTCAAGGTAAAGTTAGGCTCGTCACCCCTGAAAGTTGAAAAAGGAATTTGAAAAAAGAATGAAAATTTCCCCTGAAAGAAAATTAAAAAAGGACAAGGTTAAGGTAGGTTTGTCACCCTGAAAGTTGTTTTTGCAGTTATACAACTTTATTCAGTACCAGTGATATATCCACAATTCTGTTAAAACACTATAAATAACGAAAAACAACGAAGAGAATCTATTAGAGTTACTTCAACTCTTTTTGGTCCAGTAGGTAATCCAGTCCCCTGGTGATTATGTAAAATCTTAATACCCTTATTGACCATAATCACTAGGGGACTAGATTACCTACTGGACTAAAAAGAGTTTCTTCAATAATAGCTAATAAGAGGATTGTTTCACAACAGAATAATTATCTTAACTTCAATATTTATAATTTTTCCTCAGCTGCTTTGATTTTCTAATTGAACTAACTCTAATAGCTCCTTTTCCCTACACGGATCAGTTACGACAATTGTGCTTATTAATATTAGTGATGACTTCATTTGTTTTTAGTTTAGTGTTTTTTATCTTTTTTATCTTTGTTTCTGTTATGCTGAGGACGCCTAGTTTGCATACAGGTGAAATATCCGCGTTATTTTAGTCTTTCATCTTTTCTCTCTACTGGCCGCAGTTTCTTTTTTGTCTTTCCATTGAGTTTTACCTCTTTCGTAGAGGAATTCTGTCAAAATACACCAGTATAAAATTTCCCTGGAAAATTTCTACTTAACAAGAATTCTCCCCGTTGAAACCCACCCTTAGCAGAAAATACTCCTTCCTGCAAATGTATGTACACTTCCCAGTAACAAATACCATAGGTAAACAATGGGCGAATTTCGGAACTTACAGCCCTTTCCTCGGGGGCTGTGGGGAGTTATGCCACCCACAAAGACATTTATTAACGGAGCTTACAGCCCTTTCCTCGGGGGCTGTGGGGAGTTATGCCACCCACAAAGACATTTATTAAAGACACAATATAAATATAAAGACACGAAGTTATTGAACCTTTCAGCAATATTGAACAAAGTGGATATCTTCAAATTTTGATTGAACTATTCTGGGGAAAAAAGGGCTCGAAAGGGGGGCTAGTTGCCCTCCAATCTCTTTGTTCACTAAAAGGCACTTGAACTTTTAATTTCCGTTCGAATCCACCCTCTTTCTATCTTCTAGGACCATTGGTTCGATAAGCCCACCCCTGGGGAAATCAAACAAACAAACAAAACTGCATCTGTGATGTTTCTTCTGGCAAATAATACAAAATTCCACATTCTCCGTTACTCTGAATCTCATGGTGCAATTTTCATTATGGCTCCTTGACTTTTTGGGGTTGTTTCCACCCCTATTCGAAAATCAGGCTCCTAGATTTTGATGGGCAGCACTAAACTGAATATATATATATATATATATATATATATATATATATATATATATATATATATATATATATATATATATATATATATATATATATATATATATATATATTAAATAAAAAAAACAAGCTTTTTTTACTGAAAGTAAGGAGCGACATTAAAACTTAAAACGAACAAAAATTATTTCGTATATGAAAGAGGCTGCTTCCTCATCAACGCCCCGCTCTTTACGCTAAAGTCTGTCTCTCAATTCTTCTTTTTAAAACAGTAAAAAACTTTAGCGTAAAGAGCGGGGCGTTGATGAGGAAGCAGCCTCTTTCATATACGAAGTACTTTCTGTTCGTTTTAAGTTTTAATATCGCTCCTTACTTTCAGTTAAAAAAACTTGTTTTTTTATTTAATTTCTGAACGTTTTTGAATCAATGCATGTTTTGATTTTGGCTTTCCGCAGAGGAATAATTAAAACGAAATTTGCATTTTTTTTTGGGGGGGGGCTAAATGGCCTTCTCATAATTTTGATCGAATGATTTTGAGAAAAAAAGAGCGGGGGAGGAAGCCTAGTTGCCCTCCGATTTTTTGGTCAATTAAAAAGGCAACTAGAACTTTTAATTTTTTACGAATATTTTTATTAGTAAAAGATTTACGTAACTTATAAATTAGCTTACGTAAAGAACTTTTGTATTCTCATATTTTTATTACATATATGAGGGGGTTCGCCCCCTTGTCAGATCCTCGCTCTTTACACTAAAGCTTAAATTTTGTCCCAATTCATTAAGAATGACCCCAGAATCACAAAAGCCGTAGAATAAATAGTTGAAATTACTAAAAATACTTTAACGTAAAGAGCGAGGTATTAGGAGGAGGTGAGCCCCTCAAATGGGTAATAATTTCTGTTTGTTTTAAATTTTAATGTTGTTCCTTACTTCCAGCTGAAAGAACTTTTTCATATTTATTTTTTCATTGTGTTTTTAAATAATGCTAGTAAATCCTGCGCTCCCTTCATGGAGATTTTCTTCCCCCATGACAAATTATCGATGGAAAGTTCCCCCAGCATATCCTTCTCATCTCAACCCCTCCCCCAACCAAAAAAATCCTCCTGAAAACGCCTGTACACTTCCCATTAACCATTACTATATGTGAGCATTGGTCAAAGTTTGTAAGTTGTTGCCCCTCCCATGGGGACTGTGGGGGAGTAATTCGTCCCCAAAGACATAGTTATAAGGTTTTTCGACTACGCTGAATAAAATGGCTATCTCAGAATTTTGATCCGTTGACTTTGGTAAAATAATTAGCGGGGGAGGGGACCTAGGTGCCCTCCAATTTTTTTGGTCACTTAAAAAGGGCACTAGAACTTTTATTTCCGTTAGAATGAGCCCTCTTGCAACATTCTAGGACAACTGGGTCGATACGATCACCCCTGGGAAAAAACAACAACAAAAAAACAAATAAACACGCATCCGTGATCTGCCTTCTGGCAAAAAATACAAAATTCCACATTTTTGTAGATAGGAGCTTGAAACTTCTACAGTAGGGTTCTCTGATACGCTGAATCTGATGGTGTGATTTTCGTCAAGATTCTATGACTTCTAGGGGCCGTTTCCCCCTATTTTCTAAAATAAAGCAAATTTATTCAGGCTCGTAACTTTTGATGGGTAAGATTAAACTTGATGAAATTTATATATTTAAAATCAGCATTAAAATGCAATTCTTTTGATGTAGGTATTGATATCAAAATTCCGAAATTTTTAGACTTTTGGTTACTATTGAGCCGGGTCGCTCCTTACTACAGTTCGTTACCACGAACTGTTTGATATATATATATATATATATATATATATATATATATATATATATTTGGAAACAGCAAAAAAGTCGATTCTCTTGATGTATCTATTGATATCAAAATTATACTTTTTAGAGTTTTGGTTGCCATTGAACCGAGTCGCTCCTTACTTACAGCTTATTATCACGAACTGTTTGATATCATTTGCAAATCTTTTGCCTTTTTTAAGGTTTTAACTCCCCTAAACTTCGTGCCTCTCCCCTGGATTCAAATAATGTGTACCTACTACTACTGACAACTCACTCCAGCATCAAGTAGCCTGAGGTCAACCCAGCCTGGAACTTTCCTCCCCAATCCCTAACTAATTAAAGGTTCCCTCTTTACACCCTCCTAAGAATTTCAATATTTTCTTTAAGTCTGTTCTTACAACCTATTCCTAGAAGTACCTAGTATGTCCTAGACGTTCCCTCTTTAGCCCCAGCTCCCTTTAATTAAAAAATAGAAGCAAGGAAACCATTATTGAAGACCTTGAAAGACGAATAGGAGAAAAAAAAACAACTTAAATACACATGGAGGCAGTCATTTTCCGGAAGAAAAAGAATATTCTTGGCATCTGTTGAACACCGGTCAATATTTTGGGTTTTGATGAAATATATACGAACGGTTTGACTGCAATTAGTGCTTAAGTTTCTTACCCCTGATCCTCGAAACTGTATCTTTCCGTCAAAGAAAATGAAAGATTTGTGTTTATAAAGGCTAGGATTGATCGAGTTCATGCATGCCACCAAATGCAAACATTCAGCTTAAGTTTGCATATTATGCGAATCTCATGGGCCTTGCCATCGAGATCAGTCTCTTGAATTGTCTAAATTGATGGATTTAACCGCCAAACAGACATAAAACTAGGTTTCCAACGTTAGAAGGCGTTACTAATGTCAACGTTCGAGAGGGCGTGAATAATACCAATTTTAAATATGTATTGGCGTACAGTTTAATCAACTGATATTCATGTCAGTTTTTTCCTTTTTTTGCTCAAACTTTGTGGAGCATTTAAAAGAGTATCTGGAAATAAATACTATAGGGGTTGCCAAGATGTTTGGCTGTAATTTGCTTTTTTTCTGGATACAAAAAATGTTACCCAGAAGTCTTATAGCTCATCGTTAACGTGGAATAGTTGGAATCCTCCGTCTCCAGAAGAATGTCTCATCAAGTATGTACTGCGGTAACCAGAATCTGAGGATGTGATATTAAATTATATACGATTGAAGTGCCAATTATATAAAAAGATTCTTTCCCCTGGACTCGTGTTAGCTCAATTCATATTCAAAAACTGCGAATGTACAAGCATTTTCTTTTGGTTGTTTCAAAATTAGGAATTTTTTATATTACGTTTTTATTGATTTTGTCATAGCCTTTATAAATTCATTTAACGCGGGAACCCAATTGACCGTGGCAACAAAAAATAAAAAACAGACACAACATTAATAACTTTAAGTCACATATCAAAGCAAAAGTGGAGCTTTACAAACTTACACATCGTATAAAAATCCATCTCTATTATTACATGGCTATCCGAGCAAACCACCCCAGCCGCTTTAGAGCCCGGAAATCCTTGCAGCCTAATATATTTTTGGAAAACCTATCTTATCCATCAACAGGCATGTAGGCATATTTTTTTTTTTGGGGGGGGGAGGGGGGAGACTGTTAAAACAATTTTGTTTGACAATTTGAACAAAGAGTAACAGAAATTTTGGGGGGAGTAAAATTTTTGACTAGAGGAGGGTCCCAAAGACCCTTCCCCCACGTAAGTCTCTGATCCATCACAAAAACCAAGGCCTGAAACTTCAACTTCTTCATTTGTTTGTAAACAGCCAATATCTTCATCACCATCTTTAGGCAAGGTTAAGTACCTTTGCTATGCCGAATCATTCCAAGGCATTTCTTTCTTTCTACTAGGAAATACTTTTTATGTGTACATCTACCATTTTCCTGAAACATCTGCACTCTTTCTCTTTCAAAATAATTGTGTCTTTTTCAATGTGTTATCCAATTGAAAGCATCTTTAAACGGGGAAGTGATTTAAAGCAGGTTTGTCACAAAATGTATAATTAATATTCCGGTATATAGCTAAATGGAAGATCTAATACTTCCCGTTTATCTCAATACCCTATGTTTTGAATTGTGGAAAAGTATAGAAATAGCTAGGTTGTTTTCTTGGAAAGTATCATTTAGTAATTTCCAAAAACATGTCTAGTAGAGTAGATGAAGTGCTTTTCATTTCTGCTTTAATAATTATAAATTTGGTAAAGAAAAAATAAAGCAAACGACTGCTCAAATGAAGCAAAAGTTAACATCAACTATAGCGTGTTGAAAAGTATATTTTAAAAGTATACCGTCTCATTAAATAATCAGATTTGTTGAAAAATACCCATATTTTCTAATGTTTTCCATACAATTTGCCTATTTCGATTTTTATAAGTGTTATCTCTTCCTCAAAATGTGCCTTTATAGGCATATGATTGGGTGTAAGTAGCCAGGGGTGTCACTTGGGGATGGCAAGGGAGCACTTAAATCCCTAGGTATTTTGTCCTTTCCCTCTAGATTAAAAAAATGCATTTGTTTATATGTGAATTTTTAATTCCAAATTGACATTTTGCGTAAGTTCGTTAAAAATATTGAGATAATACAAATCCCCCCCCCCCGGTAGATTTTGATCAGTAAGCTGGATGTACCTTTGGTAAAACAAGAAACAAACAAATATTTACTTCAGTGAAGCAAAGTTAACATTAGCTTTAATCTTTTGAAGAGTGCACCTAAGATTGCTCCCCCCCTTGTGAAATATCAAGATTTTTGAATGTTCCAGTTTTAGCATTTTCAATCGAATTCACCAATCTTGGATTTCTTTAACTTTAATCCTCTGCCTCCTATGAACAAAAAATAAAACTGTGTACGAGCCTCTTTCTGATTATTACCTTTTAAAAATTCTATTTCCAAAGTTTTATTTACGAGAATGGTTCAAGGAGTCACCAGCATCATACTATCCTCCCACTATTTCCAAATTAGTACCTACTTTTATAATCCGCCTTCTCCCAAAAAGGTATTTTTAATCTATCTTCGTATTCAAAATAGGCTTATGAAAGGTTTCGAATATCCTTAAGATGGAAAAGTAATTAACCTAACCTGCGAGCATACAGTATAAATGGAAAAGAATTGGAACTTATCAATAGATCTGTGACATAAAAGCATGCATAACTCAGAATAGAGAGGGGGCGTACACGACGTTGAAAGATCTGTTACTTATCTACGCGTGTAAGCATATTTGTTTCTTACATAAATATTCGTATGACGCCCATTTTTTAATGAAGGAACTAAAATGAAGCCAGACATGGGCCAAATATTTTGGGAGGTAGTTTAAGAAACTCATAAGAATATTATGGACATCTAGGTCTGATAGTTGCTTCGTGTGATTTGTAGAAATAATTCGTCAGTGTCAAGATAAAAACCAAATGAAGTGATAATGAACATTTTAAAGATATGCACTTTGATATTTTTTTTAATGGAAAAACCTAGTTTTCTTCATTATTGTGTCAAAATTAGTAACTCATTTATTATAATATAAAAGTTTATTTTCTAGTTGCAATTGACTGTGCAAGCTCATTAAAAAATAAAAGTTTACTCAAATGAAGGTAAAGAGTGACACTAAAACTTAAACAAATGGAAATTATTCCTTATATGGATGGGAATGCGTACTCCACAGACCCCCTCCTGTATGTAAATTTTGACTTTTCATGCCAGTGCTTTAAGTAAAACTGCTTAAATACAAGAGCCGTTGAACTTTAATCAGAAGCATTTTTAAAGGATAATAAAGCCTTAGCGTACAAAGCAGAGAGTTGAGGAGGGGGCAGCCACAGAATATACGGAGTATCTTTTGTTCTTTCAAGTTTAGTGTCCCTCTGTACTTATAATTGAGAAAACCTGTTTTTAAATTCAATTTATATTCGTTTTTCGTAGTATATGCAGGGTTACCATAAATTCAGGGAGGACTACCACCCCTAAAATACGATATTTGAAATCAATATTTAACTTTTGAACAATAATACTCTATTAAATATAGCTCAATTAATGAATTCGCCTTTTGAAACAAGGCGAAACTATCCAAATTAAACAATAATCTCTTAATTACAAGGAAAGCTTTAGTCCCTTCCTGGTTCATGCTATACGATCCATCCTACACACACACACACACACACACACACACACACACACACATATATATATATATATATATATATATATATATATATATATATATATATATATATATATATATATATATATATATATGTATATATATATATATATATATATATATATATATATATATATATATATATATATATATATATATATATATATATATATATATATATATATATATATATATATATATATATATATGTAGGATGGATCGTATAGCATGATCCAGGAAGGGGCTAAAGCTTTCCTCGTAATTAAGAGATTATTGTTTAATTTGGATATATATATATATATATATATATATATATATATATATATATATATATATATATATATATATATATATATATATATATATATATATATATATATATATATATATATATATATATATATATATATATATATAGTGTGTGTAGGATGGATCATATAGCATGAACCAGGAAGGGACATATATATATATATATATATATATATATATATATATATATATATATATATATATATATATATATATATATATATATATATATATATATATATATATATATATATATATATATATATGTGTGTCTGTGTGTGTGTGTGTGTGTAGGATGGATCGTATAGCATGAACCAGGAAGGGGCTAAAGCTTTCCTCGTAATTAAGAGATTATATATATATATATATATATATATATATATATATATATATATATATATATATATATTAAAGAATTTTCCTCAAACTAGTGACCTACCTAGATCGTTTTTTAGGTCAGAATATCCTAGGATACGAAACGAAATAAATAAATAACTACAAAATTATTACTCGCTTGTAAGAATAGTATGCACATGTAACTGTTGTAACATGTAATATTTAATTTACAAAAACTGTTTCCACAAAATAAATTTGTTAACGAAAAGTAAAGAATTCGATAAACCAACTTTCCAGGAACAGTTTAATACTAAACCTGAGAGTTTAAGACCTGAGAAGGTGGAAGATGGTTAGAATAATTTTAGAAAGCAATTTGTTGAGTTGCTTATAGGGTCTTAGGGAAGAAAGTTAAGGCTGCAGCTAGGAATATTAGTGAAAAAGCTTTATGTTCAATAGAGAGGAGAAGGGGTAGGCACGTACGCAGGAATTTTTTCGGGGGGCCCAAAACCTTCGAAACAGCAGATATAAAGTAGCATTTTTTTAATTTAGTAACTAAATAAATGCAAAAAGCACGTATATCGGAAAATACAGATTAACTTTTATCTGTAGTATTGTAGCGGATATGGGGAAGGAGACTAGAACCAGTGATTAATCTATTATATCCCACTAAAAGGGAAATTTTAGGGTTAATAGAGCAATATGGGTGCTGTGGAGGGTAGTCCTTCTATTACGAAAACGTCGATTTTAATGAAAAATGATAGTTTCCAAAATTGATCGATTAAAAGCTGTATTTTATCCTGAAAAGGGGGATAAACACTCTAATATCAAGGATAATTCTATTTTGCTGTAGAAAGCAAACTCTCTTTACAAAAAAAAAAAAAAAAAAAAAAAAAAAAAAAAAAAAAAAAAAAAAAAAAATACAGTGCAATCGCTAACTACTTCAAAGAGGGTAAAAAGTTAGACAGAAAATAGGTTAATAAATGGGCAGTGACTTGACCGGGTAATTGCATGCTGTAAAATCACCCCAAAAAAAGGCTTCACACATGTATTTAGATTCTTAATACTACTGCTACTACTACTACTACTACTACTACTACTACTACTACTAACTCATTGCGGCGCCAAGCCGCCTGAGGCCGACACAGCTACGCACGCTCCTCCTCCAAACTAATCTATTTAAAGCCTCTTTTTTTTACACCCTCCCAGGAAGTTCACATTTCCTTTAAATCTTTATTTATGACATCCTCCCAAAACAGACAAGGACGACCTGCTTTCCGTGTAGCCCCAGACGGTTGGCCAAAAAGGACAATCTTCGGTAATCTGTTATCCTTCATCCGTAGAACGTGGCCTAGCCATCTCAACCTTTCTTTCATTATAGCCCTAGAAAGCGGGATTGAACCACATTTTTCGTACAACCTACTGTTTGAAATACGTTCAGTCAGCCGGGTACCCAGAACAATCCGTAGGCAATTTCTCTGGAAAACATCTAGTAAATTTTCATCGGCTTTTCGAAGCCCCCATGCTTCAAATGTCCTACTTTTGCCAGAAATCCCAAGAAATCATGGGGAAACTAAACATTTTACAAAATTTCGGGAGGGGGGAGGGTGGACCCGAAGGCCCCCCCCCCTGCGTATTTGCCAGAGAAGGGGTTTGTACAAGAATTATCTGAGTGATAGACAATGTGAAAACAAAAGTGATGTAAAGAAAATGGAAGAGGCATTAAAATATGAACTAAGGAGGTGTGAAACGGACGCCATGAATAAAATTGCCAAGAATCTGGAAGATGGAGCTAGACGGAATAATAGTAAAATATTGGACTGGCATTTTAATAAATTGAGAGGGATTAGTCTATTCGAACTTGTCCCAATTAAAGATAGGACCGAGGCCACAATTAGTGATGAGGAAGGAGTTAAAAAGAGTTGGATTGGAACACTTTGAGAATTTGCTAAGCTGAGATAGAGTTGTAGAAAAAATATAGAGGAAAATAGAAAAGTTTATGATACCTTGGATGTGAAGGAAGTTTTGGAAGATTAGTAACATTACTAAAAGAATTAAGAAATAATAAGGCTTCAGGTGCTTATATTTTGGTAAATGATTTTCTTAAATATGGTGGCTCTGAGGTTAGAAATTAAATAAAAAAAAACTAATTTTTTTAGCTGAAAGTAAGGAGCGACATTAAAACTTAAAACGAACAGAAATTACTCCGTATATGAAATGGGTTGTCCCCTCCGCAATCCCTCGCTCTTTACGCTAAAGCTTTTAATTGTTTTAAAAAGTAGAATTGTGGCAAAGAGTCAAACTTCTACAGTAGGGTTCTCTGATACGCTGAATCTGATAGTGTCATTTTCGTTAAGATCCTACGACTTTTAGGGGGTGTTTCCCCCTATTTTCCTAAATAAGGCAAATTTTCTCAGGCTCGTAACTTTTGATGGGTAAGACTAAACTTGATGAAACTTATATATTTAAAATCAGCATTAAAATGCGATTCTTTTGATGTAGATATTGATATCAAAGTTCAATTTTTTAGAGTTTTGGTTACTATTGAGCCGGGTCGCTCCTTACTACAGTTCGTTACCACGAACTGTTTGATAGGTCACTGAAGTTTATGAATATAATTCTTGAAAAAGAGGAAGTACTTAACGATTTTAGGAAAACCTTAATTAAGTCACTGTATAAGAAAGGTGATAAGAGTGAGTGTCGTAATTATCGAGGCAATAGTGTAGTCTCTGTAGGTAGCAAATTACTTAGTAATATGATACTTTTTAGACTGAGATATGCCGTAGACAAAGTTTTAAGCGAAGACCGGCATAGTCTTAGAAAAGTTAGAGGATCGGTCAACCAAATTTTCACTCTCAGGTTAATAATTGAGAAGGACCGTAGTTGTTAAACACCTTTGGTCGTCAGTTTTATAGATTATGAGCAAACGTTCGACTCTGTTGATAGAAGAGCTTTAGTAAAGGTCATATCCTTGTGTGGTATACCAGACAAATATATTAAAGTGTTTAGTGCTATGTACGAGAATAACACTGCTGCGTTTAATGTAGGAAATGAGGTTAGCAGCCGGTTTTGTATTAAACCGGGAGATAAGCAGGGTTGTGTTCTATCCACCTTTATATGGATCATTTTGATGGACTTCGTCTTAAGGAGCTCAGGAAAGACAAAGGGAGACTACGAAATCAAATGGGGAGGAAAAACTCTCCTGGACTTAGGTTATGCTGATAATTTAATCATTCCATATGAAAGTGTGAGCGTGCTAGAATAGGTTTGAAAATTAATGTTAAGAAGACTAAGTCACTAAGGCTAGGAACTATTGAAGATGAAAAGGTGACATTGGGTAACGAAAAGATTGATCAGGTGGACAGCTTCACCTATCTTCGTAGTATTATTAGAAATAACGGTGGGAGAAGTGAGATGTTAAAAATAGAATAGCCAAGGCTCAGGTTGTTTTATCACAGTTTAAAAAAATTTGGAAGAATAAGGAGATGAGTCTGCAAACCAGGATTAGAATATTCGAAGGTACAGTGATGGCAATGGTCAAATATGACTCTGAAGTATGGGCACTCCGCAAAGCAGATGAAGATTTACTAGATATTTTCAGAGATATTGCCAACGGATTGTTCTGGTTAACAATCCGGGGTGGGAGGATGTCATAAAGAAAGATTTAAGGGAAGTGGAAACTTCCTGGGAGGTTGTAAGGAGACCCCAAGCGTAAAAATACCACAAAATCCCCATCAATAAATAAATGAAACCCCAAAATGAACAGAAATTACAAATAACCGAGTATAACTCAAAACGAGCAGAAATTAACACGAGCAGGGCTGAAAACCCCATGCCTTCTTAAGACAAATTTATAATTTACACTTTATTGAAACAAAAAATACAATCATGTTCTGGTCTTCATAGAGCATGGGGGTTGTCAGCCCAACTCATTTTAGTTTATGCTTGTTTTGAGTTTGACTCGGTTGTTTATTATAATTTCTGTTCATTTTGGGTTTCATATATTTACTGTATTATGTATATTTATTTCATTTGTAGCAGTTTTATGCTTGGTAGATCATTTGATTGTATTTCTGCTCATTCTTATTTTAATGCTGTTCTTCACTTTTTCTTTGAGAAACTCATTTTGAGGATTTTTTTTTTTAAATTAATATGTTTGTTTTTCATATACAAAGTCTTTTTAATGTACAAAGAAAATAATATTTTATATCTTTTTGTTTTTTTTTCTTTACGAATCCATAGTTTGGCTTTCTATTTTTATGTTGGGGAAAGTTTTCAAAAAAATTTTCACAGCAAGCATCCTTATGAAATTCTTGACACAAATAGTAGTGTTTGATTTTGTTTTATACCTCATCTAAATGACCTGAAAATTAAAACTTAATACCAGTCCCAAAAATTCTATCTATGAGCTTTGACAACCTGGACACACTTAAGCTTTTTTATTCAATTTAATTGTAAGAGCAGATGTTGTAATAGCAGTAGTCCTGAAAGTTCCACCTTAAAACCCTCAGTCGTTCTTGGGATATTGCTCAGATGTTTTATTGGCAACCAGCATACACGCAGTGCCTTTTGATTTAGTTATAAAACAACATTTAGTTTTAAAGTATAATGGGCAATTGCACAACTACTGGGGGCTGATATACTCAATGTCCTCAGAGACATAGTTACATATGCTTACCAAAATGGCTGCCTCAAAGTTTAATTGGAAGTTTTTGGAAAATGATAGGCTAAGGATTGGGGCTGCTTGCCCTCCGATTACTTTCTACTCTTAAAAAGGGAACTAGAACTTTTAATTTCCAATCGAATCAGCTCCTTTAAAAATTTCAATGCTATTACTAGCTATGATAGAACTGCGCCGCATATGATATTGCTTATATACCCCTTTGAAAACTTGCATGTATAAAAAAAATTCTCCTTAATACCCTTAGTGTCATTAGTCACAATAACCGTTAAAGCAATATTAAAAGCACCCAGATAGTGTCTTCTGGGTAGTCCAAAATTCACCACAACTTACACTGAAAGGTCTTGAGGTAAGCCGCTATCGAGACATTGCTCTGTCTCGCTTTTGACAACCTAAATACTCATAGTTTGTTTAGATTTAGTCCAATACCGTGTGAATATTCCTTGAAAATTTCACCTTAATACTCTTAGCTTGTGTAGTAGCAGTAGTGGCAGTATGAAACTTTCAGCTTCGTACCGTCAAGCGTTCTTGGACTATTGCAGATACGCTCTCTTGACAACCTGTGTTGATATAGTTTGTTTTGATTTAGTTCAATACAGTTCAATGCTGCTCAAAATTTTCGCCTTAACACCCTTAGCTTTAGTAGCAGTAGTAGCACCGCTAGTAACAGTAGTAGCAATAGAATTAACAGCAGTAGCCTTAGCTTTAGCAGCAGTAGTAATAATAGTAGCAGTAGTAGTAGCAGCAGCAATAGTTGTAGTATGATTGGAAGCATTGCATCCAATATTGTCTTTGGATAGTTTAACAACTTTCCAGGAGGAAACGACTAGCGTCGTATTTTCAATGCTATTCAGAAATGTAGAGCATACAATTTTGTCATTACTACAGAGATCAAGTTAAAATTCAAAAATTATCCTTAAAAGATTCCAAATTCCTGAATAAAAAAATAAATGATTCCTCAATGCAAAAGATGTGAGATTACACACATGATGTTGTGTGTAGCGGTACCGAATAGTAGCAGTAGTAGTAGCAGCAGCAATAGTTGTAGTATGATTGGAAGCATTGCATCCAATATTGTCTTTGGATAGTTTAACAACTTTCCAGGAGGAAACGACTAGCGTCGTATTTTCAATGCTATTCAGAAATGTAGAGCATACAATTTTGTCATTACTACAGAGATCAAGTTAAAATTCAAAAATTATCCTTAAAAGATTCCAAATTCCTGAATAAAAAAAATAAATGATTCCTCAATGCAAAAGATGTGAGATTACACACATGATGTTGTGTGTAGCGGTACCGCTGACATCGTCAGCGGTAACGATTCACGGAAACTCCGAGGGAGGGACATGAATTCTACTTTTGTTTTATTTTAATTGAGATACAAAATAAAAGGTATATTTGTGTGTGTAGGGGGGGAGGTGTATTTTACCTTTTTCAATCAAAATACAAAAAAGGATGTTTTTCCAATCTAAGAGGGTGGTGAGTAGAAAAATCTAAGGGTGTAGTTGCCCCTTCCATTCGGCACACCTTCGCACCGGCCAATGAATCATTCACTTATTTTTTTTTAATCTGACTGCAATGAAACTGATATTCACGGGCATTCACATAATATTTTCAAGAGCAAAAGCTTGAACAGAAATTTTTGAAGGTGGAGGAGGATAATTGTAATGCTGCTTAATGCTACTTCTTTAAAAATTTTCAATTTTTCTTAATGTTATAGATAGTGGTGTCATTTGTATATCTTTGATCTTATAAAAGAGAGGGGGAAAACTTTTGCCCCCTCCTCCCTGCAGTTGCCCACGCTATAGCGTCAGGGAGTTTCTTCTTTTTATCAGTTCAGACTTATGTTTTCAAACAACAAGGTATCAACTGGTGGGATCCAGAACCATGTATTTCGGGCCCGAGTGCCCTCTCCTCCTAAACATTTGTTTTGTGGAGGGAGAGGGCCCTTCTGCTGAAATTGACTAATTTGTTTTGGATTTTCATTTCATAATGTTCTTGTAAAATGTTCCTGGCACAGGGTGTCTTCAAACAGTCATTAGGGCTGAGTCAATGACATATATTTCCCCGGGATACAAGTGCCATCATTAAAAATTCGTTGATTTCCCTAATTGAAGGTGAAAATTAATCAAAGATAATTTCTTAAACTATTTAGGCCTGCCATAGCCCAAAGAAAGAAAACGATCAAATTACAACAAAAACTCAAAAACAAAAACTAAATTACAAAATCCAAGCATTAAATAATTAAAGCTATAATTTACATAAATTAAAATTTAAAATAATTATATAATTATATTTCAATGTAATCAAAATCATTCATTAAATATTAAATAATTACAAGTAACATAAAAGCAGAACAATAATTTATTGGTTTAACAAGAATAATAAATGAACTAAGGTTAAATTTTAAAAGGAAACATGAATGTAAAAAATATAAAGTTGAGATTTTTGCTCGTTTCAGGTGATGGTGGTTTTTAAAGGCCGGTTTTACAGGTGGTTTTTAAAGGCCAAATGAAAATACTGAAAAAACAAAGAAAGCGAATATTTTGAGAGAACAATCGCTTCTCTTCTGCATGAACAATCTAATAAGATCAAGGGAGAAAAAAAAACAAGAGCGGAAAGTACAACAAAACCAATGAAAGAACCGCCTAAAAAATTAAATAGAATTCAATAAAAGACCAAAAATTGAAAGAATCAAGATCAAATACCTAGCAATTATTCATATAACAAAAGCTGATAAGGAATATCTTGAAAATAAATTAATTATATCCCCATTATAAGCAAAAACTATTGGTACTTTTTGCTGTACATGCACAGCTGGAGTATTTCTCGTCATAAATCTATTTGGACGTAAAGAATTTTAACAGGTTGCAAGAAAATATGGAAGAGAAACTTAAACACTACTAATGAATCTTTTGTTCTGGCCGTGTTCTTCCGTTTTTGTTCATCATAACCCATACAACAGCCTTTTGATTAAATTTGAACAGGTTTTATTCGAAAAAAAAAATCCTTGTAGATATTCTATCTTTTATGAGGATAGTTAATTAACAATTCATAGGTAACTAGTCATATCGCATAAATTGCGTCACGTAAAATTGGCATAAAATCTGATCAAAGATTAAGGCAAGACGCAGGCATCCAATTTTAATACAGTTTTTATGACTCAATGGAATTTTTCCGTAAATTTGATTTCTGCTTTTATTGCATCAAGATGATTTGGTAACAACAATTTTTTTTATTTCTTTACAATGTGAAATAGTCGGGAGGAATAGATCGGATGACATGCAATAAGAATTGCAATGGAAATAAATCATTTAGGCCTACGAAAATACTGGATGAAAGAAAACCGATATTTCGAAAGGATAACCGCCTCTTTTCTTTGGCACTGTTAATATTGCCTGAACAAAATTGTGAACGATGAAAACAAACAAAACGAAATCTAAACAAAACGTAGAACCATCAAAACTAAAAACAGATAAAATAAAAAAATCAGATGAATTAAAAATTTAAAAGGCAAGAATTATACATCTGAAATCGAGCCAGTCACCCAAAATCTATGATTAGCAGAAAACAGAAGTTTGACTCTCTCTCAATTCTACTTTATTAAACAGTAAAAAACTTTAGCGTAAAGAGCGGGGCGTTGAGAAGGGAACAGCCCCTTTCATACACGGAGTAATTTCTGTTCGTTTTAAGTTTTAATGTCGCTCCTTACTTTCAGTTAAAAAAAACTATTTTTTTTTTATTTAATTTCTGAACGTTTTTGAATTATTGCAGGTTTGATTTTGGCTCTCCGCACATAAATTATTCAAATGAAATTTGCATGTTAATTCCTTTTTTGGCTATATGGCTTTCTCTTAGTTTTGATCAGAAGATTTTGAGAAATAAGGGGTGGAGAAGAAGGCCTAGTTGCCCTCCAATTTTTCGATTACTTAAAAAGGCAACTAGAACGTTTAATTTTTAACGAACGTTTTTATTAGTAGAAAATATACATAACTTAAAAATTAACTTACGTAACAAACTTATATATTCTTACATTTTTATTATGTATATTAGGGGTTCTACCCCGCGTTAATCTTTACACTAAAGCTTAAATTTTGTCCCAATTCTTTAAGAATGACCCCTGAATCAGGAAAGCCGTAGAATAAACAGTTGAAATTACTAAAAATACTTTCAAACACTTCGTGGTAACGAACTGTAGTAAGGAGCGACCCGGCTCAATAGTAAACGAAACTCTAAAAAACGGTATTTTGATGCTAAAATATACATCAAAAGAATCAGATTTTTATGCTGATTTTAAATATATAAGTTTCATCAAATTTAGTCTTTGTCATCAAAAGTTACGAGCCTGAAAAAATTTACCTTATTTTAGAAAATAGGGAAAAGCACCCCCTAAAAGTCACAGAATCTTAACCAAAATCACACCATCACATTCGGCGTATCAGAGAACCCTATAGAAAAATTTTCAAGCTCCTATCTACAAAAATGTGGAATTTCATATTTTTTGCCAGAAGACAAATCACGGGTGCGTGTTTATTTTATTTTTTTTTTTCTTTTTTATTTTTTTTTCTTTTCCCCAGGGGTCATCATATCGACCAATTGGTCCTAGAATGTCGCAAGAGGGCTCATTCTAACGGAAATGAAAAGTTCTAGTGCCCTTTTTAAGTGACCGAAAAAATTGGAGGGCACCTAGGCCCCCTCCCACGCTCATTTTTTCTCCAAAGTCGACAGATCAAAATTTTGAGATGGCCATTTTGTTCCGCATAGCCAAAACCCTTAATAACTATGTCTTTGGGAATGACTTACTCCCCCACAGTCCCTGGGGGAGGGGCTGCAAGTTACAAAACTTCGACCAGTGTTTACATATAATAATGGTTACTGGGAAGTGTACAGTCGTTTTCAGGGGATTTTTTTTGGGGTTTTAGGGGTGGGGTTGAGGGGAGGGTGCTATGTGGGAGGATCTTTCCTTGGAGAAATTTGTCATGGGGGAACAGAAATTCAATGAAAAGGGCGCAGGATTTTCTAAAATTACTATAAAAAAAAACAATGAAAAAATAAATATGGAAAAGTTTTTTTCAATTGAAAGAAAAGAGTAGCATTGAAACTTAAAACGAGCAGAGATTATTACGCATATGAGGGGCTCTAAAAATACTTTAGCATAAAGAGAGAGGTATTTAGGAGGAGATAAATACCTCGCTCTTTATGCTATAATATTTTTAGTAATTTCAACTATTTATTCTACAGCCTTTCTGATTAAGGGGTCATTCTTAAAGAATTGGGACAAAACTTACGATTTAGTGTAAAGAACGAGGTATTAACGAGGGCACAAACCCCCTCATATACATAATAAAAATTAAAGAATATAAAAGTTTGTTGCGTAAGTTAATTCTAAAGTTACGTATATTTTTTGCTAATAAAAAATTCGTTAAAAATTAAAATTAATAGTTGCCTTTTTGTGTAACCGAAAAATTGCATGGCAACTAGGCCTCCTTCCCCATCCCTTATTTCTCAAAATCGTCTGATCAAAACTAAGAGAAAGCCATTTAGCCAAAATAGGAATTAATATGTAAATTTCATTTTAATAATTTACGTGTGGAGAGTCAAAATCAAACATGCATTAATTCAAAAACGTTCAGAAATTACAAAAAAAACTCATTTTTTTAACTGAAAGTAAGGAGCGACATTAAAACTTAAGACGAACAGAAATTACTCCGTTTATGAAATGGAGTATCCCCTCCGCAATCCCTCGCTCTTTACGCTAAAGTTTGACTCTTTGCCACAATTCTGCTTTTTCAAACAATTAAAAGCTGAACTAAATGGCCATCTTAAAATTTTGATTCGTAGATTTCGGGGAAAAATGAGAGGGGAGGGGGCCTAGGTGCCCTCCAATTTTTTCGTCACTTAAAAAGGTTACTAGAAATTTTCATTTCCGTTAGAATGAGCCCTCTTGCGACATTCTAGGACTACTTGGTCGATACGATGACCCCTGGGAAAAAAAACCAAAAAAAAAAACAAACAGATAAACACGCACCCGTGATCTGTGTTCTGGCAAAAAATGCGAAATTCCACATTTTTGTAGATAGGAGCTTGAAATTTTTGCAGAAGGTTTCTCTGATGCGCTGAATGCGATGATGAGATTTTCGTGAAGATTCGTAGAGTTATAGGGGGTGTTTCCCCCTATTTTCCAAAATAAGGAAAATTTTCTCAGGCTCGTAACTTTTGATGACATTGACTAAATTTGATTAAACTTATATATTTAAAATCAACATGAAAATCTGATTCTTTTGATGTATCTTTTAGTACGAAATTCCGTTTTTTAGAGTTTCGTTTACTATTGAGCCTGGTCGCTCCTTACTACAGTTCGTTACCACGAATTGTTTGATGATCTACGATAGAGCTAAAACGTAAACATATTGAAGTGGCATTTGTTGCTCATAATTATTTAGGATAATCAAAGAATTTTAATCTCCTCCCCATTGGGCAATAAATCAGTGCAGTCATGTAAACCAATGAACCAGCACAAGCATTAAAGCTTATTCGTTTTGTTTGCTGATATGTATAATTTTCTTTTTCAATAAAGAGTTCGTGACATAAAAGAAAACCCAGAATACACAGATGTCATGTATTCTAAATGATTGGTGTTGATTCTGGCTATGATACATAAAGCAGAAAATAGATTAACCGGAGGTTTTTGAGATAAATATAAATATATTACCCGAACTAGCAGCAAAACCAGTCGGACAGAAGGCATTAAAAAGAAAAAGAATGTTTTTTGAGATACTTTGTATTCAATTTTTTTTTAACAAAATTTGTCCAAATTTGGGCTGAAAATTCTTAAGAGATGGAGGAGGGGGAGAGGGGCTAATAGAAACTTTCTCCCAGGCGCAAGAAAGGTCAGAGCCAATTTTGAGGCAGTCACATTAAGACCGCTTTATTTTGATCAGTAGTTAAAGACTAATCATCTAATTTATCACAAGAGCATAATCTTTTCATATGTTATTTCTGATTTATATATATATATATATATATATATATATATATATATATATATATATATATATATATATATATATATATATATATATATATATATATATACAGGAATTTTGTAATCTTATTAAGCATGCAAGCACTAAGTTTCTCTATTTTGAAAAAAAAAAAGAATTGCCCATGGGTTTGAAATTACTATTTTGTATATTTATATGTAATGTATACTATTTATATTAATTATTTTACATATTTCATCATTTGTATATTAATTATATATAAATAATTTCTCTTTTATATGCAATATATAGTTTTTTGTAAAGATCGCAGAAGAATTGTCTTCCCCCAGTTTCAATTGTAGTAGGAGAGAAGCAGCTTTGAATAACTAGTTTCGTCTGCTTCAAATACGTCCTTTTTTTAGCAGTTTAAATATTAAGAGACAACCAGAAGATTCAGGGTTAGGGTGTAAGTAAAAGTATATAAACTATTCTATTTTTCTTATGGAAGAATCAAAGGGACTTTAGATTAAAAAATATTTTCGTGACTTTAATTTTAATGTGCCCTTAATTTCAGTTAAAAAAAATTGTTTTTTATTTATTTGATTTCTGATTGATATTAAACAATGCTAGGAAATCTGGCCCCACCTCCACGGAGAGATACCCTACCCATGGAAATATCCTCTAGTCAATCACTTCCAGTGAAAATTTATACATGAAAATAAACCTTAACAACTCCACGCGTAAAATTGAGACGGAAAAGAGAAAGCAAGACATATAAAAAGAATTTTGAATAGAAATTCTCACAAATTCCACAATCACATCAAAAAGTTTACAATCAAAAAGCTTGACTCTTTCCAACGATTCTACTTTTTAAAACCATAAAAAAGTTAAGCGTAAAGAGCGTGGCGATGAGGAGGGGACAACCCCTTTCATATACTGAATAATTTCTGTTCGTTTTAAATTTTAATGTCGCTCCTTACTTGCAGTTAAAAAAAACTTGTTGTTTTATTTAATTTCATAACGTTTTTGAATTAATGCATGTTTTGACTTTGGCTCACTGCACATGAGTAATTAAAACGAAGTTTGCATATTATTTTTTTTTAGGCTAAATGGCTTTCTCATAATTTTGATTGGACAATTTTGATATAAAAGGGTTGGCAAGGAGGGTTAGTTGCCCTCCAAATTTTGGTTACTTAAAAAGGCAACTAGAATTTTTGTTTTTTTACGAAAGTTTTATTAGTAATAAATATACGTAACTTACGAATTAACTTACGTAACGAACTTCTATATTTGAATATTTTAATTACATATATGAGGGGGTTTGCGCCCTCGTCAAAACCTCGCTCTTTACATTAAATTTTGAATTGTGTCCCAATTCTTTAAGAATGCCCCTGAATCACAAAGGCCGTTGAATAAATAGTTGAAATTAGTAAAAACACTTTAGCGTAAAGAGCAAGGTATTGTGGAGGAGATGAATCCCCTTGTTTACGTAATAATTTCTGTTCTTTTTAGGTTTTAATGCTGCCCCTTACTTCGAGCTAAATTTTGTATTTATTTATTTTCTCTTTTTTTATAGTGCTAGAAAATCATGTAACCCCTCCATGGAAATAAATTTCTCCACGAAAAGATCCTCCCATGTAATCCTCTCCCCCGACCCACCTCCTCCCCATCAACACGAAAAAGCCCTCCTAAAAACGTCTGTACCATTGCCAATAACCCTTAGTGTATGTAAACAATGGTCAAAGTTTGTAACTTGCAGCCCCTTCCCCGAGGACTGTGAGGGATTAAGTCGTCCCGAAAGACATAATTATTAGGTTTTCCGACTATGATGAACAAAATGACTATCTCAAAATTTTGATCCGATGACTTTAGGAAAAAATGAGCATGGGAGGAGGCATAGGTGCCCTCTGATTTTTTGGTCCCTTAAAAAGGGCACTAGAACGTTTAATTTCCGTTAGAATGAGCCCTCTTGCAACATTGTATGACCATTGGGTCGATACGATTACCCCTGGGAAAAAATACAAAACAAAAACAAACAAATAAACACCCATCCGTGACCTGTCTTCTGGCAAAAAATACAAAATTCCACATTTTTGTAGATAGGAACTTGAAACTTCTACAGTAGCGTTCTCTGATAAGCTGAATTTAATGGTGTGATTTTCGTTGATTGATTCAATAGCTTTTACGAGGAGTTTCCCCCTATTTTCTCAAATAATATAATTTTTCTCAGGCTCGTAACTTTTGATGGGTAAGACTAAACTTGATGAAACTTATGTATTTGAAATCATCATAAGAATGCAATTCTTTTGATGTAACTATCGGTATTAAAATTCCGTTTTTTAGAGTTTAAGTTACTATTGAGCCGCGTCGCTCCTTACTACAGTTCGTTACCAAGAACTGTTTGATTTTAAATATATAAGATTTAACAAATTTAGTGTTACACACCCCATACAGTTCATGAAATCTTAATGAAAATCACAACATTTTATTCAGTGTATCAGAAAGTTCTACTTTACAGGTTTCAAGCTCCCATCTTCACAAACATGGAATCTTTAATCAGATGAAAGCCGCTTCTCCTGGAATTAAATAAAAACAAACAAGTTTTTTTTTAACTGAAAGTAAGGAGCAACACTAAAACTTAAAACGAACAGAAATTACAAGGGCCTGCTCCCTCTTATACGCCCTGCTCTTTATGCTAAAGTTTTTACTGTTTTAAAAAATAGAGTTGAGAGAAAGAGTCAAACTTTAGCGCAAAGAGCAGGGCATTGAAGAGGGAACAGCTTCTTACTATTGCGTCTTACTACAGCTACAACTACAGCGTCTTACTGAACAGGTTCTTACTGTTTTAAGAGGTAGAGATAAGAGAAAGAGTCAAACTTTAGCGTAAAGAGCGGGGCGTTAAAGAGGAAAAGCCCCTTTCATATACGTGGTAATTTCATATAAGGAAGTATGCGCATATTGTCTTTTCGTCAGTTGTACATCCCCCTCATCATGCCATGAAAGTTTCCACTTAATATTCTTAAGCCATTCGTAAAATTAAAATTTTTTATTTCGATCTGAATGTTTCTATTTCTCATAATATCAGAAAAAACGTTATAACCGAGATTACCGAAAAAAATTGAATTTAATTCAAAGAAGATGCCTGCAGTATACAGATAGGCTGCAGTATTGAACTAGCTCTCAAAGGGATTACACCTGTTTGAAGTTTTGAGTTGCTTGAACTTGATTCCTTAGCCAAGAATTAATTCAGTGACTACAGAAATTGTGCAATCTGATACTTGAATTTATCACACAATCAGATTTTTGGCGTTTTGAATTGAGAAAATTAGATACGATAGCCAAGTGTGGTGTGTACAGAAAATTCGATATAATTTGCCTGCGCGTTAATTACACTTTTTAGTGTAGAGAAGGATTAGCAGTTGGGCCGACCTCGCATAGTTTGGACCGATTGTTCACTTAGATACATAAGTGAGACTCGGCCCTCACGGAAAGATAAGTTTTTTTCACTTTATAATCTTTCATTTACTAGGCATGAATCCTGCGAACATTAAAATCGGTGATTTATTGCTAGCCAAATTTGCGGGCTATCCCCTCTGGCCAATTCGATTCCTAGAGGTATTGACGACGAATACCGGAGACTGCAAATTTGCTGTTTTTTTTTGCTACGGCAAAAAAGGGGCTGTTCCCTCTTCAATGCCCTGCTCTTTGCGCTAAAGTTTGACTCTTTCTCTCAACTCTAATTTTTAAAACAGTAAAAACTTTAGCGTAAAGAGCAGGGCGTTGAAGAGGGAACAGCCCCTTTCATATACGGGGTAATTTCTGTTCGTTTTAAGTTTTAATGTTGCTCCTTACTTTCAGTTAAAAAAAACTTGTTTTTTTATTTAATTTCTGAACGTTTTTTAGTTAATCAATGTTTTGATTTCGGCTCTCCGCAGATGAATAATTAAAGCGAAATTTGCATATTTATTTATTTCGCTAAATGGCTTTCCCATAGTTTTGATCGAATGATTTTGAGAAAAAGGAGGGGGAGGAGGCCCAGTTGCCCTCCAATTTTTTGGGTACTTAAAAAGGCAACTAGAACTTTTAGTTCTTTATGAACGTTTTCATTAGTAAAAGATATATCATGTAACTTACGAATTAGCTTACGTAACAAACTTCTATATTCACACGTTTTTATTATGTATGTGAGAGGGTTCACCCACTCGTCAATACCTCGCTCTTTACATTAAAGCTTAAATTTTGTCCCCTGAATCACAAAGGCCGTAGAATAAATAGTTGAATTTACTAAAAATGCTTTAGCGTAAAGATTGAGGTATTAGGACGAGGTGAACCCCTTACATGCGTAATATTATCTGTTCATTTTAATTTTCAATGCTACTCCTTACTTTCAGTTGAAAAAACTTTTGCAAATTTATTTTTTCATTGTTTTTTTTTTAAATAATGCTAGAAAATGCTGCGCCCCCTTTATGGAAATCTTCTTCACCCATGACAAATTCCTCCATGGAAAGTATCCGCCACATAATCCCCTCTTGTCAACCCCCTCCCTACCAAAAAACCCTCTGAAAACGTCTTTACACTCCCCAAAAACCATTACTATATGCAAACAGTGGTCAAAATTTGTAACTTGCAGCCCCTCCCACGGGGACTGTGGGGGAGTAAGTCGTCCCCAAGACATAGTTATAAGGTTTTTCGACTATGCTGAATAAAATGGCTATCTCAGAATTTTGATCCGACGACTTTGGGAAAAAATGAGCGTGGGAGGGGGCCTAGGTGCCCTCCAATTTTTTTGGTCCCTTAAAAAGGGCACTAGAACTTTTCGTTTCCGTTCGAATCAGCCCTCTCGCAAAATTCTAGGACCGCTGGGTTGATGCGATCACCCCTGGGGAGAAAAAAAAACAAAACAAAAATAAAAAACAAATAAACACGCATCCTGATTTGTGTTCTGGCAAAAATACAAAATACCACATTTTTATAGATAGGAGCTTGGAGCTTGTACAGTATGGTTCTCTGATACGCTGAATCTGATGTTGTGATTTTCGTTAAGATTCTATGATTTTTAGGGGGTGTTTCCCTCTATTTTCTAAAAAATTTCTCAGGCTCGTAACTTCTGATGGGTAGGACTAAACTTGATGAAACTTATATATTTTAAATCAGCATTAAAATACAATTCTTTTAATGTATCTATTGGTATCAAAATTCCGTTTTTTAGAGTTTTGATTACTATTGAGCCGGGTCGCTCCTTACTACAGTTCGTTACCACGAACTGTTTGAAAATAAATACAAAATTTTCCTTTCTTGAGTTTCCCCTTTTTTTGAAAATCAGGCAAATTTTCTGTGTCATGCATATAATTTCATGGATAATGTAGGTATCTGTGCCGCTATTAAGGGAGGAAGGTTTGTGCCCTAAAAATTTCTGTATAGCATGCTTGGAAACCAATTTTTTGAAAAATAGTCTTTTTAGTATTTATTTTCAAAATATCACCCCTCCCTTCTAAATTTGTGAAAATATATTTTTTGTATCTCCATATAAAATCAAAATTATTCCTGCGCACCCCCTTAAGTTTTTGTACTGGTGTCACTGCAAATATCCTTCTTTTGCCAGAGTACTAGTCATGTTCTTTCTCTGATTTTTTGTTCAGTCTTAGGTGAACTTAGGTATCTTGCGGGATGGTATTTTCTAGATTTCCTAGTTTTTAATGAATCAACCTAGATTTTGCTTCAAATTTGCTTGGAGCCAAATTATATTAAAATCAAGGATATATTTTGATTATCAGTCAAGCTGATTACATAAAAAAAAAAGAAATAACACCAAGAAAGAAAATGCAAGAGGCATTACTTTGTTTCATCCAACGATTAAATTAAAAACCCTTTATATTTAATTATTTATTAATCCTGTCAAGCTAATAAACACAAGTCAAGTTGTATTTTGGGGTCTCAGAAAAAAAGTTACAACTAATAGGCTGGGCGACAAGCATAATGAGAAACAAATGACAGTATTTAAATTAGCCGCTTTGAAGTGCTCGGTACCCCCTAGTGAAGTAAGCATAAAAGACATGTAGACATAATTAACCTTTCTTTGATCTGGTTGAACCTCATAGAATATTTGAGAAAACTAGTCAGAATGACACGTCAGATTTTAGCCATGATGAAGTGTGTCTCATTGCTAGGCCAGAGACTTTTGAACGTCCTAAATCAGCTTTATTGTTAAGGCGAAACTACGTTTCGGCTTTGTAATGATTGCCTATTCTAATCAGCCTCTGATTGAAGATCAGTCGTGACTACAGGGGCTTGTGACACAGAACTTCAGGGGCTTTTCACTTCACAGTTAATTCCCCTCAATAGAGAATTCCTGTATGACTTAAGGTAGTTAGAAGCTAGATACGCATTAAGTGTAATAACAAAAAATATGTTTGTCTATGACCCCTTTTGTTTTAAAAAGCATTATAGAAGCGATGGGCAATCCCCCTAGATTAAAAAAAAAATAGAATTTTCATAGAAATAAATCGATAAAAAAATATTTCCATATCCTCATAGAGTTTAAAAAATTAACCGTTTTTTTAATCTCCATTTAAAAAAATCCTTCTCCTATTAGCGTAATTTTCTTCTTTTTACAATAAAGTTATACAAGGAAAGCAAACTCTTATGTTTTATTTTACTCTGTTTAAATAGGTGATGACAAAAGCATTATTTATTTTAAACTAATGTCTTAATATGCATTTAATCTATCAATATTCCCCATTGATCCAAAATATCATTATCTTTTTCTCTCTTTTTTTTGCAGCAAAACAACATTCATAATATTTTTGTCAGAATCAGGCGTTTTGACACCCAAGAACAGCTAAAGAAAACCAGGAAAATGGAAGATTGCGTGTTTTCATTGTGTGTTTTCATTTGTTGATTACATGTCTAGAAATTGGTAATTTCTATCATTTTGTGCTGCCAAACAGACATTTGGCCGAAAAAAGTGAAAATTCGGGAACAGTCAATCGACGTCGAACTACGGAATAGCTATATGGAGGTTCGAACAACGGAACCTTCCGATTTATATGATGAACCTCCCCTTTTCAGAGGTTATTTTGCAGCGCGGTGTCGTATTCGTCCCCATACGTATACACAATCCGTACACAATGAACTTTATCATGTAGAACGTATAGACATTATTACTAAAGGCTATAAGCTAGTACATTACTGCGTTTTGGCTATTCGGAAAGGTACAAGGTTTCATCGATCTATTATGGTTCGACTGGGTTCCCAAACCCTCAAAAGTGAACTTATTGATCCAAACTTTCCGTGAGATATCCGTCTGACAAATGGGAAGGCAAGACTCATCCTCAAGTATCCCTTCATTTAGAATAACAATATTGGGAACAATGATGCAATAAGCATTGCCAAGAGGAGAATCGATCCCCTACCAGAGAGTGGAAGTTATACTGCCCTTTTAGAAGTCAAAAGGGAATGAAGAGGAAATAGCCCCGCCTGCGCCCTCTTTTTGTCAAATGCATCTGATCAAAATTTTGAGATAGACATTTTGTTCAAAATAGCCCCAAAAATCATATAAAAATGCCACCAGGGCTCACACAGTTCCTCAGAGCTCATAGCAAGGGCTGTAAGTTATGCCCCGTGGCATATGGTTATTATGGAAAGGGTGGTCGTATAAATTCTGGAAGAGGCTCATTTAATGCATATCAAATGCCTCCAGAACCCCAGGGCAAGGATTATGAATTATCCATTTTCTTCATTTTTAGCATGCAGGATTAATCATTGGGAAAGGGGGGAATGTTTGATAATGGATGCTTTCGAAAATAATAAGGGTATTAAGGTGAAATTTCGCAGATCGTTCAGGGGTATGGTTATCTAAATAAAAAAAATTCTATCTGTATCCACGGTATCAAAAATGCATATCTGCAAACGGGTAAGGGTATTAACTTGAAACTTCTACTACTACTGTGATTTTAAATGCGACTGCAACAGTGCTCATCAGTTTATAAAGTTCATCAGTTCAACATTTTATTTCCCTGTAATTTATTTTATTCAATTTATTGAATAAAACTTTATTTTTATTATTATTATTTTTTAATAATATTAACATATTATTTTATTATTTTATTAACATATAATAATTTAACATATTAATTTAATATGTTAATATATGTTATTATTTAATTTATTAATATGTTATGTTAATTTAATATGTTAATTATGTTAAAATTAATTATTAATTTAACATATTATTTTATTTAATTTATTCAACATTTAATTTATTTTACTTTCAGTTTTGTTATAAGTACAAAAGATACGATTCGTTTGATAACTGTATGTGTATTGAACAGTCCTTGCAAAAAACCTAAAAAAAATGAAACTGAATATTCGATATATAATCAAATTAAATGCTGAAAGTTCAGCAGTTCAAGATTTTATTTTATTGTATTTTTTTCCTTTTTTTTTCCAATGTTGTAATTGAAAATGAAAAAAAAATTTAATATAATTCATTTTCAGTATAGTGCAAATGACACAGTAGGCTTTAGACTTTTACAGCTAGGGAAGGGGACAGTAGCAAAACTCGTGTTTGCAGAAATTTTTGTTCGTTAGAAGCTTGCTTCGTATATTCAATTTAAGTTCTACTTGTTCCAAGATTTATTTAGTCGTTTATAATAGTACCTGTTTATGTTTGTTTGCTAGTTCGTTTTATTATTTAACGGTGATTTTTGACCATTTTGAGCTTGAATTATTGATTATAGCGTGGACCTCCCCGTAAAATACCCCACAGAAAATATCAAAACCCCGCGGAAAAAACCCACCGAGGAAAATAAGATTTTCCAAAGTTGGGATTTTATTGAAGTTGCGTTTTATTTTTTATTTTTTATTTATTTTTTTTTGTGAGTTGAGAGCTGCCAAGGAAAGTGAAAAAGTGGAATTTGCACACCATAAGTATCTTAAGAATTTAGACAAAAACCGTAAATCAATGTTTGTTGAAAAGAATCAAACAGTTCGTGGTACCAAACTGTAGTAAGGAGCGATCCGGCTCAATAGTAGCCGAAACTCTAAAAATAAAATTTTTATACCAATACCTACATCAAAAGAATCGTATTTTTAAGTTGATTCTAAATGTATAAGTTTCATCAAGTTTAGTTTTACCCATCTAAAGTTAAGAGCCTAAGAACATTTGCCTTATTTAGAAAACAGGGGACAACGCCCCCTAAAAGTCAAAGAATCTTAACGAAAATCACACCACCAGATTCAGCGTATCAGAAAACCTTGATGTAGAAGTTTCAGCTCCTATCTAAAAAAAACGTGGAATTTGTATTTTTTTTTCCAGAAGACAGATCACGGAGGCGTGTTTTTTTTCTTTTCTTTTCCCCAGGGAACATCGTATCGAACCAGAGGTCCTAGAATATCGTGAGAGGGCTCATTCTGACAGAAATTAAAAGTTCTAGTGCCCTTTTTATTGACCAAAAAATTGGAGGGCACCTAGGACCCCTCCGACGCTCATTTTTACCAAAGTCACTGGATTTTGAGATAATTATTTTGTTCAGCATAGTCGAAAATCCTAACAATTATGTCTTTCGGGGCCACTTAATCCCCCACAGTCCCCAGGGGAGGGGCTGCAAGCTACAAACTGTGACCATTGTTTAATAGTAATATATTAAAATAATATATTTGACCATAATATATTTTTAATATTAATATATATTAATATATTTGACCATATAGTAATGGTTACTGGGACGTACACAGACGTTTTCAGGGGGACTTTTCACGTTACAGGGGGGTTGGGGGAGGGGGTGGATCCCCACAACTAGGAGTTTATCATGAGGAACGAGAATTTTCTCATGAAGGGGCTGCAGGATTTTCTAGCATCGTATTTTTTAAAAACAATGAGAAAATAAATAAAAAAAGTTTTTTTCAGGTGGAAGTAAGGAGCAGCATTAGAACCTAAAACGAACAGAAATTATTATGTATATAAGGGGGTTCGTCTCCTCCACAATACGTCACTCTTTACGCTAAAGTATTTTTAGTAATTTCAATTATTTATTTTATGGCCTTTGTGATTCAGGGGTCATTCTTAAACAATTGGGACCAAATTGAAGCTTTAGTGTAAAGAGTGGGGTATTGACAAGGGGGAGAACCCCCTCATATACAAATAAAAATATACAAATATAGAATTTCGTTACGTAAGTTAATTCATTAGTTACGTACATTTATTACTAATAAAAACGTTCGTTAAAAAATAAGAAGTTCTAATTGCCTTTTTAAGTAACCAAAAATTGGAGTGCAACTAGGCCTCCTCCCCCACCCCTTCTTTTATAAAAATCGTCCGATCAAAACTATGAGAAAGCCATTTAGCCAAAAAAAAAACTAATATGCAAATTTGGTTTTATTATTCATATGCGGTGAGCCAAAATCAAAACATGCATTAATTAAAAAACGCTTAGGAATTAAATAAAAAAAAAGTTTTTTAACTGCAAGTAAGGAGCGACATTAAAACTTAAAACGAAAAAAAATTATTTGATTTCATATCAAGTTCGGCAACTTTTGACTGTAGTCACAAATTACACCTCCAAATTACAAAAAAAAACAAGAAAAAATAAATGTAGGCAAAAAATCGTCAAAATTAAGCTAAAAACGTATGTCATCAAAAGTTTAAGAAGGTTCAGCTTTCTTTTGAAAGCATCGTTAGCTTTGTGAACCAACAAGTTCTTATTGTTTAAGTTTTTACGGACGAAAACGATGTAAAATTCTGTGAGTTAATTTTTTCTTATATTCCGATCGTAGAAGTACCTTAGATCACCATTAATCAAACAGTTCGTGGTAACGAACTGTAGTAAGGAGCGATCCGGCTCAATAGTAACCAAAACTCTAAAAAATTGAATTTTGATATAAATAGCTACATCAAAAGAATCGCATTTTAATGCTGATTTTAAATATATAAGTTTCATCAAGTTTAGTCTTAGCCATCAAAAGTTACGAGCCTGAGAAAATTTGCCTTATTTAGGAAAATAGGGGGAAACACCCCCTAAAAGTCGTAGGATCTTAACGAAAATGACACCATCAGATTCAGCGTATCAGAGAACCCTACTGTAGAAGTTTCAAGCTCCTATCTACAAAAATGTGGAATTTTGCATTTTTTGCCAGAAGACAAATCACGGGTGCGTGTTTATTTGTTTGTTTTTTTGTTTTTTGTTTTTTTTCCCAGGGGTCATCGTATCGACCAAGTGGTTCTAGAATGTCGAAAGAGGGCTCATTCTAACGGAAATGAAAAGTTCTAGTGCCCTTTTTAAGTGACCGAAAAAATTGGAGGGCATCTAGGCCCCCTCCCACGCTCATTTTTTTCCCAAAGTCAACGGATCAAAATTTTGAGATAGCCATTTTGTTTGGCATAGTCGAAAATCTTAATAACTATGTTTTTGGGGATGACTTACTCCCCCACACTCCCTGGGGGAGGGGTTGCAAGTTACAAACTTCAACCAGTGTTTACATATAATAATGGTTATTGGAAAGTGTACAGACGTTTTCAGGGGGATTTTTTTGGTTTTGGGGGTAGGGTTGAGGGAGGGGGCTATGTGGGAGGATCTTTCCTTGGAGAAATATGCCATGGGGGAAAAAATTCAATGAAAAGGGCGCAGGAATTTCTAGCATTACTATAAAAAAAAAACAATGAAAAAATAAACATGATAACGTTTTTTCAAATGAAAGTAAGGAATAGCATTGAAATTTAAAACAAACAGAGATTATTACGCATATGTAGGGTTCTAAAAATATTTTAGCATAAAGAGCGAGGTATTTAGGAGGAGATAAATACCTCGCTCTTTATGCTAAAATATTTTTAGTGATTTCAACTATTTATTCTACGGCCTATTTGATTCAGGGGTCATTCTTAAAGAATTGGAACAAAACTTACGATTTAGTGTAAAGAGCGAGGTATTAACAAGGGTACAAACCCCCTCGTACACATAATAAAAATATAAGAATATAAAAGTTTGTTACGTAAGTTAATTCTTAAGCTACGTACATTTTTTACTAATAAAAACGTTCGTTGAATATTAAAAGTTCTAGTAGCCTTTTTAAGTAACCGAAAAATTGGAGGGCAGCTAGGCCTCCTTCCCCACCCCGTATTTCTAAAAATTGTCAGATCAAAACTAAGAGAAAGCCATTTAGCCAAAAAAAAATTAATATACTAATTTCATTTCAATAATTTATGTGCGGAGAGCCAAAATCAAACATGCATTAATTCAAAAACGTTCAGAAATTAAATAAAAAAAAACTAGTTTTTTTAACTGAAAGTAAGGAGCGACATTAAAACTTAAAACGAACAGAAATTACTCCGTATATGAAATGGGTTGTCTCCTCCGCAGTCCCACGCTCTTTACGCTAAAGTTTTTAGTTGTTTTAAAAAGTAGAATTGTGGCAAAGAGTCAAACTTTAGCGTAAAGAGCGAGGGACTGCGGAGGAGACAACCCATTTCATATACGGAGTAATTTCTGTTCGTTTTAAGTTTTAATGTCGCTCCTTACTTTCAGTTAAAAAAACTAGTTTTTTTTTATTTAATAAAGAAATGAAACCAGAAACGAACGGAAACTAAAATAGATAGCTTAGTCAAACTCAAAACGAGCACTGATTAACAAGACTAGGGCTGACACCACCCCACGCCTTCTCAAGACCAGAACATAATTTCTACTTTACTCAAACAACAAATAACCGCTGATTTTCAGTTCAATGTACATGTACTGATACTTATTACTCGAAGTCTTAATCATTCTTTATTTATTGAAGTCAGAAAAGTGAAAAATGTAAAATTTATTTTGTTTTCAGTAAAGTGCAAATTATGTTCTTGTCTTTAGAAGGCATGGGGGTTGCCAGCCCTACTCAAGTTAATTTGTTCTCAATTTTGAGTTTTGCTCCGTTATTTATTGTAATTTGTGTTCTTTTTGGGTTTAATTGATCTATCAATGATTATTTGCGGCAGTTTAATGGTTTGAGAATTATTTAAATTTATTTTCACTCGTTTTTGGCTTAATGGAACTCTTTACTTTTCTTTGAAAAACTTGTTTTGTGGAAAAAGTTTTTAAAATTAATTTCTGTTCGTTCTTATTGACATTGTCTTTTTCATCGAAAAAAATATATATTTAGACTTTGGCTCGGTTATTTATTGTAATTTCTGTTCTCTTTGGGTTTCATTTATTTTTTGATAGTTCTTTGTGGTAGTTTTACGTTTTGAAATTCTTTTGAAATTATTTTCGCGCAGTTTTGGGTTAAAGAAGCTCTTTAATTGTCTTGAAAAATTTGTTTTCTGGCCTTCATCGGCCGTATTAATCCCTTAAAGAAAGGGTTTCAAGAGGGCCTTACCCTCTCTTATTGGTGCATGGGTGCTCTTGAGTCATTAAAAGGCATCCGAGCTTGATGTCTCCATCAAATGCCCGTTTTTTAAATACACATATTACGACATTTAAAAACACGCTTAAACTTTTAAATTTGCTCGAATGATACCTTAAACGATCTTCTAGGGCCCTTAGTTAGATACGATCACCACTGGGAAAAACTTAGGCCATTGAAACGCACTCCTTTGGGTATCTTACCCCCTCCCTACACAAAGATCTAACACCCCTCCTTAATAAAGCACAGCTGTATTATGAAAAAAACCACTTCAGTTAAATAAATGATTAAAATAAAAGCTTGAAAATTTCAGCAATAAGAAGGGGAGCGCCCCCTTGCAGCACCCTTGTGGACTTTACTCACATCTTTCCACGGAAAATACTTGCCAGACGATTTGATCCCCGCTGAAAGGAAATTATTCCCCAAAATTTTCTCCCCAATTGAAATTCACCCAGAAACCCCCCTGTAGAAAACTCCCCCGCAGAAAATACCCCCAAAAAGAATTTTATAAACGTATCAAAAATGTGATATTGATATTTACTCTTGTATGGTTTCTGGGAATATTTCTGGTCTACGCTGTTGTTACAAAAGTAAAAAGTAATAGTGATCCTCATAGTGAGCACAATTTTTTTCATATAAGAGGGGGACTGCCTCTTCCTCGTCCAAACCTCCACCTCATGGTTGCAAAAAACTTCGGAGTGTGCTCATCAAACAGTTCGTGGTAACGAACTGTAGTAAGGAGCGACCCGGCTCAATAGTAAACGAAACTCTAAAAAATGGAATTTTGATACTAAAAGATACATCAAAAGAATTGGATTTTCATGCTGATTTTAAATATATAAGTTTCATCAAATTTAGTCTTTGTCATCAAAAGTTACGAGCCTGAGAAAATTTGCCTTATTTTGGAAAATAGGGGGAAACACCCCCTAAAAGTCATATAATCCTAATGAAAATCACACCATCGCATATCAGAGAACCCTAATGCAAAAATTTCAAGCTCCTATCTACAAAAATGTGGAAATTTCGTATTTTTTGCCAGAAGACAGATCACGGGTGCGTGTTTATTTGTTTATATTTTTTTTTCTAGGGGTCATCGTATCGACCAAGTGGTCCTAGAATGTCGTAAGAGGGCTCATTCTAACGGAAATGAAAAGTTCTAGTGCCCTTTTTAAGCGACCATAAAAATTGGAGGCCACCAAGGCCCCCTCCCACGATCATTTTTTACCCAAAGTAAACGGATCAAAATTTTGAGATATCCATTTTGTTCAGCATAATCAAAAACTATAATAACTATGTCTTTGGGGATGACTTACTCCCCAGAGTCTCCGGAGGAGGGGCTGCAAGTTACAAACTTTGACCATTGTTTACATACAGTAATGGTTATTGGGAAGTGTACAGACGTTTTCTGTGGGATTTTTTTGGTTTGGAGGGGTTAAGGGGAGTGGGCTATGTGGGAGGATCTTTCCTTGGAGGAATATGTCATGGGGGAATTGAAATTCAATTATCAGGGCGCAGGATTTTCTAGCATTACTATAAAAAAAACAATGAAAAGATAAACATGAAAAAATTTTTTCAATTGAAAGTAAGGAGTAGCATTAAAACTTAAAACTAAAAGAGATTATTACGCATATGACGGGTTCTTCTCCTCCTAAATACCTCGCTCTTTATGCTAAAGTATCTTCAGTAATTTCAACTATTTATTCTACGGCCTTTCTGATTCAGGGGTCATTCTTAAAGAATCGGGACAAAACTTAAGCTTTAGTGTAAAGAGCGAGGTATTAACGAGGGGGAAAACCCCCTCATTTACATAATAAAAAAATAAGAATATAGAAGTTTGTTACGTAACTTAATTCTTAAGTTACGTATATTTTTTAATAATAAAAACGTTCGTTAAAAATTAAAAGTTCTAGTTGCCTTTTTAAGTAACCGAAAAATTGGAGGTCAACTAGGCCTCCTTCCCCAGCCCTTATTTCTCAAAATCGTCTGATCAAAACTAAGAGAAAGCCATTTAGCAAAAAAAAAAAATTAATATGCAAATTTAATTTTAATAGTTTATGTGCGGAGAGCCAAAATCAAACATGTATTAATTCAAAAACGTTAAGAAATTAAAAAAAAACTAGTTTTTTTAAATGAAAGTAAGGAGCAACATTAAAACTTAAAACGAAGAAAAGTTACTCCGTATATGAAAGGGGCTTTTCCTCCTCAATGCCCCGCTCTTTACGCTAAAGTTACTTACTGTTTTAAAAATAGAGTTAAGAGAAAGTGTCAAAATTTAGCGTAAAGAGCGAGGCATTGAAGAGGAAAAGCCCTTTTCATATACGGAGTAATTCCTGTTCGTTTTTTAAGTTTTAATGTTGCTCCTTACTTTCATTTAAAAAAACTAGTTTTTTTTTATTTAATTAGATCAGAAATTGAGAGTTCTGGTCTATTTTTTAAGTCCAAAGGGACTGGAGACCAGCCAGCTGCATAGGGGTAGTATTTCCCGGGGAGAATATAGTAGGGGGGTTCCATGGGGGGTTTATTATTCTGAAGGTGTTTTCTGGGCGTTATGAGCACAAGGCCCGTTTAATTAGAATAAGTAGCTTTTTCATTGTTCTAAAAATAGCGTTATCGTAAAGAGCGGGGTATTAAGGAGGAAGCAACTCCCCCAATATTCGTAATAATTTCTCTTTGGTTTAATTCTTAATGCTGCTTCTTACTTTGAGTTAAAAAATTGTTCTTTGTTTAATTTCTGATCGTTTCCTAATTAATGCCGGGAAATCCAGCCCCCTTATTGAAAACTGTTTTGCTATGAAACATTTCTAAGTGTCCTCCGTATTTTGGTCACTTAAAAAGGGCACTAGAAATTTTGATACTCGTTCAAATGAGACCTCGTTCGATCCTCTAGGATAACTGGTTAGAAACAATCACCCCTAGTAAAAAAAATAAAAAAAACAACAAATCGACACGCACCCGTAATGTTGCTTATGGAAAAAAAAAGCAAAATTCCGAATTTTGTATTCGAAGCTTGAATCCTCTACAGCTCCTCTGATATGCTGAATCTGAATGTACAATTTCTATTAAGTCATTTTATGTTTCGGGATGTTTCTCCCGTTTTCAAAAGTGGATGAATGTTCTCAGGCTCATAACTTTTCATGGGTAACATTAAACTTGATGAATATTATATATTTTGAATAAGCATAAAAATTCAAATCTTTTGATGTATCTATTGTTACCAAGTTTTTTTTTTAAGTTTCGGTTACTGTTGAGCCGGTAACTGTTCGGTTACAGTTTGTTACCAAGAACTGTGCGGTATCTATTACTGTCCGTCTATTGATAAGCTATTTATTTTCGGCGTTATGCACTTAGGCTACATTTCATTGCCATAAAATTTAATAGTTGTTGATGAACAAATTTGAAATTGTTGAAGTTTTCATACTTAGAACTGTGTAAATTAGAGAATCTAATGATGAACTTATTGTAATCTAGTGCTAGTTTCTATTGACAAGGGTTGCTCTTTATTCACAGTTTGTCATTTTAAACTTTTTGGCCCTCTGCCCTCTTAATTTTAAGAGAGACTCACACTCACCCCCTCAACCCAACATTTGACGTTTGATATTAATAAATCAGAGCTTCAAAAAAAAGAAGTTATGAACAACTTCACCTCTTTTAAAAAACAAAACATATATATATATATATATATATATATATATATATATATATATATATATATATATATATATATATATATATATATATATATATATATATATATATATATATATATATATATATATATATCATGAAAAAAGAAATCACCAATGCAACAGCACAGAATGTGTTTTCTTTTTTTCTTTTTTTGGTAGATTTGTTTTATTCTCTTTCTTGTGAGCCCGTCGATTTAGGGTATGGTGTCTGGGCTTCAATGATGGGAAGACCATCATCAATTTTTCGTGTGATGAATCTGTCTATCTATTTATTTTAATTATGTATCTAATTAGGGTTGAAATTAGATTAATGAAAGAGTTAAAAGCTATTTAGGCCAGGAAAAGATCCATGGGGTCAGGGGGGACCCTTCCCCAAGATATTTTTGACGCCCTTATTCTGTTCTTTTTCTTTTTTTATCTGTTTTAAAATAAAACTTTTAATTTGGTGCCCACCTCCAACCACATGGGTGCCCTAGGTCCAGTCGTCCCCTTACCCAATATTTTGCTCTTGATCTGCTAGATATTCAGACATGAAACTGCTCTTACGATTAGTTTACGAATCATTTCTTCATATAATTACAAGATAAACCTTGTTTCCATGAAAAATTAATCATATAATTAAACTTGCTTGCTAGATCTTCATCTTCAGAATGTGTTTTCTTTTTTTTTGGCAGATTTGTTTTATTCTCTTTCTTGTAAGCCCGTCGATTTAGGGTATAGTGTCTGGGCTTCAATGATGGGGACATGACAAGGCAACTTACAACATTAATTTATGTTAAAAAGTAATTTTTTTGAACTGCCCCTCTCCACTCCTCATTCGAAAAAATTCTTAATTTTAGTTTTGTGACTAATTAAATAGCGAATGGCCCAATAAGGCTTTCGTGTGATAAATTTGTATATCTATTTATTTTAAGTAAAATAACGTTCGTAACTTTTGATAGGAAAGACTAAACTTAATCAAAATTTCACATTTAAAATTAGCATAAAAATCCAATTCTTTTGATAATCTATAGGGATCAAATTTTCGTTTTTTAGGGTTTCGATTACTATTGAGCCGGGTCGTCCCTTACTTATAGCTCGTTGCGACGAACTGTTTAATACCTCTCAACATTATCTGAAAATATCTTTTCAGTACCATTAGCTTTAATAGTAGTATTAGTAGGAGTAGTAGAATTAGTATAGTTAGTATTACGGCCTTTTAATAACCCGAGTCCACACTGTGCGTTTCAATTTAGTTCACTATTCTCCTCAACATTCCCCGAAGGTTTCCCCCAACATTCCACTGACATAATCTTAGTTTCAGCAGTAGACCAAACATGTCTTCTTTCCCAATAACAAATACTATATAGACAATTGGTAATTGCTCTGATGGCTTTAGGGGGATGGCATCGAAAACATCCCAAGAGACTTAGTGACTGAACATTTAAACTATGATGAACAAAATGGCTATTTCAAAATTTTTATTAGATGTATTTGGAGAATTAATCGGCTTCAGAGCCTAATATGATAAGGGGTGATCGTATCCAACCAAAGGTACTAGAATATCGAGAAAGGGCTCATTTGTACCAATGTTAAAAGTTCCAGTCCTTTTTTTGTGGCCAAAAAAGTTGACAGCAACTAGCCCGCCTCAAACACCCCTTTTCCCCAATGTCGCCGGATGATATTTTTTAAATAGCCATTTCGCTCAACATAGTTAAAAGGTCCAGTAACTATGCATTTGGGGATAACATGGCCCCTATATAGCAAGGCAAAAGAGCTGTAAGTTTTTTTAATTTGTCCATTGTTTACATTCGGTATTTTTTTATCGGTAGGTATACAGACATTTTTGGTGGGGAGGAGGGATTTTTGGCGGGAAAATTTTCCACGTTAAAAATGTTTCGTGGGGAGGGAAGTTTTCTCGGGGGGGGAGGATAAACTTTCCAGAGGGAATCTTTACAGAGAGGAATTCGCCAGAATTCCTATACGAATTTTTAATGAAGATTGAATTTCGTGGGGGAATTTTGCGTAGAAGGAACTTTCCAAGGAGGGATTCTTTGTGGGGGGAGGTTTCCATGGAGAGAGAGGTGGATATCTTGGTGTTATGTTAAAAATAATCAGAAATAAAATTAAAAAAAATAAGTTTCTTCAATTGAAAGTAAGGAGCAACGTTGAAACTTAAGACGAACAGACGTTATTCCGTATAAGGGGGGCCTTGTCCCTCTTCCATATCCCACTCTTTACGCTAAACTTTAAATTTTTGTCCTAATTCCTTAAAAATGACTCGTAAAACATAAGGGTCATTTAATTAGAATCAGGATCTTTTTAAAAAGTAATAAGAAACTTTAGCTTGAAGGGCGGGGCATTGAGGAGGGGCAGTACTCCCTTACATGCGGAATGATTTATGTTAGTTTTAATGTTGCTCCTTACTATTAGTTGACAAAAAACTTTTTTTTATTTAATAACCGTAGAATGTGATTGTTTCTATGCAGATATTTTTATAAAATATTACTTTTTTTTAGAATTTTAGTTACTATTAGTGTCACTTTTATTTACAATTTGACAAGCAGAAAAACACTCCATCGGAGTCATCATTTCCAAAAACACCAGAAACAAACGTATTTTCAGATATAAATATTCCTAATAAACTTCTTTCAAGTATATCAGAATTCGATGGCAAAATGTTACTGTGTTTTCTTCCTTTTACTTTTTTTTCAGTTTATCAACATCAAAATAAATGGACAACAATGACTCTCTACCCCTACAAGGCTCCATGACGCGTTACATAGGGGTTAATACAAAAATAAATACCAAATAAAGAGTCACTTCTTAAAAAAAACAAGAAATACAATTAAATAATTTTGTGTTATTTTTACTTACCACTTCGTCCTCGAAATTCAAATCCAAGTCCACACCATCTCCCACCATCACTAAATCACAACAATTAAAAATAAATAAATAAACGTGCTCAAGCCTAGCATCTAGGGATGTCGCCCTACACGCATTACTCATCTTATTATTAAACATATAACAATATTAATTCAAACCAATTAAAAAAAAATCTCAAATTTATTCCCCATTATATCTATCAACCAGAAATATTTTTATTTGGGTTTAAAAGGCACCAAACGAATGAATGCTACAGAAACTATCAGGGAGACTGTTCCATACTTTACTACATGCTATTCGGGGACTAATACTAAAATTTGCGTCGCCAGTAAATTCGTATAGGTAAATTTCAACTTCATAAATCTTCCATATTAAGGCTAATGGTCTTTTTTGTTCCCGCCCAATTTCTGAAACAGATTCTAAGAATCTTAATAACGCCACTGCTAGTATCTATTCGATAGCAAACTCGTTTATGAGACTTGACAAAAACATAAACAAGTGGGAGAAAAAAACAAAAGATGTTTGTTTAGCAAAAGCACGTTAGATTCTACGGAGATTAATTTAAATGAACAGGTTATGTAAAAGAAAATATACCCACTGCTGAGCTAAAAATAGTGTTTTCTTTTGCACATCAATTTAAAGGGTAATCCTATATTTTTTCGCTCAGAGATTTTGATTCGATGTGCATTGAATGCAAATGGTAGAACTTGTACGAAAAATAGACAAATCTTTTATTTTCGAGATGGGTGTCTGTTTTGAAATGTAAAGCGTGAACTCTCCCAAACCTCAACCGAGACCGAGTCCGTTTGGAAATGAAAATTGTTTGGCTATTGGGAGAACCCTTGGGTATTGAGAATTGCAAGCAGTTAGCCAGGTGGGTGAAACACCCACCTGGCTATTTTCTTTTAATCCTCAGTTCTCGAAGTCCACCAGTCCCCAAACTTAAACCTCGTCATGTTACTTCTGAATTCCTTTTTACAAATTGTGATGAAAATGAAATAAATGAAATAATTATGTGTATGAAATAACAATCCTGTGGAGTAGATGAAGTATCGTTAAAGCAACAAAAACAATTGTTATTTCTATTTTGACTCATCTGATTAATTTATCACTTGAAGAGGGAACTTTTCCAGAAAGACTTAAATTAGCCTGAGTGCTACCCCTTCACAAAGGGAAGTCAAAAAATGAACCGAGTAATTACCGATCCATTTCTATTTTACCTTTTTTTCGAAGATTTATGAGAAAGTAGTCCATGAAAGAATGTATGATTACCTCCAGGAGTAGAATCTTCTGTGCGATACCCAACTTGGCTTTCGCAAAGGACTTTCTACGGATATGCACCAGCTATCTGGAATTCAATCCCCTTGGAAATCCGGAACTCAAATAACCTTACTACCTTCAAGCGAGCAGTGAAGGGTCGTTCCAGAAATACTGTTTAGATTTGAATATCATGCGGTCCTCCTCTTTTCGATCTTTTCTTTTATTTTCTTTTTTTTCTTTTCTTTCTCTTCGTCACTCCCCTTTTTTCTCTTTTTTTTTCTTTTTTGATAAATCCAGTTGATTCGTTGTTTCTGTTAGTTGATTGTTTAATTATTCTTTAGTTAAGTTTCTGCCCTAGTCAAGCACTTTTGTGCTTTCCTGGCAGATTATGTACATGTAATTATGTGTTTTTATTTAAATATATATGATTGAATTGAATTGAAGAATTCCTGCGAACAAAACTCTAGCACAGCTTGCATCAAACAATAAGTGCGTAATTGGTAATTTGATGTGTGTGTGTAGACTTGTTCCTGTGTTTGCGTACGTTTGTGTTTTTGTGCTCCTCAATCTCATCCTGCTAAATAACTAAGAAGACTAATCCGCCATTCCATCATAAATTTACTATGAAAAAGTAGCACATAAACAGAATTGATGGAAATAAAACTAATTTATTGGGAAGATAACAAGAGGAAAAGTTTGTGTAAAACGAAAAACTCAATGCATACCCGTACTAATGAACTTATTTTGGAAGAAATATAGCCTCTCTGGCGCATACGGGTTAAAGCACATAAAAAAGAATTTTTATTGAAATAGAAGAAAAGCGATAACAGTAAAAAGTTTGGGATTTCCCAAAAGGAATTTAAAAACCCTTGTCCATCGTATATGCCCCCATTAAAATACAACAACGAAAACAAACAGTCCGCACATGCAAAAGTAAACTACCCAAAGAAAAAGGATGAATGTTTGAGAGGTTTTTCACTCTCAGAAATCATATACCTCAGGTGGCTAGTACCAAGCATGGCAGAAGTGTGCCAAGCATAGCGGAACTGTGAGAACAGTACTAAGAGTGAATGATCTGTGCCAAGCATGACATAAGTATCCCAAGCATGGCAGATGTCTGCTAAGTCTGATACAAGATCGTGATTTCATAGCAATCTGGGAATGTACATTATACAATTAGGCTAGTGAGTTAAGTAATTGAAAATTAAAGAGCCATTTGAAACAGACGGACAGAAAATAAAATCCTTCAATGATCTAAATGTGAAACAGTCAAACATTACTGTCAATGCATAATTGACTGAAAATGAAGAGAAATAAAAATAAATAATTATACCAAACATAAAAGAAATGGGTACTGCTATATACAAATAATTAAATCCTAAACGATTAAAAATTAAAATGAGTGCTAAAGTTAAACCAAAAAGGACACAAATTACTGCCCATAGGAGTTCGACTAGAGTTCCGTTCTAACCGTAAACCAAAATAAAAAATTGTCGCTAAATAGAATCTGTAAACCTTAATTGTTGATGTTTCTTGTAATTAGTATATTAAACACTAAATAATTATACATTACACATTCAGTGCATTTTCAATATCTTTCCAGTCACCTTGATTTTTATAGTGGTTTTTTTTTGTCAGTACTTTGGAATTAATAAGATGAAAGCTATTTTCCTTGTAATAAGATTAGGGCATTAACGTTATTTTGTGTTAGGGCGAGATGCACAAGATTTCGGAAAGAAACTTAAAGACACTTTAATTAAATACCAAAAATGAACGAATTGTACAGAAAACGTAATAATTGTAGGAAAAACTATAAAATCACAAATACTAAGCCCAAGTAACATACAAGAAATTTATAAGAAAAAAACTAAAATTGTTTGTATTAAATGTATTTAATATACTTCAGACCAGATAAGAAACTTCATTATTTTTGGACATTGACGAAGAATGAGACAGAAATTTATGGAGGAAAAAATAATTTTCCTTGCCAATATTTTTTAACACATTTTTTTTTATCAAACACGAAGATTTATCTATTCCAAATGAGACCAAATTATTTCTTCAAAATCACTGTTTTCATGCATTGAGTTCCTGGTAAATTCACTGTTCTCCCCCGATCCCTTCTGTGCGTTTTTTTTCTTGCTGTTCACTTCAACTCGACTCAACCTTCTTTTTTTCCTCTTTTTATTTCTTGAGACAAGCTTGAGTCCTTCGGTTGGTGGGCTGTTGTACATTTTACAGACACAGGTTCTCTGATTTCCATATTCCTTGCAACCCTTGAGTCTAAAATTTCAGGAAGTAAGGATTCATTCCAGAAGGCTTCAAGCTTCGGAAATATTTTTTCCCAGTAGTCTTTCGATCGGTGAACTGTAATTATTTCCCAATCCTCAATAGAGTTATAAACTATTAAGTGGCATACCATTTTATCCAGTATCTCGAGTTGGCCTTGTATCTGGGCGAAATACCTGTGATTTTTTTTTAGCTGAAGACCTTCACTGGATAATTCAAGAAAAAATGCTTTAACTAAATTTTTTGACTGGGCCACATCATAAATGGTTTTGAACTCTGGTATATTATGCACCGTTTTTATCTCTATAGGTGTGCCATTAGGGAGCAGCCCATCTACAGATGCAGCAAGATACTGATACTGTGGATGCACACTGAGTCCTATTTGATCTCCCTTTACGACTTTTAAGTTGAATTTGTTTTCATATGCTTCTAGTGCCACTACTTCTAAATCTAAGCCCTTTTTCATTAGGGCAGAGCAGAATCTAGGTCCCAAGTTTCGAATTTGCTGAACAATTGGGGCAACTCTGGTGCTGTTTTTTCTGGTTGCAATTCTGTGGAAGTAACTACTAGTTATTCTCTTAGATCTTTCTTCAACCCAAGTGTCATTTTTGGATTGGCCCTTGGTACTGTTGAACAAACAGCTTATACTGGCAAAATCCAATCTTAAATTCTCGTCAGTATATTTTTGTATGGCCAAATTCATTTCATCAGAAGTCATGTCTGGCTTATTGCAATTTGGTCCATAGTCACGATTACCAAAGTTATAGTTTCTATTTTTTAACTTAGCAACGTGTTTTCCTCCAAGAGCACTATAATAACTGGTCAAATTACGTTTAGATATTACACGGAGTTTAGCCGTTTTATTACAATATTTTTTTGTTACGCTAGAAGGACTAAGCCCAAAAATATTTTTCCAAGCTAATTGATGCCATTTTGGACCTGAATTATAAGCAAGACTTGCTCCATGAACTCTTGCATGATATGAACCTCGTTTAGACCGGCTTATTTGCTTTCCTCCGATGAATTTAGCAACAACTGACATGTAGCTTTCAGCTAAGTTTGTAGTTGCGTCATTTCGAAGCTGCTCTGCTTTTCGACACACAATATCGACCTCTGTCATAACATCTTCAAACACGTGCAGGGGAAAATTATTCCACCGATCTTCTATTTTACTATTCACGGTCAATTCAGCAATCTTAGGACATCCAGAATCACATTTTGTGTGGTTTCCGAAAACATGGTACGGACCTCTTTTTAACAAGATTTTCAATTCTTCTGCTGTTCCATTATTTTCAGAATTTATTTTTATCGCACCCCTTAAATTTTTTGTCTGTTGCTGGATAATTCCTCGGGGAAGACATTTTGTGTACAAACCTTTTTTATTTTTGCACAAATTATATAGATGGGCTGTATAGTTTTTTGTGACGTGATTTGCACATTCATGTTTCCGTATGTTGGAACCGTAGGAAACACTTTGTTTTAGCTTATAAAAAACACTGGAATCACCGTCACCGATAAACTCTAAAAACTGTAATCCGTGCATCTCCTCACTGGAACGAAAGCCTTCAACTAGAATATCTGTTTCCATGCTCCTTGAATTTCCGTTATAATTCAGAAAGCAGAAATGATCTTTGGGAATTACTTTGGCGTTTGCAGAAGAAAAACATATATAACAGTATTTATTTTTTATGCCAACATATAACAGTTTTTTCGTAAATGCATCTATGATAACTGCAACATATCCTTTGGCCGAATAATCGTGTCCTTTGCTACGCTTATTCCAGCCTCCATCACATATCACTTTTGTCCAGTATGAGTCCTCCTTATACCTATCATCATGAATGGCTGATTTTAAGGCCTCTCGTCCATTTTCTAGAAAAATTTCCGATAAACTATTCATCCAAGCATTACCAAGCTGCCTTTCAATACGGGAATAAACTATTCGTGACATTGGTTTCACTCCAAGCACCCCGAAGACTTCACACAGTGTAGAATACCCTCCTCCACTACCCATGGCTCCCCAAACAGCCTTCGAATTCAAGCAGCCTTTAAGACTTGATTTTTTTTCGGAAAAAGCAACCTGTGTCTGGTCCGTAAAACTTGAAAGATATTCTTTTACGCTTGTTGCTGGACATTCTGGTTCAGCTTTAATCCTCTTTTCCCAGTTACACTTATTACACTTAACTTTCAGTTCAGTTTTCAGGCCTTTCTTTTCTAATTGCTTTATAATCAATTTTCCGTGATCGCAACTGATTTTGTGTCTGAATGCTGAAATTACTTCAGCAAGGAAATACCTTAGATTCACAATGCAGTTTCCATCTGGAATTCCAGATAAGTCTATCTCAGTATTCGTATCGGGGCAATCAACACCGTAAGAACCACTACCGTTTCCCAATTTATTTGAATCGTCTATGAGAGGATTTGCTGAAAATTCTTCTGAAATTTTCGATCCATTTGACAAATTATCTTTATCTTGTTCTCCAAGCAGCACCTTTCTAAAAAAAATGAAAAGAACCATAGAAAAACAAAACAGCGACCCGGCTCAATAGTAAACGAAAGTCTAAAAAACGAAATTTTGATACTAATAAATACGTCAAAAGAATCGGATTTTAATTAAATTTAGTTCTACCCATCAAAAGATAAGAGCCTGAGAAAATTTGTCTTATTTTGGAAAAAAGGGGGAAACACGCCCTAAAAGTCATAGAATTGTTTTGCCAGAAGACTGATCAAGGGTGCGTGTTTATTTGTTTTTTGTTTTCTTTTTCCCAGGGGTGATTGTATCGACCCATTGGTCCTAGGGTGTCGCAAGAGGGCTCATTTTAATGAAAATGAAAAGTTCCAGTGCCCTTTTTAAGCGACCAAAAGTTGGAGGGCACCTAGGCCCCCTCCCACTTTCATTTTTTTCTCAAAGTCAACAGATCAAAATTTTGAGATAGCCATTTTCTTAAGCATAGTCAAAAAACATAATAAGATGTCTTTGGGGACGACTTATTCCCCCATAGTTCCCGGGGGAGGGGCTACAAGTTATAAACTTTGATCAGTGTTTACCTTGACCTGATGCCCACTTAATTGGACAATCTGTCTTTGCTTTTTCTACAATTGGCCATGACTTGACTTTTCCCACAACTATTCCTTTTAATTAAAAGTCAACGGTTGAGGGGTTTTGGCTGAGGGGGGGGGGGGGGGGGGGGGTACAGGGGAGGGAGCTACGTTGAAGGATCTTTACTTAGAGGAATTTGTCACGGGGGAAAAGAAATTCAATGAAGGGGCATAGGATTTTCTAGCATTATTAAAAAAAACACTGAAAAAATTATAATGAAGAAGTTTTTCAACTGAAAGTAAGGAGCAGCATTAAAACATAAAACGAACAGAAATTATTACGCATATGAGGGGTTCATCTCCTCCTAAATACCTCGCTCTTTCCGTTAAAGTAATTTCAACTATATATTCTACGGACTTGGTGATTCTAGGGTCATTCTTAAAGAACCGGGAGAAAATTTAAGCTTTAGTGTAAAGAGCGAGGTATTGACGAAAGGGCAAACCCCCTCATATATGTAATACAAATATACAAAGTTCTAGGTGCTTTTATAAGTTACCAAAAATTGGAGGGCAACTAGACCTCCTCCCCCACCCCATTTTCTTCAAAATCGTCAGAACGAAAATATGAGAAAGCCATTTAGACAAAAAAAGATATGCAAATTTCGTTGTGCGGTTAGCCAAATCAAAACATGCATTAATTTAAAAACGTTCAGAAATTACATAAAAAAAAACAGTTTTTTTTAACTTCAAGTAAGGAGCGTCATTAAAACTTAAAACGAACAGAAATTATTCCGTATATGAAAGGGGTAGTCCCCTCCTCAACGCCTCGCTCTTTACGCTAAAGTTTCTTATTGTTTTAAAAAGTATAGTTGTGAGAAAGAGTCAAACTTTAGCGTAGAGAGCGGGACATTGAGGGACTACCCCCTTTCATAAACGGAATAATTTTTGTTCGTTTTAATGTCACTCCTTACATGCAGTTAAAAAAAAATTGTTTTTTTTTATTTAATGGACAAGAGGGAATGAAACTTGTATATGTAATTTTTACTTACCGGTATTTTAAATTCAGACACCTTTTGTTGATAATTTTCTTCCTCATATCTCAAATGTCTTATTGACTTCAGTTGACAAGTCAACTAATCAGAGACACAATGCCTTGGAGGCATGCCTAAAATTGGATAAGAATCCCGCCTTTTTTTCTATTGGCTGATGAACACGCTATTAAGCCGGAAACAGGGGTAAAATAAGTAAAAAGTAAGCACATTTTGAAATTGTATTTTTCTGATTTTGCTTTCAAACTATTTATGATAAACATCAGAAATTTTCTGTAATGGTTGTAGATTATAAAATCTACATATGATCCAAAATTCTACCCTCTGGAGCCAACTTCATACCTTCTAGCAAGAAAAATGTTGAAAATTAAAAATAATTTTTTGCACCGTTAAAAATAAAAATATAACAATTCTGCAACCAACATTTTTTTTTAAATACTGGCAGGATGAACTAAAAAAAAATCTACTGTCATTTCCCATCCACTAAATTTTTATTCACCAAACTAAAATAACTTGATTTCTTTTTTTGCACAATAGGTAAAGCATATACAGAAAAAGTGAAACCAACATTTTTTTCCTTTTTAACTCGAGAGTCATCAAAAAAAAAATCAGTTCAAAATCACCAAAATCGCAGAAGTTATTCATGATTTTCTATCATAGGAGAAATAGCATTGGACACAAATTAAGACCATTAGCCTTAAGGATTTTAAAAAAGGTTCTTCAGATGCATATATTGTTATCAAGATTCTGCTTTTTAGAATTTCGCCTACCATAGATCGTTTATCGTTAACTACCAAAAACAGTTTGAAGTTCATAGCTTTGAACTTAGCAAGGGTTGAAAAAACTCATCCACTGGATGAACTGTGCGTTAAGAATTCCTTATCAGTATTAACGAAACATCTAAAAATGGAAGGCCATAATCTTATTAATTATTAATCAGGCCTTTTTAATGAAGAGACTAGAACATTACTAATTGTGCACAACAAACTGCTTTGTTTATGAAGTTGAACAAATACAGTCAGAGGCGCCAACAGCGTTTCTGCTAAGAATAGCGACCACCAAAAAATTTTGCCAGGATTGAATGGGTGTCTAGACAAATCTCGTATTTTGTGCATAAGAAGGTAAAACTTGGTTTATTGGTTCTCTGTAAGCTCTAAAAAGTGAGAAGATGCTTTTTTTTCATTTTCTTGTTTGAACAATGGCAAACATTTACTGGTCTTTGGTGCAGTTGTAATTTAGCGTTATTAAAACGTAATTGAAAGGGTAAAACTAGGTAAGAAAATATGAATAAAGAGTGTACAAATTTTGACGGTATGCTACTTAAAATAAAAGCAGAAATTACCAGCTGTTTTTTCTTGATTTGTGATTCAAATACGAAACCGAACACTAAATTTTTATGGAGTGGGGAGGGAGGAAAATAGTTCTTTGTCTCCATCGACGTTATTCGTATAGACAAAAAGTGCATTACGTAATTGTAATGACAAAAGTATTACTTTTGTGCATTAAACTAGGTCTGAACTTTGTAAATAAAATATAAATAAAGATGATACAAATTTTGATGTTGTTCTTAAAACTAAAGCTGACATCACCAGGTATTTTTCTTCGATTAGTGATGCAAATACAAAACCGAATAGTGAATTGTGATGGAAAAAGTGAAAGGCTGTATCTATCTAGGAGGGGGGTAGGGGTTTGACTAATTTACAGCTAAGATAGGGGTTTTTGACTAATTATACAAATCAAATTCTAAAATGAATGAATATATAAGAAAACCGGGCATACATAAAAAAAGACGGAAAAAAGAAAAGATAATCATAAAATATGAAATGCAACGAGTTGCGAAGGGAAATGCACATAACTAAGTTATTTAAGCTGCCAATGGATAGTTTCTTTATTTATTTACTTATCGCCCGACCTGTCATGAAAAAAAAAGCCAAAAGACAGAGTACAACATAATATAAAACAAAACGAAAGAGACCGAACATACAATATACAGTACTGAATATACAGCCCCGAACAAATATCAATAAAGGTGGTCAAAAACACTAATGCCGATGCCGCGTCAACACTACTGCCGCGGGTGGGACGACTGCTCGTGCGATAGCCCCTCTTTAAAATTGACAACCAGTTTTCGAACTTCCTATCATATTGCTTTATAACTCTACAATTTTGTAACTTAACAACTTTATTTAGTAGGACCAAATTTGCATAATATCAGATTTCTGAAGCTTTCTCCCCGAAGGTGTAATGTTCAGAATAATGCACTGTGGCAGTGCAGTCCGTTGCATAGCCTTGTTAAAATTATGTGATTGGAGGGGAGTTTATTTTCGAAAATGCTGCAAAATGACCCATCATAGCTACTAATATAGTAGCTAATAATTTAATATAATTAATTATATTGCAATCGTCGCGAAATTGATATACTGCTGGATTAGCTTCAGAAAAAAGACCCCTTTCTCGTCTCCTTCTTCTTTTAGCTCCTAAATTATTAATGACAAACAAATTTTGAAATTGGTAACATATTAGAATATAATTCCAGCATGAATTGTATTCTATTACATCTTTTTATTGATGAAAATAATCTTCAAGAGCATACTGCTTACGGAAACCCGTCCCAGTCACAAGACAAGAATTTTAGGAAGCACCCTGCCTTGTACACTGTGCAAGTCATGGACTTTCATTTTACGTATGGTAATGGATCGAATTGGGTGCTATGTAGTTTTGAATCTCACTATGCATTACCAATAGAAATTCGGGCGAGGTCTTCTAACAATGACAAAAAAAAAAGACAAACTAATGGATGATCAAGCAGAACCGTAAAACCTTACGACAAAACACAAAGAGCTACACACTTCAAGGGATAGTTTCATTTACATAAGTTTGTTCGTATTCAAAAATCACCAAATTGTTTTTTACGGGGTACTCATTTAAAGCTATCCAAACTCATTAAAATGAGCAAACGATATGATCATAAATTTCCAGAAGTCGGGAATAAGTACAGCATAGTTTTTCTTTCTCCTGGATGAGGCAGGATGGCATTTACCTCTTAAGTTTTGTATCTCTCCCCTTCCAGAAAAATTTATGTTGAAAAATGCTTTATTGGATGATTTTCACTTAAAAATACCCTCTTTGGTTTCTTATACATACAATTGTAAAAACGGCATATTTGCCAGCCCCCCAACTCTTATGGATACCATGGATACAGTACCTGTTAGGTAGTAAATATTTTTCAAGCGTTTCTACAAGAAAGATCTCCCTGAATAATTAATCTGTGTAGTCTTAGCTCTAATCAAACGAGATTTTAGAGATATCTCCGAGCCTTGCATAAATATCCGGCCTCATATGGATTGTGGCGACTCCTGTGGTGGTTCTGGCCTCTCTTGCACCCGAAAAAAAATTGATTAGCCCCCCCCCCCCTGTTTCCCCAAAAACATTCAAGTAAAATTTTGACAAAATTTTCATTTATTAAGAAAATTATTTTGAAGTTATTATTTGTTTAATAATTTACTTTTTAATTATTTTTTAGTTTATTATTTGAATTATACCATTATCGTTAGTTATTCTAACTTAGTTATTTTAATTTTTATTTTTTTCAATATTTGATTTATTTTATAAATTAATTTATAATATACTAATAATTATCATTATCAATTGCGCCATGAACTTTATTTAAATAGAAATAAAATTTCAAAAAATATGAAATGATTTGAAACGTGATGTTATTTATTTGAAATTCCTTGTCCCTATAATTTCTGCTCCTGGGCCAAGGGCCCCCACTGTCCCATCCCTAAAACAAGCCTCTGGTAACTCTAAAAGCGTAACCACCTTACTTCTACTTTGTCACTTAGATGGCCTGTTTTTATAATTTTCCAAAGTAAAAGTTCTTCTAAATGGCTAAAAGAGTAGTTCAGGCCAAGGGGATTGCATCAGGGCCACCAATAACGATTCACCTGGTGATTCAGCATTACCACACATTTATCCAGCAATTTTCAATGTCATTGTCAGTTTTGAGGCCACCTCTGACCCCCCTCTCCGTTGGAAACGAACAATCGAGAATTGTGGATGGGGACAGAATGCCGCAAGAGGTCATTCAGTTATTTTCCAAACGTGCATAATATAGTGAAGACTTGCACCCTTGTGTCTTGATATGGCAGTTCAAGTTTTAACGTTTTTCAGTTCAAGGTCTGGAAATTTGTTAGGGTAAGATAGTGATATTTCCTTTCTCCCACATTGCTGAATATCGCAGTAGATTGGTCAATGTCGAACGCGCTGAGAAATCATTGTGGAGTGATACTTGGAAAAGTCAGTCATCTCCTCATGTTTCGAATAAACCTGGATTTCGTTGACGACGTTCCTCTAATTGTAAACGCTGTTGCCAGCTAAAAAACTATGATTCTAAGCATCTCCGAGACTTTGAGTACCGTTAAACTAATATCAATTACTACTTTAACTAACCAGTTGAACTATCAGTTACTCGTTACCCGTTAACCCGTTAACATTAAACTAATCACTTATCAGTAAGATTGATGTTATTTCTTCAAACAATCTGCTCTTTGGCAGCTTAACCTCGATGGCAAATTTGAAATAAAAAATTATATTAAAATTAGCAAACATCAAAATTACAATCTGCTGAAAAAAAATTGTTTTGATATCAGAAGTTAAATCGTTTATATTTTGACATTATTGAAGCACTACCAAGAAAAACCATGTGACAATTGTAATCACAACACATTTTGTTCTAGTCGCAACCATGCTATTAAAAGTTGGGTGGGAGAGATGCTTGTAGCAAATGATACCTTTTGACAAGTTAGATCTGGAGGACGAGAAAAGTTATTTATATCTGGGGCACCACCATTCTGGAGTCAGGGGCCAATGGACTACACTGGACGAAAAAGAAGATAATAAATACTTTCTCTAAGACTCAGACGACTGTGAATTACCTACAATTTGTCCTAAGATTTTTAAAATCAAGTCATTTTCATCTTATTGAAAACATTATTAATTGTAAACCAATCTAAATGACATTCGCTTTTTGTTTTTAGATCCATTGATTTCAAATCCCCTCCTGAAAATGTATTTCCCTGCCAAAATTTCCTGGGTGAGTCTTGACTCTTGTGGAAGTTTAAGTAAAAGTGTTAAAAAATTTATTCTCAGACGAAGAATGCTGCTGATGCTTAACCACAGGTTAATCTCTTCCTCCTCTTTCTCATCTTCTTCTCATTCCCTTGCTTTCATCCTTTCTCTTTTTTCTCTCTCTGTCTCTCTCTTTTGTTCTCTTATGAGTTCTATTTCGACTGATATTTGTTGTTCTTACAGGATAACATTAATCATAAGAAGTCAATCTGACCTATTCCACGTCTTAAAATTTTGAGGTTTGGAGTCAAAGCAAATGATTCATTTTTGGCTTGATCTCACTTGATTACAATAATATTTTCTAAAGTAAGGGGTTAATCTCAAAAAGGACAAAACACTTCTGACATCAAACACCAACTATACTAGTTTCACAAGGAGAGTATTTGTTTCAGTCCAACCCAAAATAGATTTAAGAATATTGTCTTTATGAAGCATATTATCAACAATGTATATTCATCAACTGTAAAGGAATGATCTTAAAAAAAACAACAATGGAAACAAAAAATGACTTTCAAAGTAGGAAAAATTAAAAATAGTACCACTTAGTTTACACGGAGGTATGTTTTATGCATTTTAACCTTCAGTTTAAATTTAATATTTTTCACAGCAAAATGTAATATTTTGTGAGGACAATGCCGAAATAAAAAACTAGAAACACTAACTCAGAACCGATTGAAAGTAGTCACAAATCACCTACCCCCTTAAAAAGATAATGTAATATTTTGTGAGGACAATGCAGAAATAAAAAACTAGAAACACTAACTCAGAACCGATTGAATGTAGTCACAAATCACTTACCCCCTTAAAAAGATATTTCTTCTTGCCACGTTTCAAACAGTTCGTGGTTACAAGCTGTAAGTAAGGAGTCACTCGGTTCAATAGTAACCAAAACTCTAAAAAACAGAATCTGATATTAATAGATACATCAAAAGAATTGGCTTTTTATGCTGATTCTAAATATATAAAATTAGCTAAGTTTTTGTTACCCATCAAAAGCTACGAGCATGGGAAAAATTGCCTAATTTTTGAAAAAAGGGGAACGACCCCCCCCAAAAGTTAAAGATTATTAATGAAAATTTCACCATCTGACTAAGCACATCAGATAACCTTACTGTAGAGGTTTTAAGCTCCCAACAAAAAAATGTGGAATTTGACATTTTTGCCAGAATCACGGATCATGGATGCGTGTTTATTTGCCTTTTTGTGTTTTTTTCCCTATGGGTGATCGTATCGAACCGATGGTCATAAAAGATCAGAAATTCGAAAGAAAATTATAAGCTCTAGCGCTCTTTCTAACTGACCAAAAAGATTGGAGAAGAACTTGCTCCCTTCCCACGCCCCTTTTCTTTGAAATCATCCGATCAAAGTTTTCAAATAAAAATTTTTCTTAGCATAATTGAAATAACTATGTCTTTTAGGAAACATGACCCTCTCCACAGCCCCTGGTTTAAAGTCAGTAAGCTATGAAATTGGCCCATTTTTTACGTACACTATTTGTTATTAGAAAGTATACGACATTTTTTTTTTTGGGGGGGGGGGGAGAAATTCTGCCTGGGTGGGTTCTAATGGGGAGAATTTCCTCTTGTGATGGTAGTTTCCGGGGATGAACTTTCCTCTTCCGTACTTTCTTTTTGCTGACTCAATTTTGTATGTGGGGATGTTCCGGGGGAAGTTTTCAGCGGGTTTGAAATAGTTTGGAACATAAGGGTGGGGGGATTTTCCGCGTAATAAATTCTCCGTGGAAAAATTGTCTGCCAACAAAATCCTCCGTGGGGGATTTTTCCACGGAATAAACTTCCCACTGGGGGGGAATATCTGGTAATAATTTTCTACAGAAGGGACGATTCTAGAGTAATTGGAAAGACGATTAGAAATCGAAGTTTTTTCAAATGAAAACTCGCTAGTGAGATTTTTTCTGACGGAGTCGTCCGCAGTAAATTTTAAGGGGAGAATTTCAGAGATGATGTAATTATCCGGAGTGCATTTTACAAGGAGAAGGTAATTTCCTTGGGAGAAAATATCCACGGATAAGTCTTCCACGTGGGGAGTCAATTTTTCATTTAGGGGGAGCTAGATTATTTGGAAATCGATCAGGAATTAAATATAAAAAACAAGTTTTTTAACTGAAACTAAGAAGTAGCATTAAAATTCAAAATAAAAAGAAAATTCTCTATATAAGGGGTTGTTCTCCTCCTCAGTTCAGTTTAGTTCAGTTCACTCGGGTTTAATAAAAAAAAATATAATACTCATAACTTTCATGATCTTTCTTCTCTATGCAAAAATGCATGCTGAGTCCCTTAACACCTCAAAACTTATGACGCACTATGACTCATCCTCCACTCTTCGATACAACCATGGCCCCTTCAACATCATCTTTAGAAGTCCTTACCATTTCATTCAGGAGCAAACCACTCCAATCTACACTTAAAAAAAATCAATGACTAAATTCTCTTATCCATTTAAATTCTTTATTCAATTTAACCTATTTCAAAACACGATATTTTTTCATTCTCTTTTGAAAGAACCAAGAGAGGTCCTACCTCTCAGTTAGAGTGGAAGGGTAGTGTAAGCCTTAGCACAGACGATGTCAGGCAAAAAATCTGACCTTATTGTTTGCGTATGTCAAATAAGGCTCTGTGCATATAGTCTTGTAATTAGAAGATGATGTTCGGCTACCAAACGGAATATATCCTAAAAGGTGGCAGAAGCAAGCCGGAAAAGAATCTGAAAGCAAACACCTAGTAGGAAAGCTCAAACAGCGATATTAGTGAGAGATAATGTTCTGTATGTTTGATGATCTTCAAGGCATTCTTGTGGATACAATCGAGTTTTTTCTAGATGGGATTTGAACGGTGACTGCCATACCATTGCGAAATATTGTAAGTGGGGTTTGATGAGCAAATTGTAGAGAAGGGTCAGGATTTTACGTGGGAATGTGTCCTTCAGTTTCTTCAAGATACCTAGATTCCTTGAAAGCTTTAGTTCTGCAGCATGGGTATGGAGAAAGAAAGAAAGGTATCAATTCACTATCAAGGGATCACACATACAACCACACAAAGACAGACAGAGAGACAAGCAAAGAGCCGCTCAAACGTATACACAGAGAAAGAGAGAGAGACAGAGAGAGAGAGAGAGAGAGGGAGAGGGGGGGGTGAGAGCCCTACTGCTTTTAGTTTCTGCCCGTTCTGAGGTTGACATGGTAATTTTTTGTAATTTCTGTTCGTTTGGGCTTCATCTATTTATTAAGAGCGGTTCATGGTAGTTTTACACTTACAAAATTATTTGACTTTGTTTTTGCTCATTTTTTGTATAATAATTCTTTGACTCTCCTTGAAAAATTTCTCTGTCAGAATTGTTTTTTTTATTTAACCAGTATTAAAGGTAGATTCTTTTGCGGGACTCAAAGGTTCATATATTTGTTTCTTGGAGTTTGGTTTCCGTTGACAAAGGCCTTTTTTGCTTGCCGTTCATCACCATGAGCAAATTTGTAAAAAAAAAACAAACTATTATTTAAGAACTTCCATAAATTTACACATCGTTTGTTAATTAGGCTTTATAGACTGTTGGCCTAAAATTAGTTTGCTCTGCTAACCGAAAAGTTTGAAAACCAAAATATGGGCTAATAAAATGCCGTGTTCTCAAAACATTTATGGTTACAGAGGTTCATTAAACATCTTTTGCGGTTTTATTTAGCTTTAAATAAAAAATGAAAAGCAAGCTGTTGGCAGCTATGCACAACTCGCCTCTCCGCACTGTCAAACAAAAGCAATATTTATGAAGCAGAATATGCCTTGTATGGTATAGAGCTTCGGTTTGCTTATCTCATTCAGTAGTTAAAGTAACGATTTTGAAACTGCTTTGCAGCTTATTATAAGGCAAGATATAATCATTTAATTACTAACTGGAGGTTTGCGTGCATATTATACCTAGGGGTAACACTTTCATGAATTTTTGTTAAGCAAAAAGTGTGTGGCCTTAGTGTGAGTGGTTGTGTTTCACAACTGATTTTGATGGAGAATTTGCTTCTGTTTTGCCACCGGTATTTAAAACCAATTTTTTGGTGCAAATACTTGTAGCGAGATAAATTTGTGTCGCACTGTGGCTAAATACGTTCTAAGATCACACTGGCCATACATGACGCATGAAAGAAAAAAGAAAAAATAGTAAATGAAAAATAAAATCAAAGAAACGAGAAAAAACGAGGGTTGTCAGCCAGTGGAACAGTATGAAGTAAGAATAAGCAGATATTTCGACGAGGGCCTTCGCCAAGTCGTCTTCAGTGCTCAGAAAAAATAAAAACGAAAACAATATAACCTTTTGAATCAAACTTGACAAGAGTAGACTTGTTCTGTATCTGCTCTTGCGAAGTTTACTTTAAAAGGTTAAGTTTTTTTTGGATTAAATTGGAGTTTCTTGTCGAAATATCTGCTTATTTTTACTTCATATTGTTCCACCAGCCGATATTACCCTCGTTTTTTTTCTGCTCTTTGATTTTATTTTTGGTTATTATTTTTTTCATATATGTTTCTACAATCCATTGTAGGCTAATTATAATATATAAAACTAAAGAATTTAAAATATAAAATCTACACTGGCCTGATATACAGAAATGTGACATAAACACACTTATTGAGTTATATTTATGGTTTAATGTTTTTTGACCGTTTCTCTTTGGACTGTTTTTTTTTCTTATTTTGGTAATTATAATATATAAAACTGAAAATTTTTAAACATAAAATCTACACTGGTCTGATACACAAAATTGTGAAATAAACATGCTTATGGACACATAAGACTTTCTAACTAAAATTAGTTCAAATAGTTGCAAAAATGATTATAAACTGTAAAAAAAACCTATTGAAGCTGGTTCGCAGGGAAGAAAGATACGTATTTAAAAACTAAGAAGCATAACCGACGTTACAGACCACTTAAAAATAATTAACGGTACATAACAATACTTAACAATATTTAACAATAATTTTAAGAACTATATAGCAATTCCTCCTCAGAGTTAAACTCTTGGATGAAGATACAGAGTGAGAGAAAAGTTCACCCACTAAAATCCCATCACTTCAAGGAACATTTAGACTGAGCACACAACACATTGCAAACGCGGCACGATGACTGGTTCCCAGTAATTATTGAAGTATTTACAGTGTAACAAAAAATAAAACATTAGTTTTCTTTTCTGCACAGATGGAGAAATCTCTAATAAAAAGATATGTCCGGAGACTTCCCCCTACTAAGAGAAGTGATAACTATGACCAAAAAATTAATTTTGACATCTTAAAAACATTCCCCCTCTGAACACATATTTTGAGGCATGCAGTTATGGAGTGGTTGTCCTCTTCATATATCAGGTAGTTTTATCTTCACTTTGAGTTTCAATGTCCCTATTTAAGCTTTTACTTACATTTGGAGTATATTACAATTGAAAGTTAAAACGTAGATTTTTTTTATTTACCCATAAATGAAATTAAATAGTCTTCCTGTTTAGATTTTTTAGCTCTATTTTAGTATTTCCCAATTGTTTTTATTCTTAAGACCTTCTATAAGTTGTCGACTTTTACTAATGCAAGAAGTCAAATAAAAGAATTAACTTTCTGAAAGCGCGCAATACTCTCTTATTGAAATCGTTCCTTGTACATCAAGCCAAACTGGCATGTATGCTTACTCACTGCCATGTAGGCAGGATTCCACTTTAAGGGGGAGGAAGCTATACTTTTTCTAATTTTTCCAATGAGGATAACAAAAAAGGCATTTTATATAAAATTGACCCTCAAAAACGTATTTTTGAAATCTGGGGGGATAAAAAAAAACACAGAGAGACACAGAGCCCCCTCTGCATTTGTCCCCATTTTAATCCTCAATGGGGGGTCCTCAGTTCGATTTGATTGGGGGAGAAGAAAGAGTTTCTTAAAAAAACAAATCAATACATATGACATTATAAGAATCACGAGAGTTTAGGGAGGTGAATTCCAAAGCCCTTCCCCCCTGCTTTATTCATTACATCAGATTGTTCGTGATGTTTGCTTTTGTGAGCTAAAAGGTTCCTAAGATGATTTACTACCGTATGGGCGACATTAGAGAGTAGTTTTGTTAATTTAAGTTAATTATTTATGTGTATACGCAGGAATATCTTTTAGGGAACTTCAAGATTATTGTAAGGGGAACTGTATAAACTGTGTCGCAACTCATGGAAAAACAGTCAATTGTATATAAATTTCAGAGGAATACAGGGATAAACCCTACGGTACCAAGACACAAAAAAAATCCTTCTCCTCTTGTGTGTGGGACTACTACCCACATCTGGGCTTCGTGGTCAAAATAATGTATATTTGCTTACGCGTATTACCTTTTATTGTAGAAAGGTAGCATCAAGTCTCTTGCTGAAAGTCAAACAGTTCGTGGTAACGAACTGTAGTAAGGAGCGACCCGGCTCAATAGTAAGCAAAACTCTAAAAAAGTGAATTTTGATATCAATAGCTACATCAAAAGAATCGCATTTTAATGCTGATTTTAAATATATAAGTTTAATCAAGTTTAATCTTACCCATCAAAAGTTACGAGCCTGAGAAAATTTGCCTTATTTAAGAAAATAGGGAGAAACACCCCCTAAAAGTCGTAGGATCTTAACGAAAATGACACCATCAGATTCAGCGTATCAGAGAACCCTACTATAGAAGTTTCAAGCTCCTATCTACAAAAATGTGGAATTTTGTATTTTTTGCCAGAAGACAAATCACGGGTGCGTGTTTATTTGTTTGTTTTTTTTTTTTGTTTTTTTTTTTTCTTTTCCCCAGGGGTCATCGTATCGACCAAGTGGTCCTAGAATGTCGCAAGAGGGCTCATTCTAACGGAAATGAAAAGTTCTAGTGCCCTTTTTAAGTGACCAAAAAAATTGGAGGGCATCTAGGCCCCCTCCCACGCTCATTTTTTTCCCAAAGTCAACGGATCAAAATTTTGAGATAGCCATTTTGTTCAGCATAGTCGAAAACCATAATAACTATGTCTTTGGGGATGACTTACTCCCCCACAATCCCTGGGGGAGGGGCTGCAAGTTACAAACTTTGACCAGTGTTTACATATAGTAATGGTTATTGGGAAGTGTACAGACGTTTTCAGGGGGATTTTATTTTGTTTGGGGGTGGGGCTGAGGAGAGGGGGCTATGTTGGAGGATCTTTCCTTGGAGGAATCTGTCATGAGGGAAGAAAAATTCAATGAAAAGGGCGCAGGGTTCTCTAGCACTACTATAAGAAAACAATGAAAAATAAACATGAAAACGTTTTTTCAAATGAAAGGAAGAAGTAGCATTGAAACCTAAAACGAACAGAGATAATTACGCATATGAGGGGTTCTAAAAATACTTTAGTATAAAGAGCGAGGTATTTAGGAGGAGATAAATACCTTGCTCTTTATGCTAAAGTATTTTTAGTAATTTCAACTATTTATTCTACGGCCTTTCTGATTCAGGGGTCATTCTTAAAGAATTGGGACAAAACTTACGATTTAGTGTAAAGAGCGAGGTATTAACGAGGGTAAAAACCCCCTCGTATACATAATAAAAATATAAGGTTATGAAAGTTTGTTATGTAAGTTAATTCTTAAGCTACGTGTATTTCTTACTAATAAAAACGTTCATTAAAAATTAAAAGTTCTAGTTGCCATTTTAAGTGACCGAAAAATTGGAGGGCAACTAGGCCTCCTTCTCCACCCCTTGTTTCTCAAAATCGTCTGATCAAAACTAAGAGAAAGCCATTTAGCCAAAAAAAGAATTAATATACAAGTTTCATTTTAATAATTTATGTGCGGAGAGCCAAAACCAAACATGCAGTAATTCAAAAACGTTCAGAAATTAAACAAAAAAAACTAATTTTTTTAGCTGAAAGTAAGGAGCGACATTAAAACTTAAAACGAACAGAAATTACTCCCCATATAAAATGGGTTGTCCCCTCCGCAATCCCTCGCTCTTTACGCTAAAGTTTGACTCTTTGCCACAATTCTACTTTTTAAAACAATTAAAAACTTTAGCGTAAAGAGCGTGGGACTGCGGAGGGGACAACCCATTTCATATACGGAGTAATTTCTGTTCGTTTTAAGTTTTAATGTCGCTCCTTACTTTCAGCTAAAAAAATTAGTTTTTTTTATTTAATACATAAAAAGGGTTAAGCAAGGTAAACATTGTATGAAAGTATGTCTTTTTGATCCATTTAAAGCGTCATGACGATTCCTTTCTCTAGGCCACCGAATAATGTAGTTTCATTTTCATCTATGCTTATCATTAGTAGTACTTAAGTCCTCTCTTCCTAATAATGATTTCTAAAAAAGTTTTTTTATTCTTCCACATATTCTTTTTGAAATTTAACATGTCACCAAGTTAGGCTATACAGCACCAAGCACCAGTTGCAGCACTATCTTCCTTTTGACACTTGTTTCCTTTTCTTGTTTCCTTTTCATGTTTCCTTTTCTTGTTTCCTTTTCTTGTTTCCTTTTTAACATGTCTCTCGTAGAATAAGCCACCGAGATTGCCACATTACATTGAGATTAATACATCCGTGCTGAACGCATTTTCCCGCTGAGATTCATTTTCAGATTTCATCACTTACGTTCAACTCATGCTGTGCTTTTAGATTTTAGCAAATAAAGCGATTCTTACTCCAATGTTCACATTCGGATTAAGATACAGTAACCTTCTGAACTAAATCCGTTCTAGCTGAGCCAACTGTTTGCTTTTATTCTGGTTCATCACGCGGATGTAAATATTAAACAAGCAAGAATTGGCCTTGAAAATTGTCAGATGAAAACATACAATATAAGAAAAAATATTATCACTGTATCTATATAATATATAATGCATTTATATCAATGTAATATTTTATTCTATATTGAGAAAAGTTGTCGCAATGGGAAGGACACTATTAACCCCTCTCCCTAGCACTAATAATAAAGGTGTAGACCAAATATATTTCCCTGAAATAAAGAGGTATTAAATATCAATGTCTACCAATTATCAATTTGCTTCATGGAAATACACTCTTTGGGATAACTGCCCCCCCCCACCCACCAATTATATGGAGCAAATCATTTTAGTTAAATAAAGCTTTAAAATAAATGTCAGAAACATTTTTCTGCAATAAGATAGGAGGTCCCCAACTCCCCAGAGCACCTTTATTCAGGCTTAGTTTAACCATTTAACTTGTGTAGACTGCCTGATTTCTCAGGAACGAATGTGCCACTTTACGGCATTGTTTTCTCTACAAATAAAATGAAATATACCTCAAATACAACAATTCAGAATCTAACAACTCCCCGGAAGCTCTATCCACCAGTGCAATCACAACCCCTTGTTTCACTGAAATAGGGTGACACGAATGAAATTTGAAATAACTATCACTGTGTAGGCTTTCTATAAATTGAGCACAGTAAATGGAAGAAAATGTCACAGAGAATGGCAACGTAATAAATTTTATATTTGGTATCAAAAAGTCCGTAGAGTGACTCTGCTGCATAGTAACCAAACCTCTATAAAACGAAATTTTGACATCAATAATACATCAAAAAATTGTTTTTTTTCAGATTCCAAGTATATAAGATTCATTAAGTCTATTGTTACCAATCAAAAGCTAGGAGTTACACATCAAAAGCCTGATAAAATTTGCGTGATTCTCGAAAAAGATGGGACACCCCCAAAAAGCTAAAAAAAAATTTGAAAAATATTTCATTCAGCATATCAGACAATCGAACTATAAAGATTTCAAGCTCCAATCTGAAGAAATATAGAATTTTGATTTTTTTTTTTTTTTTTGTCAGAACAAACATCACGGTCCTTTGTTTACATATATTTTTTCCCCGGGAGCTGTGGTATCGAACTAATAATCCTATAATGTTGAGAGAGGACTCGTTCTAACCAAAATCAAAATTTTAAGGCCTTTTTTTAAGTGACCAAAAAGATTGGAGGATAACTAGCCCCCCTTCCACGCTCTTTTTTCTATAAGGTTGATGGACCAAAATTTTGAGATAAATTTTTTGTTCACCATTGCTGCGAAATCCAATAACTATGCCTTTGGGGATAATACAACCCCCACAGGCTCTGGGGAAGGGCTTTAAGTTGTAAAATTGTTTCATTATTTGCGTAAAGTGTTGGTCAATTGGAAGTATATAGACATTTTTTTAGGGGGGGGGATTTTCGGATTCAAAGGGGATGACTTTCCGCGGTGAGTATTTTCCACGGGGAGGAAAGTTTCCAGGGCTAAACTCCCCAAGAAAAATTTTGCACTTGGGAATTTGCAGAATTCCAATACAATTTTTTATTTGTCGTAATATATTTTTGTTGATTCAATTTTATCCGGATGAGAACTTCGATGGGGATTGGAATTGTCGGGAGGACTTTTTTTAATTGGGGGCAGGGGGATTTCTGCAGGAGAAATTCTCCATGAGGAAATTCTCCGCAGAAGAAATACTCCATGGGAGTATTTTTTAAAGGAGCATTTTTTCATGATGGGGGGGGGGCGTTAAAAATTTCTACGGATGGGAAATTTCCGGCATGATTTAAAAAATGATCAGACTTTCCATTGAGATGGTTTCTACCTATGAGAGGTTTCTGTCATGACTTAGAAAACGATCTGAAATCGGAGGCTTTTTCAAATGAAAGGTGAATTTTTAGGCGGAATCGTATAAAATAAATTTTCGGGGGGAAATTTTGGCGAAAATGGAATTTTCGGATGGGGGGAGGGATTTTTCATGGTAGGAACTGTTCATGGAGGATTTTTGTGGGGAGAAGGGAATTCGTCACAGACGAAAACACTGGAAATGCCTTCATTATTGAAAAAACGATAAAAATTTAGTAAAGAAAAATCAGATTTTTCAAGTTAAAGTAAGGAGGAGCATTAAAACTTAATGTGAACAGAAATTATTCCGTGTATGAGAAGGGTTGCCTACTCCCAAATATCTTGCTCTATACGCTTAAGTTTGTCTTTTCGTCCAGTTCTTTAAGAACCTCTCCTGAAACACAAAAGTCGTTCAATCGAAATAAGATACTTTTTTTTAAAGTAAGAAAGAACTTTAGAGAAAAAGTTACAAAAAGCTAGGTATTTAGAAGGGGGCAACCCCCTCCTTTACGGAATAATTCATGTTCTTTTCCAGTTTTAAGGTTGCTCCTTACTTTCAGTTGATTTTTTTTTTAATCAGAGTAAAAAGCCAATTCTTTTAACGTGTTAATTGTTATTAGAATTCCTTTTTTAGGATTTCAGTGTTATTAGCCGGATTCTCTCTGTACTTTCAGATCATTGTCACAAAATGTTTGATTGTGACTCTTGTACCGTTTTAAGGGCAATAGCCAACCCGAGTGCAGCTTCAAACGCCATTACTGTCTTACGTACCACTAGGTGCTCTTGGATTCCTCTTAGGCATCAGCTTAAACTTCTTAGAAAGCTATTTGAGTTAGATTCGTCAAAAGATCAAAATATTTGCCTCCCGGGGTGACAGGAGCTGATCAGCACAAGGGGTGAGAACCCCAAGTTAGTTAAGTAATCCACATAGAATCGATGCTTTATAACTACATCATAATTAACTTAGTGGTGTTCGTTGTAAAGTGTTACCGATGTAACATTATAATGATAATTATTCCGGGGCCCTCATACAGAACACATAATTGTAAGAAACTAAGAAATATATCATTCGATCGCAAATTATAAGCTATAGTATCTTTGCTAAAGATTAGCAGCGGTCATAGTACACACTATCATACTCCAATAGCGCACCGAATGGGGGGCCTCCGTAGACCCGAACAAAATCGGATAAAAACTTTAAGATAACCACTTTAATTAGAACACTCTAAAGGCGCAGAATATGTTCCTCTGAGGGGTGACTTGGAAAGTGTAGCTCAAAGAGTAAGGCCCCAAATTATACAAATAGCAAAAGTAAAACACGGTGATCCATAAATTTTAATAGAAAGTCTGGAATTTTTCGTCTAGTTATAGCTGGAGCCATATAAAGATTTTCGTTCTAAGTGATTGGAGTGTCCCAAATGAAGGTCTTGGGGCTGTTCATCCACTATTTTTTCCATGGCACTTTTTGTTCAAGTTCCTTGGATTTAATAAACAAAATCTTGGATCTTGCTCATCACAAAAAGGAAAATAGATAGATAGATGGATAGATTTATTCACAAAAAAGCCCTATTAGGCCATGGTGTATGGCCCAAACGTCCAAAATAATATGCGTACAATACAGACGTCCAAGAATAAAACATGTTTAGAACAGGTTTTATGAATGATAGTGATACCACATCCAATTAAAATCAGAATCATGCAGATTTTAAATCTGTATGAATTAATGAGCCCCCCTTCTTATTTAGCAGCTGTCTTTAGAAAAACATAACAAAATACAGTCCAAATAGCCATCTAAAATATCAAAAAGCTCAAAACGTGAAACAAACTAAATGAGTATCAGCGTCGTTACTTTACGCAACTTCGACTAAGACATTGTTACCAGGTACTTGGTATAGGGAAACGTAGCCTTTAATATGCACCAAAATCAAGATTTCTCAAGTGGAAATACACCAAAGGTAAAAATTCTCGAAGAAATTTGTTTAAAAGAACCTGCCTACTTAAAAATACAACGGGAAACCCCCCTAAGTACCGCCCACATGATGCAAATTCGTCATTTGGCAACAGTGAGCAAAGAGCTAATTAATTATGTGTAAACAACAAGTACCTCAGTAGTTAAATATGTATTAATCGTATTAGAATAAATTATTTCCTATCGCAAAGAATCTGCTTCAACAAAATTTCATGTATGAAACCTTGTGAACATTTTTAAATTATCTGTTTTGAGTTAGTGCCAAACCTACTCCACTCAAAACTGCAAATTTTAGTGTAAGGCCTCAATTTAACGTTTATCATTAACCATTTTTGATTAAAGATGAAACCAGTAGTCTGCATCACCTTTTAGCCCTTTATAGTTTGCATGATTATCCATAAATAGTATGCATATGTAAACTATAATGGCAACAAATTAAAGGGTATTCTTAAGCTAACAGTTAAGTTAAATTAATATACCCCGAACAAGAGTTACTTTAAACGAGTATATCCATTGGGTCATATTTCACGATTTCTAAGATTCATGCATAAAATATCAACAAGGATGGGTAATATAAACAATTGTATGGAATAAGAAGGGACGCTAAAACCTTTGTGTCTATTATAAGTGCCCTGAACATCTTATTATTTACTAATTATTCCTAAATTTTCATATACTTTGCCGTTTTTACTGCTTTGATAAATTTTTCCGCCCTCCCTTAAGAAATGAGTCAATGAATGAATTTTATTTATAGCCCACCATACAGTAACAGAAGAACAGGTGGAGTGAATAAATAACGATAGAAAAATAAAAATGTATTAACAGGAAAAGTTCATATTAACGCATATATAAAAAACGAAAAATCCAACATTTAGCAATCGGCACAGCAAATCAAATATTTAGGCCTACATGTACATTCAGGACGACTGCTCCGAGCTTTTAATCAAGCATGATTTTTAAGCTCAGGCAGCTGAGTAAAAATACTGCATAACTCATGCTCATTCTCCAGGTATGTATTTCTGGTATAAAGAGGGAGTCGGAGGAACTCTGCCCAATCTCTTCCCAAAAATTGTTTATGGGTTTTCCTGGTTTAAGCGTATTTTATTTGAATTTATTGATTAAATTCTGGGGAAATATATTTAATAAATAAATAGGACTCCATATTTTGGAATACCAAATGGCACTTTTTGCTTGAAAATAATAAGAAAGGTAAATATACATCTGGCTGCAACATTTCTTTTGGTTATAAAGAATTATTTAGTGTACAACAGGTAAGTTTATACATTTAATATATTTAGTTTAAAAAAGGCAAAGCGTAAAACATTTGTTTTACTTGTGAATAATTTTATTATGAAAAATAACTAGAAATTAAATGGTGATATGCTGACTTTTCAATAACACAATTGTAACTAACTCGAAAAGAATAGGGGGATCCAAACATCGTAAGGAATAAGTTTTACAACTAAGTTATTATGCACTTGAGGCAGCATTTCTACTCCTTCATTGACCTTCCGTGGAAGAATTGCCTTTTATCGCAAATTTTGATCTTGAGTTCTTTGACTTAACGGTTTTGGAGCTACAAAAACGCACATAAATAAATAAAGGAAATTCTTGCTAGGAGAAAATTATTTAAGTGACAACGTTGTCACACATTCCATAATTTTAGTCTAAATTAACTTAGATGTACTGGGAGTGGGGGGGGGCTTCAGGTCTGTTTCTTCCATAGTTTTAAGACTGACCGTTTGTCTTATAATTTCTTACTTTTCATAATGAGTAGATACCCTGTTTTTTTGCCTTGGTCCCCAAACATGTTGCCTACAACTCCCGAAAAAACTTCTCGTACACTTTCAAGTCTTTAGCTCTAAGATCCATACTACATTCAGGACAAAGAAAAAACTGATAAGCATTTGCCAAAATCTCCTACCTAAAAGTTGCCTCAGTGCTGTCAATAAAAGAGTTTGGAACTTCTTATTTAGCTAAGAGACAAGAAACTAAACGACATTTAGCTCGAAGCTGAGAAACAAGTATTGGTAATCAAACAGTTCGTGGTAACGAACTGTAGTAAGGAGCGACCCGGCTCAATAGTAACCAAAAGTCTAAAAAATTGAACTTTGGTACCAATAGCTACATCAAAAGAATCGCATTTTAATTCTGATTTTAAATATATAAGTTTCATCAAGTTTAGTCTTACCCATCAAAAGTTACGAGCCTGAAAAAATTTGCGTTATTTTAGAAAATAGGGGGAAACACCCCCTAAAAGTCATATAATCTTAACGAAAATCACAACATCAGATTCAGCGTACCAGAGAAACCTACTGTAGAATTTTCAAGCTCCTATCTACAAAAAAAAGTGGAATTTTATATTATTTGCCAGGAGGCAGATCACGGATGCGTGTTTTGTTTTTTTTCCAGGGGTGATCGTATCGACCCAGTTGTCCTAGAATGTTGCGAGAGGGCTCATTCTAACGGAAATGAAAAGTTCTAGTGCCCTTTTTAAGTGATCAAAAAAATTGGAGGGGACCTAGGCCCCCTCCCACTCTAATTATTTTCCCAAAGTCAATGGATCAAAATTCTGAGATTGCCATTTTATTCAACGTAGTCGAAAAACCTTATAACTATGTCTTTGGGGACGACTTACTCCCCCACAGTCCCCATGGGAGTGGTTACAAGTTCAAAACTTTGACCAGTGCTTACATATAGTAATGGTTATTGGGAAGTGTACAGGCGTTTTCAGGAGGATTTTTTGGTTGAAGGCAGGGGTTGAGAAGAGGGGAATATGCTGGGGGAGCTTTCCATCGAGGAATTTGTCATGGGGGAAGAAAATTTCCATGAAGGGAGCGTAGGATTTACTAGCATTACTTAAAAAAAAAAACAATGAAAAAGTTTTTTTTCAGCTGGAAGTAAGCAGCAGCATTAAAACTTAAAACGAACAGAAATTATTACCCATATGAAGGGCTCACCTCCTCCTAATACCTCGCTCTTTACGCCAAAGTATTTTTAGTAATTTCAACTATTTATTCTGCGGCTTTTGTGATTCAGGGGTCATTCTTAATGAATTGGGACAAAATTTAAGCTTTAGTGTAAAGAGCGAGGTACTGACGAGGGGGCGAACCCCCTCATATATGTAATAAAAACATAAGAATACAAAAGTTCTTTACGTAAGCTAATTTATAAGTTACGTACATTTCTTAATTATAAAAAGATTCGTAAAAAATTAAAAGTTCTAGTTGCCTTTTTAATTAACCGAAAATCGGAGGGCAACTAGGCTTCCTCCCCCGCTTTTTTTTCTCAAAACCATTCGATCAAAATTATGAGAAAGCCATTTACCCAAAAAAAAAAATATACAAATTTCGTTTTAATTATTCCTCTGCGGAGAGCCAAAATCAAAACATGCATTGATTCAAAAACGTTCAGAAATTAAATAAAAAAAACAAGTTTTTTAAATGAAAGTAAGGAGCGACATTAAAACTTAAAACGAACAGAAATTCCTCCGTATATGAAATGGGCTTTTCCTTCTCAACGCCCCGCTCTTTACGCTAAAGTTTTTTACTGTTTTAAAATGTAGAGTTAAGAGAAAGAGTCAAACTTTAGCGTAAAGAGCGGGGCGTTGAGAAGGAAAAGCCCCTTTCATATACGGAGTAATTTCTGTTCGTTTTAAGTTTTAATGTCGCTCCTTACTTTCATTTAAAAAACTTGTTTTTTTTTTATTTAATTAGCTGTATAAGACCAATTTAACAGGCCTAGCTAACTAACCGCTTTTTTGCCTTGTAAATGCGAAGCTTCACATACCTCTAGTACTAGACTTTTAGCCTATAACATGTATTAATTTTTGAAATTTAAATTTTTACATCAACATGAATTACTATCTAAAACATGTCCTGCTGTTGCAACGGTTCTGTCATTCTGGTATATATTTTGAACCTCCTTAACATTATGAGTAAACTGGCCGTTTAAAAATTTTGATCCAGTGTCATTAAGGATTTCGGGGTGCCAAAAACTAAAACAGCACCTGAGGAATAGGGGGCTGATCGCCCTTCTGTCACTCTTTATCCAGCAAAGAACTTTCAGTTTTAGATAAAAAAAAAGTACGAAGTTTTCATGATCATTAGTTGTATTGGTATCTGACAGGGAAAAAAGAGCAAATGGATGAAACATTGATCTTTACTAAGTGAATATTACGGCGTGTATCCAAACGTTTCCCCCACAATTGTAAGACTAGGACTATTTTGCTAAAACTACACATAAAATTTGTTTATTTTTTCTGCGTTGTTAAGTTTTTTGGTCTTGAAAAACATAAATGTGTCAAATGACTTTTTTCCAACTGACAGAAAAATTATTGATCGAACATTTATTGAACAATAGTCCCTCTTCTTTTATCTTGGGGCTTATAAACGACATTTACACTTTTTTTTCCTTTTTTTGCACAAAAACTTTCCAAGCATTCCTATTGTGTCAAAAGAATAATAAGATTTTCTTGACATAGGGCAACAATAGAAGTCAAAGAATCTGTCCTCAGGAAACAATAAAGTGTCAATATTATCTAAAATATCCTATAGGAAGGGAAACCTTAGCTGTCACAAACATAGGGTAACATCGATCACCAAGACCACCTTTTTTGACAATATCAAATAGCTCAAATATCAAAGCCAGATTCTGCTCAGCGATACTATTAGTTATGTGGACGTATATCCTAATCAGGAAACTAATTTATTAGTTTTACAAAGGATTTTTTCATCTGTCTCCAGCTTTTCAAACAGTTCGTGGTAACGAACTGTAGTAAGGAGTGACCCGGCTCAATAGTAACCAAAACTCTAAAAAATGGAATTTTGATACAAATAGCTACATCAGAAGAATTGCATTTTAATGCTGATTTCAAATATATCAGTTTCATCGAGTTTAGTCTTACCTATCAAAAGTTACGAGCCTGAGAAAATTTGCCTTATTTAGGAAATAGGGAGAAACACCCCCTAAAAGTCATAGAATCTTAACAAAAATAACACCATCAGATTCAGCGTATCAGAGAACCCTATTGTAGAAGTTTCAAACTCCTATCTACAAAAATGTGGAATTTTGTATTTTTCGCCAGAAGGCCGATCACGGATGCGTGTTTTTTTTTTTTTTTTTCCAGGGGTGATCGTATCGATCCAGTTGTCCTAGAATTTTGCAAGAGGGCTCATTCTAACGGAAATGAAAAGTTTTAGTGCCCTTTTTAAGTGACCAAAAAAATTGGAGGGCATCTAGGCCCCCCACGCTAATTATTCTCCCAAAGTCAACGGATCAAAATTCTGAGATAGCCATTTTACTTAGCGTAGTCGAAAACTCTTATAACTATGTCTTTGGGGACCACTTACTCCCCCACAGTCCTCGTGGGAGGGGCTACAAGTTACAAACTTTGACCAGTGCTTACATATAGTAATGGTTATTGGGAAGTGTACAGACGTTTTCAGGGGGATATTTTGGTTGGGGGGAGGGGTTGAGAATAGGGGGGGTATGTTGGGGGATATATTTGGGAACTTTCCATCGAGGAATTTGTCATGGGGAAGAAAATTTCCATGAAGGGAGCGCAGGACTTTCTAGCATTATTTAAAAAAAACACAATGAAAAAATAAATATGAAAAAGTTTTTTCAACTGGAAGTAAGGAGCAGCATTAAAACTTAAAACGAACAGAAATTATTACGCATATGAGGGGCTCACCTCCTCCTAATACTTCGCTCTTTACGCTAAAGTATTTTTAGTAATTTCAACTATTTATTCTACGGCTTTTTTGATTCAGGGGTCATTCTTAATGAATTGAGACAAAATTTAAGCTTTAGTGTAAAGAGCGAGGTACTGACGAGGGGGTGAACCCCCTCATATATGTAATAGAAACATGAGAATACAAAAGTTCGTTACGTAAGCTAATTTATAAGTTGCGTGTATCTTTTACTAATAAAAACATTCGCAAAAAATAAAAGTTCTAGTTTCCTTTTTAAGTAAAAAAATTGGAGGGCAACTAGGCTTCCTCCCCCACTCCTTTTTTCTCAAAATCATTCGATAAAAACTATGAGAAAGCCATTTAGAAAAAAAATATGCAAATTTGATTTTAATTATTCCTCTGCGGAGAGCCAAAATCAAAACATGCATTGATTCAAAAACGTTCAGAAATTAAATAAAAAACAGGTTTTTTTAACTGAAAGTAAGGAGCGACATTAAAACTTAAAACGCACAGAAATTACTTCGTATGTGAAAGGGGCTGCTTCCTAATCAACGTCTCGCTCTTTACGCTAAAGTTTTTTACTGTTTTAAAAAGTAGAGTTGAGAGAAAGAACCACACTTTAGCGTAAATAGCGGGACGTTGATGAGGAAGCAGCCCCTTTCATATGCGAAGTAATTTCTGCGTTTTAAGTTTTAATGTCGCTCCTTACTTTCAGTTAAAAAAAAACTTGTTTTTTCATATAATAAATTTGAAGATTGCTGAGAAAAACAAATTACGACATTGCTGGAACACTTTTTGGCTAAGAGGTTTACACCTTATAAAGTAACAAAGGAATTTCATCCAAAAAATAGCAGGTTTTCTTAATTACAATTCCTTGTGGAACAAAACTACCTTAGAATATTTATTTTTTTCAATGCAAGGGGCATGGGGAAGAGTTAGTGAATGCTTCGTAAGAGCGGGAAAGGCACACAATATGTGAAATACATTTAAAAAAAAGTGACAAAGCAGGATAAAAAACTTCTCATAAAGCTGGTAGAAATCCATTTACTCAGGGAAAGGGGGTAGGTTCGAAGGCTCCACACTTGGTAACAATATTCTCTATATTTTTTGCCAAAATACGTCGAAGACTCATCTGTGAGTTGTTGAGCTAACCAAATTGCTGAAATACCAAATCAATGCAATAGAGTCAGCACTCATGAAAGGGTTTCTAGCTTTGGAGCATGAATTTTTACATTGTCAAAGTGTTTCGACACCTTTGCCGATTTTATGGTCATGATGGTATAGCATATAATTTCAAAATTATTTTATCCGATACCCCGACGAGAGAATAGGCTGAGTATAGAAAGTGTGAACTACTCTGATGTAAAGACATCGTTGTGGAATTTTGCTCCATCATAAATTACTGTTTCCGCGTTGCTTCCTAGAAGAACATTTATGGGTCCTAGGCATCGCAGAAGTGCCAGGGTTAACTATTCGCGATTTCAGCCTGCTAGAGCCGTGACTGCAAACAACTGTGCAGGACAACCTTGAGAAACAAGGTCAAAACAATAGCCTATAAAAAGGCATTGCACTGGTTTTTCAGTAGTAATAGCTTTTCCCCGGTTTTGGGTATTTCCCAACGTCCAGCTTCGTTTGCAATCTTATTTTGCTTAATATTTCTTTAAATTTATATTCATATCGAGAAGAAGGGGGTAGTCCTGGAAAAGACCCGTTGTCAGAATTTAACTCTTAATGATAGAACAGCATCTTCAAGCGCTAAAAACCATTAAGTGACTGAAATGTTCCGAAGTTTCCACACAACCCCCAATCAAACGAGGGTCCTGAGGACTTCTTGCAGACCAATTTTAAGCCAGCTGGAGCAATTTGATTAAGTTTGAAAAGGAAATTGTTTTCGTCCCAATTACTGGTGGGAACTCATTGTTTTCTTGAGGCTCCAAAAATTCCAAAACTGAAATAATGAGAAACTTGGAAAGTTGCAACGTCAAATTGTAATTGCTCTATCAAATAGTTCGTGGTAACGAACTGTAGTAAGGAGCGATCCGGCTCAATAGTATACCTTACGGCTGAATTTTCAAGCTCCTATCTACAAAAATGTGGAATTTGGCATTTTTTTGCCAGAAGACCGATCACGAGTGCGTGTTTATTTGTTTGTTTTGTTGTTGTTTTTTTTCCAGGGGTGATCGTGTCGACCCAGTGGTCCTAGAATTCTGCAAGAGGGCTCATTTTTATGGAAAGTAAAAGATCTAGTGCCCTTTTTAAGTGACCAAAAATATTGGAGGGCACCTAGACCCCCTCCCACGCTCATTTTTTCCCCAAAGTCAACGGGTCAAAATGCTGAGATAGCCATTTTGCTCAGCATAGTCGAAAAACCTAATAACTATGTTTTTGGGGACGACTTACTCCCTCACAGTCCCCGGGGGAGGGGCTACAAGTTACAAACTTTGACCAGTGTTTACATGTAGTAATGGTTATTGAGAAGTGTACAGACGTTTTCAGGGGAATTTTTCTTGGATAGGGAGGGGGTTACATGGGAGGATTTTTCCAAGGAGGAACTTGTCATGGGGGGAGAAAATTTCCTTGAGGGGGGGGGGCGCAGGAATTTCTAATATTATTTAAAACAAAAACAATGAAAAGATAAGTATGAAAAAGTTTTTTCAACTGAAAGTAAGGAGAAGCATCAAAACAAAATGAACGGAAATTATTACGCATATGAAGGGTTCATCTCCTCCTAAAGACCTGCTCTTTCCGCTTAAGTATTTTTAGTAATTTATACTATTTCTTCTACGGCCTTTGCGATTCAGGGGTCATTCTGAAGGAATTAGGACAAAATTTAAGCTTTAGTGTAAAGAGCAAGGTAATAAAGAGGGAAAAAACCCCTTCATATACGTAATAACAATATACGATTATAAAAGTTCGTTACGAAAGCTAATTTGGAAGTTACGTATATTTTTTATGAATAAAAACGTTCGTAAGAAATTAAAAGTTCTAGTTGCCTTTTTAAGTAACCAAAAGACTGAAGGGCAACTAAGCCTCCTCCCTAACACCCTTTTTTCAGAATCGTCCGATCAAAATTAAGAAAAAGCCATTTAGCCAAAAAAAAATTTGCAAATTTCGTTCTAAGTATTCATGTGCCAAAATCAAAACATGCATTAATGCAAAAACGTTCAGATATTAAATAAAATAAAAAAAAAACTTAACTGAAAGTAAGGAGCGACATTAAAACTTAAAACGAACAGAAATTACTCCGTATATGAAAGGGGTTGTTTCCTCCTCAACGCCCCGCTCTTTACGCTAATGTTTTTCACTGTTTTAAAAAGTAAACTTTAGAATAAGAGTCAAACTTTAGAGCACATTTTACACACTCAGATGTACAAATAGATACAATCCCAGTTAAAATTTGGTAATATTGTTTGGGAACATATACGTCTTTGTTGGTAGACATAGGGATATACTGTATCCTAGCTTAGTCCGATTTGGCATAGGAAGGAGAATAGCAAAAGTAATAGACTGTTTCAATTTACTCGAAACAGTAACCTAGTAATAATCAATAAAATAGTCAATAATTTAACACATTAATAATGGTCATAATCTAAATCTAAGGCAGAATGAAAACAGGTCGCTATATCCCATTATTAAATAAAAAAAACTAATTTTTTTAGCTGAAAGTAAGGAGCGACATTAAAACTTAAAACGAACAGAAATTACTCCGTATATGAAATGGGTTGTCCCCTCCGCAATCCCTCGCTCTTTGCGCTAAAGTTTTTAATTGTTTTAAAAAGTAGAATTGTGGCAAAGAGTCAAACTTTAGCGTAAAGAGCGAGAGATTGCAGAGGGGATAACCCATTTCATATACGGAGTAATTTCTGTTCGTTTTAAGTTTTAATGTCGCTCCTTACTTTCAGCTAAAAAAATTAGTTTTTTTTTAATTTCTGAGCGTTTTTGAATTAATGCATGTTTGGTTTTGGCTCTCCACACATAAATGATTAAAACGAAATTTGTATATTAATTCTTTTTTTTTGGCTAAATGGCTTTCTCTTAGTTTTGATCAGACAATTTTGAGAAATAAGGGGTGGAGAAGGAGGTCTAGTTTCCTCCAATTTTTCGGTTACTTAAAAAGGCAACAAGAGCTTTTAATTTTTAACGAACTTTTTATTAGTAAAAAATATACGTAACTTAAGAATTAACTTACGTAACAAACTTTCAATGTACCCTCGTTAATACCTCGCTCTTTACACTAAATCGTAAGTTTTGTCCCAATTCTTTAAGAATGACCCCTGAATCAGAAAGGCCGTAGAATAAATAGTTGAAATTACTAAAAATACTTTAGCATAAAGAGCGAGGTATTTATCTCCTCCTAAATACCTCGCTCTTTACGGTAAAGTATTTTTAGAACCCCTCATATGCGTAATAATTTCTGTTCGTTTTAAGTTTCAATGCTACTCCTTCCTTTCATTTGAAAAAACGTTTTCATGTTTATTTTTCATTGTTTTCTTATAGTAATGCTAGAAAATCCTGCGCCCTTTTCATTGAATTTTTCTTCCCTCATGACAGATTTCTCCAAGGAAAGATCCTCCAACATAGCCCCCTTCCCTCAGCCTCACCTCCAAATAAAATAAAATCCCCCTGAAAACGTCTGTACACTTCCCAATAACCATTACTATATGTAAACACTGGTCAAAGTTTGTAACTTGCAGCCCCTCCCCCAGGGATTATGGGGGAGTAAGTCATCCCCAAAGACATAGTTATTATGGTTTTCGGCTATGCTGAACAAAATGGCTATCTCAAAATTGTGATCTGTTGACTTTGGGAAAAAAATGAGCGTGGGAGGGGGCCTAGATGCCTTCCAATTATTTGGTCACTTAAAAAGGGCACTAGAACTTTTCATTTCCGTTAGAATGAGCCCTCTTGCAACATTCTAGGACCACTTGGTCAATACGATGACCCCTGGGAAAAAGAAAAAAAAAGAAAAAAAAAAACAAACAAATAAACACGCACCCGTGATTTGTCTTCTGGCATAAAATACAAAATTCTACATTTTTGTAGATAGGAGCTTGAAACTTCTACAGTAGGGTTCTCTGATACGCTGAATCTGATGGTGTCATTTTCGTTAAGATTCTACGACTTTTAGGGGGTGTTTCCCCCAATTTTCTTAAATAATGCAAATTTTCTCAGGCTCGTAAATTTTGATGGGTAAGACTAAACTTGATGAAACTTATATATTTAAAATCAGCAATAAAGCGCGATTCTTTTGATTTAGCTATTGATATCAAAATTCCATTTTTTAGAGTTTTAATTACTATTGAGCCGGGTCGCTCCTTACTACAGTTCGTTACCACGAACTGTTTGAAAAGGCTGTGTTAAATGTTAAAACTTAAGCTTAAAATCTAATAGTTCCTATAGTTTGCTAAAAACCAAAATTTAGAAAGGTAACTGTTTGCCGGGTAATTTATAGGTTTCTGGCTAAGAATGTAAGATGAAAACTCCAAGAAAACTTGAATATAGAAATTATAGAGTTGAGAATTCTATAACTTCAAAGTTTTGGTAATGTAGACGATATTTTGGTGATACAATCAGGGACCCGTCGTATATCTGCAGGAGTCCTAGTTATTTGTCAAACTTCAGTTTAGCATAAATACCTGCTTACTTGTGTGCTCGAAAGGAGCTATCCATTAAAAAGCAGAAACACGGCTGAGGGAAAAAGCCTTTTGGGGCACCATCACTTCAGGTCTCTGACATTGAGCAAACAAATAAGCTCAACCACTGTGAGTTCTAGTTGAGTAGTGAAACCTCCTTTTAGCCTCAGGCAGAAATTATACTTAGCTTTTTAAAATATTTTTCTATATTCATCAATTCGGCCTGAGGTTTCACTACTAAAAAAAAAAAAATGAAGGAAAAAAGTCCAATATGGCTCCAGATACTCAAATACAAGAGAAACAAAATCTTTATAAAGAAATATTGAGTTATAACACAGAATGAAAGTAAGGACCGTAAATAACGTGCAGAATCTGAACTGAAAAGGTACCAGGTGGAAACATGGATACACTTGCTGAGAATTTAGAAGATCAGGCTAGGAATATTTTATGTATATGTTGAAAAATTAAAGGGAAGTCGTCAGTTTGGACTTGTTCTTAATTGAAGAACGAAACAGGACATCGCATTGCAATAAAAACAATGTTAAGGAGAGGTAGTTGAGCTTTTCGAGAAAATATTAAACCCTCAAGTGTAAAAGGTAATATTAGAGTATTGTTCAACAAATTAGAAATGATAAAAGCACTTATATACTAAGATGGTGAGATTTCAGATATAGGTAAAATCAGAAAGTGTGATTTCATGTATGCAAAGATATTACTCTGTGTTTTACTCAGCTTCAATAAATGGATAAATTAACAAGAAGCCGAAAGGAGGTAAAAGCAGACTCCTGAAGGTTCTCCCGTTAAAAAAGAGAAGGAGCCCCTAAGTGGAACAGGCAGTCTTACCATGATAAGTTTAGAACTAAAGACCAAGTTCGTCAAAGGTCAAGGATTTAAAACAATGATTCTTTGTGTGTTTCAAGTTCCCATTTTTCTTGTTCAAGCTGCTCTATTATAATCTTTTGTAGATACTTGGGTCAATCAAACAGTTCGTGGTAACAAACTGTAACTAAGGAGCGACCCAGCTCATGTAACCGAAACTCTAAAAAACGGGATTTTGACACCAATAGAAACTTCAACTAATTTTTACGCTAATTTCAAATATATAGGCTTCATCAAGTTTAGTTTTACCCATCAAAAGTTATGAGCCTGAGAAAACTTGCCTTATTTCAAAAAGAAGGGGGAAACCCTCCAAAAGTCACACAATCTTAATGAAAATCACATCATCAGATTCAGCTTATAAGAGAATCCTACTATATTAATTTCTAGCTCCTATCTGCAAAAATGTGGAATTTTATATTATTTGTCAGAAGAAAGATCATAAATAAGTGTTTTTTTTTTTATCGTAAAGAATTGGAACACAATTCAAACTTTAGCGCAGAGAGCGAGATGCTGACAAGGGGTGAACCCCCTCATATACGGAATAATTTCTGTTATTTTAAGTTTTAATGTTGCTCCTTAGTTTCAGTTGAAAAACTTCTTTTTTTTATATAAATTATAAAGAGTGATAAGTAGTAATGATGCAGGTATTGAGAGCATAGTAAGTAAATTTCTGAAAAATTTCGAATATGATGTCTGAGATGGAGTTTTGAAAATTAGTAAAACCTTGTTTGATTTAGGAAAATACAGCGATTTTAGAAAATAAAAACAAAAGAAAAATTTAGATTAATACCTGTAAAGAAAAGTGACAAGACTGACTGTAGTGCGCAAGGAAGCATGAGGTTAAGGTTTGAGGGGGCATATTGCTTGGCAATGCTTATCGCACTAAGAAACAGTATAGATTAAAAGAAGTCATATAGGGTGTTAGGAAACGCGTACGACCTGATTTCCACGCTTAAAATAATAATCCAAAAATATATGAGTCCATCAAGCTCGTTCAGTCTTGAGTTATGCAGATTACGAGCAGGCATTGGGTCATAAAGGCAAAAAGCTTTAAATTTCGTTTTATTTTTCAAATGATGCAAAACATATGTGTAACCTGCGTCTAAAACATTAGTCCTTTGTACGGTAGTAATTTGGATAATTCTACCTGAACACTCGGTGTTACTTCTCAAATACAAAGTAATACAATTAACACGTGGCAGAGGTATAGGGCAGATGCTTTGAAAGAAAGCCTAGCCTGCCACCTTTGATTACCTGGCCCGAAAAATGTCCTTGAAGTAACAAGTCTACAGCTAGGCTATCCGGTTGAGTACTCTGCTTTACCAAAGGAGACGCGCGCATTGTACTTGCAATCCTCCTGTGAACATTTCTAGGCACGGACGTGACTCCTATAAAACTGTTCAGTGTGAAGATAAATGTGAAAATCAATACAGAATAGAAAACAATAACTAATAAAATTAAACTCAATATTCGATATACAATTATATCGATTACTGAAAGCTCATGATTTCGTTTCACTCAGGGCCAGATTTAAAGCTAAGACACTTCTAGGCCCAAGTGTTTTTGCTGCTCTGTTTTTGCAAGATTTTCGGGGGAATCGCAGTAAAAGCCGCAGGGCCTAGTGGACTTATTGGTAATCTGTGTCCGGTTTTACTGCAATTTTAATTTATCAAACAGTTCGTGGTAACGAACTGTAGTAAGGAGCGGCCCGGCTCAATAGTAACCAAAACTCTAAAAAATTCAATTTTGATATCAATAGCTACATCAAAAGAATCGCATTTTAATTCTGATTTTAAATATATAAGTTTCATCAAGTTTAGTCTTACCCATCAAAAGTTACGGGCCTGAGAAAATTTGCCATATTTAGGAAAATAGGGGGATACACCCCCTAAAATTCGTAGGATCTTAACGAAAATGACACCATCAGATTTAGCGTATCAGAAAACCCTACTGTAGAAGTTTCAAGCTCCTATCTACAAAAATGTGGAATTTTGTATTTTTTGCCAGAAGACAAATCACGGGTGCGTGTTTGTTTTTTTTTTCCAGGGGTCATTGTATCGACCAAGTGGTCCTAGAATGTCGCAAGAGGGCTCATTCTAACCGAAATGAAAAGTTCTAGTGCCCTTTTTAACTGACCAAAAAAATTGGAGGGCATCAAAATAGTGGGAATCCCACGCTCATTTTTTCCCAAAGTCAACGGATCAAAATTTTGAGATAGCCATTTTGTTCAGCATAGTCGAAAACCATAATAACTATGTCTTTGGGGATGACTTACTCCCCCACAGTCCCTGGGAGAGGGGCTGCAATTTACAAACTTCGACCAGTGTTTACATATAATAATGGTTATTGGGAAGTGTGCTGACGTTTTCAGGGGGATTTTTTGGTTAAGGGGAAGGGTTGAGGGGAAGGGGCTATGTGGGAGGATCCTTCCTTGGAGAAATATGTCATGGGTTAAGAAAAATTCAATGAAAAGGGCGCAGGGCGCAGGACGAATCTTGTCACGTTAGAAAAAAACGTCAAATTCAGAGCTTAATTTACAATGCTGGGTGTTCGGAGCCTCTCTATTATGGAGTATAATGTGAAAATAACACAACTATACGAGCGATAAAACATATATACCACAACCATAACTCAACTAACGAAAGAACTGCTAAGAGATAACACAACTATGAAGCGAAAACAGGTGAAAACTAACGGGAAAATAAACGAACTAAGAGGTAGAAGGGGCCTAGAGAAAAAATATAATCCTTTTCCAATTTTGAGCCTAACTTCCGCAAAGGAGTAATAATGTCAGAAGCCCCGAAATACCAAATTATTTTCTTTCAAACAGTTCGTGGTAACGAACTGTAATTAAGGAGCGACCCGGCTCAATAGCAACCAAAACTCTAAAAAATGGGGTTTTGATATCAATAGCTACATCAAAAGAATTGTATTTTAATGCTGATTTTAAATATATAAGTTTAATCAAGTTTAGTCTTACCCATCAAAAGTTACAAGCCTGAGAAAATTTGCCTTATTTCAAAAAATAGGGGGAAACAACCCCTAAAAGTCATAGAATCTTAACTAAAATCACACCATCAGATTCAGCGTACCAGAGAACAATATTGTAGAAGTTTCAAGCTCCTATCTACAAAAATGTGGAATTTCGTATTTTTTGCCAGAAGACAAATCACGGGTGCGTGTTTATTTGTTTTTTTTTTTTTTTTCCAGGGGTCATCGTATCGACCAAGTGGTGCTAGAATGTCGCAAGAGGGCTCATTCTAACGGAAATGAAAAGTTCTAGTGCCCTTTTTAAGTGACCAAAAAAATTGGAGGGCACCTAGGCCCCCTCCCACGCTCATTTCTTCTCCAAAGTCAACGGATCAAAGTTTTGAGATAGCCATTTTGTTCTACATTGTCAAAAACCATAATAACTATGTCTTTGGGATTACTTACTACCCCACAGTCCCTGGGGGAGGGGCTGCAAGTCACAAACTTCGGCCAGTGTTTACATATAATAATAGTTACTTGGAAGTGTACAGCGTTTTCAGGGAATTTTTTTTGGTTTTGGGGGTGGGGTTGAGGGAAGGGAGCTATGTGGGAGGATCTTTCCTTGGAGAAATATGTCATGGGGGACCAGAGATTCAATGAAAAGGGCGCAGGATTTTCTAAAATTACTATAAAAAAACAATGAAAAAATAAACATGGAAAAGTTTTTCCAATTGAAAGCAAGGAGTAGCATTGAAACTTAAAACGAACAGAGATTATTACGAATATGAGGGGTTCTAAAAATACTTTAGCATAAAGAGCGAGGTATTTAGGAGAAGATAAATACCTCGCTCTTTATGCTATAGTATTTTTAGTAATTTCAACTATTTACTCTACGGCCTCTCAGATTCAGGGGTCATTCTTAAAGAATTGGGACAAAACTTACAATTTAGTGCAAAGAGCGAGGTATTAACGAGAGTACAAACCCCCTCATATACATAATAAAAATTTAAGAATATGAAAGTTTGTTACGTAAGCTAATTCTTAAGTTACGTATATTTTTTACTAATAAAAACATTCGTTAAAACATTCGTTAATTTATAGTTGCCTTTTTATGTAACCGAAAAATTGTAGGGCAACTAGGCTTTCCCCACCCCTTATTTCTCAAAATCGTCTGACCAAACTAAGAGAAAGCCATTTAGCCAAAAAAGGAATTAATATGCAAATTTCATTTTAATAATTATGTGTGGAGAGCCAAAATCAAACATGCATTAATTCAAAAACGTTCAGGAATTACATAAAAAAAACTAGTTTTTTTAACTGAAAGTAAGGAGCGACATTAAAACTTAAAACGAACAGATTACTCCGTATATGAAATGGGTTGTCCCCTCCGCAATGCCTTGCTCTTTACGCTAAAGTTTGACTCTTTGCCAAAATTCTGCTTTTTAAAACAATTAAAAACTTTAGCGTAAAGAGCAAGGCATTGCGGAGGGGACAACCCATTTCATATACGGACTAATTTCTGTTCGTTTTAAGTTTTAATGTCACTCCTTACTTTCAGTTAAAAAAACTAGTTTTTTTATATAATTTTAGTAAAGCGCCAAACACGTAATAGGCCTTAGGCTTTTAACGTTAGGGAAACGGGCGGTAGCCAAACTTTTGCTTGAAGTTTTTAGGTAGGGGGTCGAGCCAGAGAGGGAGGTTCAGAGATCAGCTCCCATGATTTTTGGAATAAAATACCGTAAATAAGTTTGTTTGTTTTAGGGTGGGGGGTCGTCGGGCGATGGAGGCAGGGCCACGGACCAGCTCCCATGATTTATCAATTGTTGAAGTTTTTTTTAGGAGGGAGTGGTATCGGGCCATGGAGGACCAGGACTGAGCTTTCATAAGTTTTGGAATAAAATATTGCTAAGAAACTTTTATTTTTTGAAGGTGGGGAAGGAATCAGGACATGGAGGGTCAGAGGTGAGTTGTCATAACTTTTGAAATAATATATTGTTAAAAAACTTCATTTATCATTTTCGGGGGGAGTGGAGTCACGCTACACCGAGAAAGCAAGGGGTCAGCTCCCATAAGCTCTGGAGTAAAATAGCGCTCATGTTTTTGGAGTTGGGGAGGGGGATGGACACATCTTTTCTTTGAATTATTTTCAAAACCCTCGCAAAAGAACCTTATATGCCCCAGGACATAAAATACAACACTTGCCCCCAGGCTCCGAAGGGTTGTGTTGAACCTGGACTTTGGTTATCTGATCTTTTGACTTTATTTAACCAAAAATTACTATTTCAAAAATTTGATTGGGATGGATTGGGGGTAAAAAGGGTTGAAAGATCGGTTGCACTTTCGTCCATTTGACTCTTAAGAAAGCAACTAGAACTTTCAATTTCCAATAGAATGGATCATCCAATCAATTTCCATACGATCATTCCTTCCACAGAAAAACCATGTGCGCCTCGGGGCGTAATTTACAACACTTGCCCCCAGGTTTTTGGGGGTTGTGCAAACCTCTGGATTTTTGTAATATGACCTTTGGTCTATTTTGGACAAAATGAAAATCTCAAAAATTCAATCGGAAGTATTTGGGGGGAAGGAGCTAGTTGCCATCAGATTAATTTTGACTCTTAAAAAGGGAACTGGAACTTTTGATTTCTAGTCATTTGAGTCCCCTCCGAAGTTTACCTTTTCCATAAGAACCTTGCATGCCCCGGTCAAAATTTTGATCGGATGTATTTGGGGAAATAAGGGTGTGGGTATGGGGTTTACTCCCGCCGATTACTCTTAAAAAGGTGACCAGAACTTTCAATTTCCAATCTAATGGGCAAACTCAGATGTTTATGCGGCCAACCCCGGGTTCTGAGGGTTGTGTTGACCCCTGAGTTTTGTTATTTGATCTTTAAACTATTTCAAACAAAATGGGTATCTCAAAATTTTGATCGGATAGATTTGGGGTGGAAAGGGCCTTTGGGGTGTGGGTAAGCTAATTGCCCTCAGATCAGTTTTGACTCTTTGAAAGCGCTCTGTAAATTCTGATTTACAATCGAAAGAGCCATCTCCGAAATTTATACGACAATCCCTTCCATAAAAACCATATGTACCCCCAGAGTATAATTTAAAACACCAACCCCCAGGTTATGGTGGCTGGAGTTTTGTCAATGATCTTTGGTCTATTTTGAACAAAATGACTGCATAAAAAAATTCGATTGGGCGCATTTGGAAAAAGAGAGCTAGAGAGGGTTAGGCTAGCTGCCATTGGATTACTTTTGACTCTTAACTTTCGATTTCTAATCATTTGAGTCCCCTCCGAGGTTTATACGACCAACTCTTCAAAAAAATTGTACATGCCCCCAGGACATAAGTTACAACCCTTTTCGGGACTCTGGTGGGAGATATTAACACCAAAATTTTTGTTATCTGATCGTTAGACTATCAAACAGTTCGTGGTAACGAACTGTAGTAAGGAGCGACCCGGCTCAATAGAAACCAAATCTCTAAATAATGGAGTTTTGATACCAATAGCTACATCAAAAGAATCGCATTTTAATGCTGATTTTAAATATATAAGTTTCATCAAGTTTAATCTTACGCATCAAAAGTTACGAGCCTGAGAAAATTTGCGTTATTTTAGAAAATAGGGGGAAACACCCCCTAAAAGTGATAGAATCTTAACGAAAATTACACCATCAGATTCAGCGTATCAGAGAACCCTACTGTAGAAGTTTCAAGCTCCTATCTACAAAAATGTGGAATTTTGTATTTTTTGCCAGAAGGCAGATCACGGATGCGTGTTTATTTGTTTTGTTTTTTTGTTTTTTTTCCAGGGGTGATCGTATCGATCCAGTTGTCCTAGAATGTTGCAAGAGGGCTCATTCTAACGGAAATGAAGAGTTCTAGTGCCCTTTTTAAGTGACCAAAAAAATTGGAGGGCACCTAGGCCCCCTCCCATGCTAATTATTTTCCCAAAGTCAACGGATCAAAATTCTGAGATAGCCATTTTATTCAGCGTAGTCGAAAAACCTTATAACTATGTCTTTGCAGACGACTTACTCCTCCACAGTCCCCGTGGGAGGCGCTACAAGCTACAAACTTTGACCAGTGCTTATATATAGCAATGGTTATTGGGAAGTGTACAGACGTTTTCGGGAGGTTTTTTGGTTGGGGGAGGGGTTGAGAAGAGGGGAATATACTGGGGCAACTTTCCATCTAGGAATTTGTCATGGGGGAAGAAAATTTCCATGAAGGGAGCGCAGGATTTACTAGCATTATTTAAAAAAAAAAACAATGAAAAAATAAATATGAAAAAGTTTTTTCAGCTGGAAGTAAGGAGCAGCGTTAAAACTTAAAACGAACAGAAATTATTAACCATATGAGGGGTTCACTTCCTCCTAATACCTCGCTCTTTACGCTAAAGTATCTTTAGTAATGTCAACTATTCATTCTACGGCTTTTGTGATTCAGGGGTCATTCTTAATGAATTGGGACAAAATTTAAGATTCGGTGTAAAGAGAGAGGTACTGACGAGGGGGCGAACCCTCTCATATGTGTAATAAAAACATGAGAATAGAAAATTCTTTACGTAAGCTAATTTATAAGTTACGTATATCTTTTACTAATAAAAAGATTCGTAAAAAATTAAAAGTTCTAGTTGCCTTTTTAATTAACCAAAAAATTGGAGGGCAACTAGGCTTCCTCCTCGCTCTTTTTTTCTCAAAATCATTCTATTAAAATTATGAGAAAGCCATTTAGCCAAAAAATAATAAAATAAACATGCAAATTTCTCTGCGGAGAGCCAAAATCAAAACATGTATTGATTCAAAAACGTTCAGAAATTAAATAAAAAAAACAAGTTTTTTCAACTGAAAGTAAGGAGCGACATTAAAACTTAAAACGAACAGAAATTACTTCGTATACGAAAGGGGCTGCTTCCCCATCAACGCCCCACTCTTTAGGCTAATTTTTTTTTAATGTTTTAAAAAGAAGAGTTGAGAGAAAGAGTCAAACTTTAGCGTAAAGAGTGGGGCGTTGATGAGGAAGCAGCCACTTTCGTATACGAAGTAATTTCTGTTCGTTTTAAGTTTTAATGTCGCTCCTTACTTTCAGTTGAAAAAACTTGTTTTTTTTATTTAATTTCAAACAAAGTGGCAGTCTCAAAATTTTAATCGGATGTGTTTGGAGAAACAAGGTATGTGTGTGGAGTGGAGGGGTAGATGCCCTTTGATCTCTTTTGACTCATAAAAAGGTAACTAGGACTTTCAATTTTCCAATCAAATGAGCCACCTCTGAAGTTTATACGACCAAACATTCCAAAAAAACCTTGTATGCCCCAGGGACATGACTTAACACACTTGCTCCCGGGCTCTGGAGGTTTATGTCGACCCGTAGTTTTGTTATCTAATATTTGAGCTATTTTCAACGAAATGGCTATCTCAAGATTTTCATCAGATGATGTTGGGGTAAAAGGGCGTTGGGGAGACTAGCTGCCCTCTTATCTCTTTTTACTCTTAAAAGAGGAACTAGAACTTTCAATTTTCAATCGAATGAGCTGTTTCTGAAGTTTATACGAGAATCTCTGCCATAATAATTATGTATGCCCCCAGGGCATAACTTCCAACGCCTGCCTCCTGGCCCTGGGGGGGTTTTGTCGACACCATAATTTTTGTAATCTGATCTTTCAACTATTTTTAACCAAATGGTCATCTCAAAATGTTTATCGGATGCATTTGGAAAAGACTTGGGGGGGGGATATTTGCCCTCCGATCACTTTTAACTCTTAATAAAAGCATTAGAATTTCCTATTTTCGATTGAATTTGCCCGCTCCAAAGTTTATACGAACACCCCTAAGTGCCTCTGGGAAAAAAAAACATTAGAGCCGTATGGCCTTACTATAGGTAGCGTTATAGCATTGTCTCTAATGCCAGGAAATCTGGCTGCGACTCCATAAAGAAATATCCCTTCCCATAGAATCATCCTCTAGACAATTTGATCCGAGTGAAAATTTACTCAGGACAATTACCTTTAACATCTCCACGCGGTAATTTGAGACATAAAAGAAAAAACAAGACATAACAACAATTGTGTTTCGGAATTATGGCAAATTCTCCCACTGTAAAATTTTCCCTGAAAAGTTCACCTTTTGGAAACTTCCCTCCCCGTGAAATATTTGGCGGTAGGAAAACTTCCCAGAAGTAAGTTCCCCACCTGAAAACGCATGCACACTTCCCAACAACAAGTGCTATGCGTAAACAATGGGCGAATTTTATAACCTAAAGACCTTTTCCCAGAGGCTGTGGAGGATGTTATATCCAAAGACATATTTATTGAGCCTTTCAACTATTATAAGCAAAATGGCTATCTCGAAGTATTGATTGGACTATTTTGGGGGGAAAAGGGTGGGAGAGGGCGCCTACTTGCCGTTAATTATTTTTTGTCACTTAAAAAGGGCACTAGAACTGTTAATTCTGTTCGAATGAATCCTCTCCCAATATTCTAAGACCGTTGGGTCGATACAATCATCACTTGAAAAAACAAAGAACAAACAAATAAAAACGTATCTGTAATCTTTCTTCTGGCAAAAAATATAAAATTTTACATTTTTGCAGATAAGAGCATAAAAACTCTACAAACATGTTCTTTGATACGATGAATCTGATGGTATGACTTTCATTAAGATTGTTTGACTTTTAAGAGGTTTTCCCCTTTTTCAAAAATTTGGCAAATTTTCCTAGACTCGTAGCCTTTGGTTAGTAAAATTAAACTCAATGAAACTTATATATTTGGAATGAGCATAATAGGTTGATTCTTTTGATGTATCTATTAGTATCAAAATGTTATTTTTTTGTGTTTTGGTTACTATCGAGCCGTATCGCTCCTTACTTCGTTACCACGAACTATTTGAAATTCCAGTTGCATCCACAGTGAAATTTATTAAATTCACATTTTTATATTTTAAAAACATTATTCTTTTCATCTAAGCACTTTACTCGTTAAATATAATAAGAACACGTCGCAGACGATGTAAACTAAAGAAAACATACGGCGTACATATCTCCTTGGTATTCTAACTCGCTTTTGTAATAGTAAAAACAAAAAGTAATTACAAATTTAATACATTAGAGAGACGTCTTTAACTTCCATGAAATCGTGTCTTCAGAACATGAATGCGTTAACTACTTGTAAATGTCCAAATTGATATCCAATTTTGAGACAATTTTGGATAATTATACCCACTTCTTCTCTGGCAGAAAATTAACAAGTATTGCATGTATCACAAAACAGAATGCTGACTAATAATTTTCTTTATATACAATTACAATGTGCATTTTTGAGCAAAAAATATACATAAGCCAGCATACAAGGACGATTTAATTCGTGCGTGATTGACAAACATATTAGTCTTATAAAGGTCAACCATTGAAGTTTGACCTCTGAAGTTTCTTAACTTACACGTATTTATGCATATTTATTACATATCAAATACATTTATTACATGTTATATATTTATTACATATTAAAGGCAACAATAAATTGACCAAAAAAAAACTTTTACAATAATCAGTAGTAAGATGACAAAATACAATGCGACAACATCGCGCGCAAGTTCACGAGAGGTCTTAGAGTTCTGAACCATTTTCAACACTTTTTACTTTTTAAAATTCTCATTTTATTGTACCATATTATTCTTCAGCAGCGATTTATAAAGAAAAACAAAAGTTTTTCAACTTAAAGTAATTAGCAACATTAAAACTTAAAATGAACAAACATTATTCAATTGATGAGGGGTTGCCCCCTTCTCAATCTATTGCTCTCTATGTTTAAGTTGAAATTTCTATCATAATTCATTAAGAACAGCTGCTGTGACACAAGGGCTGTTGAGTTAGAATAAGAAGGTTTCTGAAATAACTAAAAAACATCAGCGTAACGAGCGAGGGATTGAAAATGGGGTAGCCGCCCTTATGTATGGAGTAATCTCTGTTTGATGTCAGTTTTGATGTCACTCCTCACTTTCAGTCAAACAAAATTTATTTTTATTTTAATTTGTGGTTGTTTCTCATATCATGTTGGAAATTCCCCCTCCGTGGGAAGTTTTCCCTGAAAAATTCATCCCGCGAAAAATTCCTCCCATGGAAAATTTCCAAGACTATTCTCCAGGATCATTCTTCCCACTTGCAAAACTGAACCACCAAAAGAAGAGCAAAAAGGATTCCGTATCTGAAGTCCAGAAAAAATCGCAGTTTAAAATTTCCCCAGGGAAATCGCTGCAAATTTGTTTTATCCCTGTGGATATTCTTCCCAGTGGAAGATACCCCCACCATCCCCCTCCCAAAGAATATTCGTATATTTTCAAGTAACAATGACTATGTGTAAACAACAAAAAATTGCATAAATTACAGCCCTTTCCCCAGAAGATGTGGGGGGGGGCTTGTCATCCCCAGAGGCATACTGCTAACACTTAACACTGCTAACAACGCTAACACTGCTAACACTGCTAACATTTTCAGCTAACACTGATTCGGTAGGACTACCCCTAGAAAAAAAAATGACAAAAAAATGTCCATCTCAAAATTTTTATAAGGTTTCTTTGGGGGGAGGGAAGTAAAAAAGGGACAAGGAGGATGGTTTTTTTTGCCCTCCTGTCTCTTTCAACTTATAAAAAGGTCACTAGGATATTCAATTTCCAGCCGAATGAGCAACTTTTGAAGTTTCTATGACAATTGCTTCCATACGAGTTGACTCGGTGAAAAATTAATTAAAGAAATAGCTAATAGATACATCTTATTCCTTTCTTTATTTAGAATTAAATAAAAAAAACAAGTTTTTTGAAATGAAAGTAAGGAGCGACATTAAAACTTAAAACGAACAGAAATTACTCCTTATATGAAAGGGGCTTTTCCTCCTCGACACCCCGCTCTTTACGCTAAAGTTTTTTATTGTTTTAAAAAGTAGAGTTGCGAGAAAGAGTCAAACTTTAGCGCAAGGAGCGGGTGTCGAGGAGGAAAAGCCCCTTTCATGTAAGGAGTAATTTCTGTTCGTTTTAAGTTTTAAAGTCGCTCCTTACTTTCATTTCAAAAAACTTTTATTTAATTTCTGAAATTTTTTGAATTAATACATGTCTGATTTTGGCTCTCCGTACATAAATTATTAAAATGAAATTTGCTATTAATTCATTTTTTGGCTAAATGGCTTTCTTATAGTTTGGTCAGACGATTTTGAGAAATAAGGGGTGGGGAAGGAGGCCTAGTTGCCCTCCAATTTTTTCGGTTACTTATAAAGGCAACTAGAACTTTTAATTTTTAACGAACGTTTTTATTAGTAAAAAATATACGTAACTTAAGAATTAACTTACGTAACAAACTTTTATATTCTTGTATTTTTTATTATATATACGAGGGAGTTTATCCCCTCATTAATACCTCGCTCTTCACACTAAATCTTAAGTTTTGTCCCAATTCTTTAAGAATGACCCCTGAATCAAAAAGGCCGTAGAATAAATAGTTGAAATTACTAAAAATAATTTAACATAAAGAGCGAAGTATTTATCTCCTTCTAAATACCTCGCTCTTTATGCTAAAGTATTTTTAGAACCCCTCATATACGTAATAATCTCTGTTCGTTTTAAGTTTTAATGCTTCTCCTTACTTTCAATCGAAATTTTTTTTCATATTGTCATTGTTGTTTTGTTTTTTTTTAATAGTAATGCTAGAAAATCCTGCACCCTTTTCATTGAATTTCTCTTCCCCCATGAAATATTCCTCCAAGGAAAGATCCTCCCATATAGCCCCCTCCCCTTTACCCCACACCCAAACAAAAAAATCCCCCTGAAAACGTCTGTACACTTCTCAATAACCATTACTGTATGTAAACATTGGTCAAAGTTAGTAACTTGCAGCACCTCCTCCAGGGCCCTGGGGGGTAAGTCATCCCCAAAGACATAGTTATTATGGTTTTCAACTATGCAAAACAAAATGGCTATCTCAAAATTTTGATCCGTTGACTTTGGGAAACAAATGAGCGTGGGAGGGGCCTAGGTGCCTTCCAATTTTTTTGGTACACTTGAAAAGGGCACTAGAACTTTTCATTTCCGTTAGAATGAGCCCTCTTGCAACACTCTAGGACCACTTGGTCGATACGATGACCCCTGGGAAAAAAAAATAAATAAACACGCACCCGTGATTAGTCTTCTGGCAAAAAATACGAAATCCCACATTTTTGTAGATTGGACTTTGAAATTTTTTCTATAGGGTTCTCTGATACGCTGAATGCGATGGTGTGATTTTCGTTACGATCCTATGACTTTTAGGGTGTGTTTCCCCCTATTTTCCAAAATAAGGCAAATTTTCTCAGGCTCGTAACTTTTGATGACAAAGACTAAATTTGATAAGACTTATATATTTGATATCAGCATAAAAATCCAATTCTTTTGATATATCTTTTAGCATCGAAATTCCGTTTTTTAGAGTTTCGTTTACTATTGACCCGGGTCGCTCCTTACTACAGTTCGTTACCACGAATTGTTTGACAGTGCTGTTGCGTCGTGAGGACCGTGAAAATCACCTCACATGTCATGAAAATGTCAGTCCCTACACCCTTTTTTACTGTCCCATTGAAAATGGGGTAGAAGATCAAATAAGGGACCAAAAAAAAAATGGTATGGTAAGCTCTAAAAAGTATCAAAATCACCAGAACGAACCATCGGAACCAGATGGTCGATTTGAGAGCCTCAAACTTGGAGTTCAAGAGCGGGAGGAGAACGGGGTGAAAAAAAAATATACTAATAAAATAATTGAAAAAAAATGTTTGGCTCCGTGTCAAATTATTTTAGAATGGAAATTTTCTAACAAAATATTCCCAATTACCTTGGTTTGTAGTCTGAGTCAGTCTTTGAATTTCTCCAATTTTTAAAGCTGTACTTTCGAAAAGGCTCTTGTGCTATGATGTTTTGCTAATAATCTTAAAATATACTATTAAAACATTCTATACAACTTGGTAAAATTAATTATAGTTAAAAGACAGATAATTTATAATTTTTAAGTTTATTTTAGGACAGTTAAGATTAGTAAAGCCTTATTGTTAAAGTGTTTTAATTAGTAGATTATGATTTGCCAAGTTAGCATGAGAAAAAAGACAAACAAAATGATTGTTGAAATGCTGAGTTGATTTGAGCTAGACATCCCTTCTTAATCAATCAGCACAGCCAAATGCTACCATCACTACTGAGTTGTGTGTGGCTCACAAATAGGGTCTTAACCGCTGGTGATTTGGTTTTCGTTTGTTGATCTGGTGATTTTATCATAAAATTTGGTCGTTTTACTATGTCTGTGTTCAGGCTTATGAATACAGTGAGGAAAATTCTGATGAAAATGCTATAAAACAGACTTGATTGTCAGTGAATAGCGAATTTTTTGCATATCAAAATAGCCGATATGGGAGATGACGATAAAACGCATAACCTATATTAATAAATAAACAAATTTAAGTAAGGTGTAATAGAGAACAGTCGCAGGACGTACAACACGGGGCTCAGTTTTAAGTTTGTTGAAGGTGAAGAAAATATATTATTTTATTTCTATTTTAGCCTATATTCACATCCTAACGTCTAAACAGGTAGGTTGTATACATAATTCTAATCATCAACTACTATAATAAGCAGAGTTGGGATATACTCTGGATGAGATGTAATTCTGGCTAAGGGGTTTTCACTATCTTGGAAAATAGTTGGACTAGGAGAGTCAAACTTTCAAGAATTAGCTCATACCCTAAAGTATGCCCCAAAGAGGTCTTTTCTAGCCCCAATTTCAAGGTCATTGCTGTATCATTTGTCTGGAAATTCAGATGAGTCTAGTTTATAAGCGGTTGGTTTCACGATCCTCGATGCATTAAGAAGGCCCAAACTTTAGATTAAAAATAGGACTGCTTGTATTCCAAACCCTAGATCTAAAAATACTTGTTTAACGTAGAGTGGATGGGAAGTTAACTGTAGTTCAGGAAATAATAATTCAAAAACTAGTAAAGCTCTCTATCCATGTCCCGTTTATTGTTCCTTCTAAAAGCACAACTTTACATGCTTGGCGAAAATTATGTAAAGAGTTCTAGTATGAACATTCCTTCCATCAATTTTGTCACAGGAGGACTGTCAAGAAACCCAGCTTGTGAAGTTAAATCAGATAGTCAAGAAAATTCTGGACCAGAAAGTGGTTTTAACATTTATAGAGATAATTATACTAAATTTTTATATATAATAACTCAAGCTGAGAAGTAATTGGAGCACTCAGAAAAAAAGAAAAAGGACAAACCTAGGACAAATACAACCACAATAATAAAAATGTAAGTTGAAAAGTAGGTGAATAGAAGATAGTTGCATTATTGAAAAAGATCAAGATCTCAATCATCGTTGATGAATTGACAGACAGAACAACAACAAAGTTGGTTGTTGTAATTGGTCGTTATGACGGAAGTGTAGACGTTACTTCATAGTTTTTCTTTGACTATTATTTACTTGAAAACCTAAGGTTGTAGGGAAAAAAAATCTTCAGGGGCTCCAAGTAGGAACATAGTCTACATTGATCATAGCCCAACAGCCACATAGGTTTTTTCTGCTTTACACATAGGGCCCTTTGTTTTCACTGTTGTTAGCAGACAAACGTATTTGTCTTTATTTCCAGGAACAAAGGTGAAACGTTATGCAGTCTAGACGTCTATTAATTTTCCAGGAACAAAGGCAAACCGTAAAAAGTATATTATTCTTCTAGCGGGAACGGGTAATTTTCTTTGTTCTCTAGGGGGCTAAAAGACCCGGTGTCAGAGCAAATTTTTTATCTATCTTACATTAAAGATGGCTATTGCATGACGATTTAAAAAAAAGGTTCGGATCTCTGCTTATATGCATGTGTATTAAGGATACCCCTTCCTCCAACCAAATTAAATAAAAAAAACAGTTTTTTTAAATGAAAGTAAGGAGCAACATTAAAACTTAAAACGAACAGTAATTACTCTGTATATGAAAGGGGCTTTTCCTCCTCAACACCCCGCTCTTTACGCTAAAGTTTGACTCTTTCTCTTAACTCTATTTTTAAAAGAGTAAGACACTTTAGCGTAAAGAGTGGGCCGCTGAGGAGGAAAAGCCCCTTTTATCTACGGAGTAGTTTCTGTTTGTTTTAAATTTTAATGTTACTCCTTACTTTCATTTAAAAAAAAAACTTGTTTTTTTATTTAATTTCTGGACGTTTTTGAATTAATGCATGTTTTGATCTTGGCTCTCCACAAATAAACAATAAAACAAAATTGCATATTAATTAATTGCAATTAATCAGAAGATTTTGAGAAAAAGGAGCGAGGGAGGAGGCCTAGTTGTCCTCCAATTTTTGGATTACCTAAAAAAGCAACTAAAACTTTTAATTTTTTACAAACATTTTCGTTGGTAAAAAATATACGTAACTTACAAATTAACTTACGTAACGAACTTCTATATTCGTATGTTTTTATTGCGTTTATGAGGGGTCTCAACCGTCGTCGATACCTCGCTCTTTATAATAAAGCTGAAATTTTGTCCCAATTCCTTAAGAATGACCTCTGAATCACAAAGGCCGTAGAATAAATAGTTGAAATTACTAAAAATACTTTAGCGTAAAGAGTGAGGTCTGACGAGGAGGTAAACCCCTCATATGCGTAATAATTTTTGTTCGTTTTAAGTTTTAATGCTGCTCCTTACTTTCAGTAGAAAAAAACTTTTCATATTTTTTACAGTTCGTTACCACGAACGGTTTGAAAAGGGAGCGAAGGTATACTCGTATACTAAGTATACTGCAATAATAAAAATGTAAGATGAAAAGTTCGTGAATACGAGATAGTTGCAGTAGAAATACAAATAAGCACACATCCGTGGTCCTTCTCCCAGCAAAAAATACTAAATTTCCCATTTTTTTAGAGGAACTAGAAACCTCTATAGTAGGGTTACATAATATGGTAAATGTGATGGAGTGCTTTTCAGCAAGATTTTAGGAATTTTGGTGTGTTCCCCCTCCCTTTTTCGGAAACAAGGCAAATTTTCTCAGGTTCGTAGCTTTTGATGGGTAACAGTAAACTCAATGAGTTTTATATATGTAGAATCAGCGTAAAAAGTCAATTCTTTTAATGGAATAATTGAAATTGAATTGCCCTTTTTTAAGAGTTTTTGTTACTAAGCAAGGTCAAGATGTTCCTTGCTTACAGCTTGTTAAGACGAATTGTTTGATTATGATTACTTGATTTGCGCTTCTAATTTGAGTTGTAACTTTAGGTGAGGTCAGGTTCTGTAGAATAGACTATAAGGTTGACAGGTAGGTACGATCGTAGTACTGATAGCACTGTATCCCTTTCAGGAAATTTAATATTTTAATACCTTTTAGTTTGGAAATAAAATGAAAATTAAGTAAAAAAGTGAGAACGTTTTTAATGCGACAGAGAGAAAAATAAATTAGACAAATAATATTTCAGCTTCACATCCGAACATGCAACAAAATACAAAAAACAAGAAACAAGAAACAAAAACGAAACGAAAACTCATATTAAAAAAAAATCAAATATTCTATGAGTTATTAGTTGATATTTCTCAAACTATTGGGACTGAATTGGACTTGTTCTATATCACCTGAATATTTGCATATGATTTCATTTTGGCTTCCCAGTGAGACTGGGATCCAGTCCGAATTTGACCTTATTCTTTCCAGAAAATTGACGCAAATAGAAGACTAAAAGATAAGAAGACATCCAACGTACAGTGTTGATAGATATTCTCCTTTTGGTATGTGCAGACAATCTACAGGCATGCCTTGAAAATCAACTTTGAATTGATCTCCTTTTCGTTGGAAAACTTCACAACAAACCCTGTCAAAAAACACTTCAAAACTCATGCGAAAGAGCTATAATTTTTCTCTTCTGGGCTGTGAGGTAAGTCTTTTGTCAGAGACATGCACACGGGGGCTAGAGGGGGACGAATTTTGTCAGATTGCTAAGAACAGGCGTAGTATTATAAAAACAAATATTTTGCTGCCCATGCCCACATTATCAGTCTAATATTTAAACAATAGATTTTTACACAGTAATCTTTATATTTTCAAGAATGCAGTTTAGCTAGGTGAACAAATATTTCCGAAATCATTGTTATGAATTAGCCAAATTGCTACTTCCTGAAAACCTTTGACCAATACATTTACCTAGCTCAACAGCTTTCTTTCAAATGTTGCAAAAAATAGTATCATAAAGGTGAATTATATATCCGAAACATCTACAAAGGGATTAATTGTGAAAAAAATACTGGTTTTATGTATTTTTTCAACGAATAATTTTTCTTAGACTCATCTGTCGATATTAGCGAGCACAGTGATTATTATTACTATGTTTAGGTGAAGCACTGAATTTTTTGGCTATGCTCACCACCATCATGCCCTTTAGAGTCCCTTGCACACATATGGTAACGCTAAAACAAATGGAACTTATGAAAGTAGAAAATATATTTGACACAAAGTTTGTAAAACTCACCGAAGTTTAGTGCCGTCTTGAAGGAGAAGTGGTGAAGACGAATACTTCACAAAACCAAATTATGAGTTAAAGAGTATTGTCTGGATTACGAACCAGAGGAAAAACTTTGAGACAACCCAAAACGAAAGCTGGAGATTTCAGGGAGGGGTGGTTTAGGGGAGGGGGATTGGCTATCTAGAAATATGCATTTGCTGGCCTCGTGACCTTTTGTGGCAAAATCTTAAAGTTTTGATGTTGTTCCTTACTTTCAGATGAAAAGTGTTTTTTTTAGTTTAATTTCCGACTGTTTTTTTAATAGGGCTGGGAAGTCTGCCCCCCCCCCTTCATAGCAATGTCCTTCCCCCATGAAAACTTCCTACATTACAAATATCCTTTCATGGGAAACTTTGAGACAACCCAAAAAAGAAGCTTGAGATTTCAGGGGGGGGTGGTTTAGGGGAGTTGTGGGTTGGCTTTCTATAAACATGAATTTGCTGGTCCTCTGATGCCCAGAAGTTGCATTAGGGATTTGAAAACTTTTAAACATGCACTATTGAAGTAAAATATGTTTAAATGAAAATAATCTTGAGACATAGCTGGCTAACATAGTTGGTATAGGGGAGGGGTGGATGGGCTATCTAGAAATATTCATTTCTTCTTTTAAATATACAATCTTCTTTTTGACTTACAAATACGCTGGAAATGTCGATTTATATTCAAATGGGGTCACTCAGAGATTTCTCAGACCTTTGATTCACTATGATGTCTCTGACGAAAAAAAAGGGGAGACATGACAGGTATCCTATCCACGCTAATATTGGATTTGACTCTATTTTCAAAATAGGGAGCCGTAAGCCTCAATTTGAGTATTTCAGGCCATGAAAAATCGACTGGCTATGTCAGCATTTGTATTTCTTGACATTTTGGCTCTTTTGGATAAAAAAAATTACATTTTATTCCAAAAAAGCCTTATGATATGAAGTTTGTTAGCAGCTATTGTTTTTGAATCAGTGTTCTCCGGATAGTAGTTCTATTGCAACTGAGCCCCGGTAGCTTAAGCCACGTGCAGCTGAACCCCTGTGCAACTAAACTCTCGTGTAGCTGAATCTCCATGCAGCTGAGCCCTCTTGTCACTGATCCTACGTACAACCGAACCCAATTTAACTGAACCCTCATGTAACTCAACCCCTAGGCAACTCAACCCAATATGAATGAACCCCCGTGTAACTGAATCCTCGTGCAAAGGAACCTAATCTAATTGAACACTCGTGCTGCTGAACCCCCGTGCAAATGAACCCCTTTTAACCAAACCATCGTGCAACTCAGCCCCTCTACTCAGTTTTAGTATTCTACAAGTATGAAGCAATATCATTGGGTAAAACAAAGGCTAGAATATTTACGTTCTACCTTGTTGTAATTGTTTTTTTCTTAAAATTCATAAAAAAAAACCTGTCAAGATCATTCATGAAGAGCTCTGTTTTGTTGTCACACAAGAAAGAAAAAAATTGGGCCTCATAAACCATTCTTTATTATGTCTGTTATTTGGGATCGCATAGCCCTGTCTATGTACTAGGATGGTTTTTATTACTTTTTTTGTTATTTTCACTTTGTGGTATATTCTTGACTTGGAGTTCGTTGTTTTGTGTATAAAGTCTAATTACCTGTTTTGGTGGAGAGGCAAGACGCGAGCTTTTATCGTTTTGTATTAAATTTTAGATATGAATTTTTTCACATCAATCAGACCTTTCCTGAACGTTGAATATTTCTGTATTGAAAATCTCTGAACTTGGTGAATTTAGATAACCAAATGGGCTTACGGTTTAAGACTGACTTCATGGTTTGTGTTTTGATTTCTGGCTGTTATGGCAAAAATTTGCCACGTACTCTGAAATAGCCAAAAAACGAGTTTTTCACACCAAAAGTCAAAACAATTTTTGAAAGTCTGAAAACACAGAAATCGACTCTCTTCCTGAGTCGACTGTCTTCGTTAAAGTCCCCTAGGTTCAGTCTACTCACACCAAAAATTAAATATCAATCGGAAAAAAATAACTTTTGGTCCATTTCGGGATGTCAAGAACCAATGCAGCCAAAATCAATTCGAAGACTTTTTAGTTAATACATTACATGAGTTTCCTTTAAATTGATTAAACTGATTTTTCCCAGAAAGATGTTTTTCAGAGAAAAGTAAAGGGCCATATCAGACATAAGACCGGGAGAAATAACTTCTTACAATAATCCAAATTCAGAATATCCACAACTTACTATTAGAGATCAAGTGAAGTCCAAAACGAATAGAAATTAAAATAAACGATCGTAGGAAACATGGGAGTTTTGGGGGAAACAGAAAACATGGGGCTATGGGGCGTTAAGTAATCACTGGATGAGTAGGTGTTTGACTTTTTGACTATTTTGAACAAAATGGTTTTACCAAAATTTCGATCAGATGTCTTTGGGGAGATCGGAGCTAAAAAGGGCATGCCTTCAGACCATCTTTGAACATTTTCCTGAACATGCTTCAAGAGTTTTAACTTAATGCCACCAGCTATTCTTGAGATATGTGTTTGGAATCCTTCTTGATATTACTTCAAAGTTTAATCTTAATACCCGAAGACTTTTTGAATATCAAGGATCAAACGTGCTCCCTTGTGCTAATAAAACACCCTATATGTTAAAAATTGGCAGCGTGTACAAATTACATCCCTTGCACTGGAGCCAGGGGATGATCGTGATTCCCGGAGGCATAGTTATTTAATATTTCTTTTAAATGAAATCTCAAAATTTTGATTCGGTGTATTTGGGAAAAAATGAAAGCGTGGGAGGGGCGGTTGTCCTCTGATCACTTTTGACTCTTTAAAAGCAAACTAGAACCTTTGATTTTCAATCTAAGGAGCCCCCTCGAGAGTTTATACGAAAATATTTTCCATAAAACTTTGTATTTACCAATGAGCTAATTATATAGCTTATCACCCTTCCCCTGGGGCTGCTGGTAGGGTTGTTAGCCCCAGAGGTATTGTTATTAGACCTTTGGAATATTTTGACCAAAATAGCTATTTCATTATTTTAATCGGATGCATTCGGGGAAATATGGCGTGTAAGGGGGGGTCCTTGCTGCCCTTCGGTTACTTTTGATTCTAGAAAACTGAAGTAGAACTTTCAATGTTCAATTGAATATGCCTCTTCCAAAGTTTATGCAACCATGCCTTCCATAAGAACCTTATGTCAAAGCCATTGTTTTTGGCATTTGGACTATATTGAATAACTGGCTATATCAAAATTTTGATCGGATACATGTGGGGGAAAGAGCGTCGGGGGACTGGTTGCCCTCTAACTTGTGTTTTACCCCATGCTATTGCCTCATACTTCTAGAGTGCTGTAAAACTAAGCATAGGGGTTTAGCTGCACAAGGGTCCAGTTAAACAAGTTCCAGCTGTACGAAGGTTCAGTTAAACGAGGGTTCAGTTGCACGGGAGCTCAGCTACACGAAGGTGCAGTTACACGTAATCCCTGGAAAAGGTTTCTCACTAGACAGTTTCTAAGAAATTGTGCAAGTCAAGATACTGATATTGAACACTTCTTATTAAGAAATTAATTGGTGTGTTTATACAAAGAAATTGTGCTATGGGCCATAGTTCACTCTTTCCTAGCCTTTCTATCTAATCCAATGACTTCTAATTAATCAATTTGAAAATGTATGTCAAACTGAATATGTCTACGTCATCAACTGAAAATACTAGTTTTATAGATGCCATATAGATGCTATTATAGAAATCACTAGACAGTTTCTAACAAATTGTACTCATCATTAAATTGATATTGATTCCTTATTATTAAGAAATTACTTTAGTGTGTTTATACAAAGAAATTCTGCTATGGGCCAGCGTTTACTCTTTCCTAGGTTGTCTCTCTGAACCCATGACTTGTAATTTGAAAATATCTGTCAAACTGAATGTGTCTACGTCATCTACTGACAATACTAGTTTTATAGATGCTGGTATTACAGACATATGGATCCATTAAAGAGCAAGAAAGATCTAAAATTAGGAAAAAAGAGAAGCCTATCAGGCAAATTAATTACACGAAAAGTAGGTATTTCGACCGTATTGACAGATGTTGTAGAACACAAGCTTGTGTCTATTACCTTTTACCACAATTGTTAAATACTATTGTGAAAGTTATAACCATAAAGTATATTTTTTCAACCTGAATGCGTGGCTAAATTAACAATATGGTCTAAGTAGCGCATCATTAAAATAATTATTAAAGTACCAATAACACCAAAATAAAATCTTAATTATATAAATAGCTTAAAATTTCGATTTTCTACCATTTTTCATTTGGTTGTTTCAAAGTTACAAGGCTTTCCGACAGAAGTTTCATATTTTTGTATGCTACCTCCTTAAACCTTGAAAATGAACGAACAAATCTAATTAGTTAAATTTGAAAACGCTTTTGAATCAATAAAAATTCAAATATTAACAATCTGCTGATTCCCAAAGATAACTATTACTTCTGGAAAAAGGTTACACCTTCTTACGCTCTTTGGTTCCTAATGTTTGTGACTTATTTTTTGATGGTTTATCACTATGTTTCTTTCTTTTGAATCAAATAAAAAAGGAGTCTTTTAAACTGAAAGTAAGGAACAACATTATATAACCCCCAAATTGAAAAATTACCAACGCAGAAAATTTTCCCTCCCCCTCACCATGGAAAATTCTCTCTCATGGAAAATTCTCTCCCACGGATAATTCCCTCCGCCTACAAAATTTACCAGCAAAGAGAAAGTACGAAAAAAAATTATGAAGAAAAGAAGGAATTTTAGAACTTTCTTTCTATATTCTAAAATAAAGGCAGAATATGTGGCGGAGAGTATCCTATAGAATTTTTTTCGTGTTTTGAGGGGTTGAGTTATCAAACCCCTAAGTTGATTGATCAAAATGTGAAATTGGTGGCAGCTTTAAAAGAGTTGCCCTTAGATGGAAGTGCGTTGATATAACAGGCTGGGAATAAGAAGCCCGATTAATTTATTACCATGGACTTGGTCTTGTGCCGACTAGAGGCATCACCAGCCAAAATCCATTTGTTGGGCAGTTGGGATATATCTTATCGAATGGCTGGTCATTTTTACCGAGTAGCTTGGATGACAGCCCAGTCAATTGCGACAGCAGTCTTTGATTCCTCTCTAATGTGAAATTTTCTTGAAACTCAAAATTGAAAATCCCGTTAAGAATCCCCTTAAAAGTTAAAAATCTCTTAAAGAATCTTGAAATTATAAACTCCTAAAATTTCTAAGAGATCTCTTACAAAAGCGCAGGATTAAAACTTCTTAAAACGTCTTTAAAAATCTCAAAATTAAGAATTTCTTAAGATTTTTTTAAAATCTCTTTAAAAAATGTCAAAATTAAAAATCTATTAAAACTTTAAGAATCTCCTAAAAATTTCAAAATTAAAAATCTCTTAAAATTTCTAAAAATATCTTTAAAAAATTCCATAATTAAAGACACAAAATTTCTTCTCTTATCTCCGCACATTTTTTCATTTGCTGTTAAAATTAAATCATTTCTTTTTTCTTTACCGACTGAGACAGATTTTGTTTCATTGATTTCATGTCGGATATTTCCATCAGTCCTTTTTTCCCAATCAAAAAGAAATTGAGCCAGGAAATCAGTGGCACCACGCCACTATTGTACCAACTTAATTTTTTTGTGACTGGCTTAAAACATTTGGAGAAGGGCTTCCCTCCTCTCACATGCATGACACCCTGCCAACAACTAAAGTTTTTAATACTAGTTCACTTCTTGTGATCAAGAATGTGTTCATTATGCGTACGTCAGAAGGTTTTTTAGTCTGGAATACTTACAAGGGACACTTTTTAAAATTTAAGTTGAATAACAGGGAGTCAAAACCTAAGTCAGAACCAAGCAAATATAAAATTTTCATAGGTCTTTATTCCAAGTAAGCTATCTATGGTTTAAGTAACAAGAGTTTTCTAAAATTCATCAAGTCATATTCACAAAAAAAGCATTGGGCATCGTTCACTAGTCCTACGTCAGAAGATTACCAGTCTGAATACCCTTTCTTGTACGAACTACGTGAATCTTCAGGAACGAATGTAGGGCCGTGAGGTATTATTTCCAAATAGAGCATTTGAAACTTATAAATGGACTGGATATTTCAGAATTTATAATTGATAGCAACTTGGTCTTCCACAGGGTAAAATCGTAATTTGTTGCCATAAAACGCTATTTTCTCGTGGGACAGCCTTTATGGTAAACTCGAAACAACTATATAATTTTAGTGCCTGTTAGAATGAGCCTTAGTCCGATTTTCTAGGACATTCGTTTCAGAACAAATGACCCTGGAAAAAAGACAACTAAACATAGGCCTACATCTGTGATCTTCGTTCTGAAAAATTAAATAAAAAACAAGTTTTTTTAACTGAAAGTAAGGAGCGACATTAAAACTTAAAACGAACAGAAATTACTCCGTGAATGAAAGGGACTGTTCCCTTCTCAACGCCCCGCGCTTTACGCTAAAGTTTCACTCTTTCTCTAAATTCTACTTTATTAAACTGTAAAAAACTTTAGCGTAAAGAGCGGGACGTTGAGAAGGGAACAGCCCCTTTCGTGCATGAAGTAATTTCTGTTCGTTTTAAGTTTTAATGTCACTCCTTACTTTCAGTTAAAAAACCTACTTTTTTTATTTAATTTCTGAACGTTTTTGAATTAATGTATGTTTGATTTTGTCTCTCCGCACATAAATTATTAATATGAAATTTGCATATTAATTCTTTTTTTGGGCTAACTGGCTTTCTCTTAGTTTTGATCAGACGATTTTGAGAAAAAAGGGATGGGGGAGGAGGCCTAGTTACCCTCCAATTTTTCGGATACTTAAAAAGGCAACTAGAACTTCTAATTTTTAATGAACGTTTTTATTAGCAAAAAATATACGTAATTTAACAATTAACTTACGAAACGAACTTCTATATTCGTATATTACGTATATGAGGGGGTTTGTCCCCTCGTTAATATATCGCTCTTTACATTAAAGCTTAAATTTTGTCCCAATTCTTTAAGAATGACCCCTGAATCAGAAAGACCGTAGAACAAATAGTTGAAATTACCAAAAATACTATAGTGTAAAGAGTGAGGTGCTTAGGAGGAGAAGAACCCTCATGTGTTCGTTTTAAGTTTTAATGCTGCTCCTTACTTTCAGTTGAAAAAACTTTTTTGTATTTACTTTTTCATTGTTTTTTTATAATAATGCTAGAAAATCCTGCGCCCCCTTCGTTGAATTTCTCTTCCCCCATGACATATTCTTCCAAGGAAAGGTCTTACTACATAGCTCCCTCCCCTCTTCCCCCACCCAAAACCAAAAAAAAACCCTGAAAACTTCTGACCACTTTCCAATAACCATTACTGTATGTAAATACTGGTCAAAGTTTGTAACTTGCGGCCCCTCCCCCGGGGACTGTAGGGGATTCAGTCATCCTTAAAGACATAGTAATTATTCGACTATGCTGAAAAAAAATGACTATCTCGAAATTTTGATCTGTTAACTTAGGTAAAAATGAGCGTGGGAGGCCTTGGTGCCCTCCAATTTTTTGGTCACTTAAAAAGGGCACTATAACTTTTCATTGCCATTAGAATGAGCCCTCTTGCGACATTCTAGAACCACTTGGTCGGTACGATGACCCCTGGAATAAAAAAACAAAAAACAAACAAACAAAAAAACAAATAAACATGCACCCGTTATCGGTCTTCTGGCAAAAATTACGAAGTTCCACATTTTTGTAGATAGGAGCTTGAAACTTTTACACTGGGGTTCTCTGATACGCTGAATGCGATGGTGTGATTTTTGTTAAGGTTTCATGACTTTTTTGGGGAGTTTCCTCCTATTTTCCAAAATAAGGCAAATTGTTTCAGGCTCGTAACTTTTGATGAGTAAGACTAAATTTGATGAAACTTATATATTTAAAATCAGTATAAGAATCCAATTTTTTTAATGTATTTTTTAGTATCAAAATTCCGCGTTTTAGAGTTTCGTTTACTATTGAGCCGGGTCTTTCCCTACTATAGTTCGTTACCACGAACTGTTTGAAAAACGCAAAACTCGATATTTTTTAAGATTGGAGATTGAAACTTCCACATCAGGGTTATATAATATGCTAAACTAAATTGTGGGATTTTTTTTAGTTCACTTGACTTTTGAGGAATTTTTTCCCTTTTTTTCGAAAATCAGACAAATTTTCTGAGGCTCGTGTCTTTTGACCCGTAACATTAAATTTAATGGACCTCATATGTTTCGAATCAGCATGAAAAGGAAATTCCTATTATGTATTAAATGTTATCAAAATTCCCTTTTCTTAGTTTTTTGGTTACAATTGGCCACAGTTGCTCCTTGATTCTACTCCTTATAAATACATCCATACAAAACACACGTATACTGTCCCACAACCCTTTCTTTTCTTTAATCTTTTTATTTCTCTTAATTTCCCTTTTGCTGCTCAATTTTACATGTCGGAAGAATTTTCTAGGGGGAATTGTCGGGGAAATTTTCCGGGAAAAATTTTCTGTGGGGGAATTTTCTATAGGGATAATTTTAAGGGGTGATTTCCTGGAGGATTATTCTCTGGAGATAATATTTATCAAGGGTATTTTTCCAGGGGAGGGAATCCAGTAGGAAATGCGCTTGACCCAAGACTCGACTAAGAACTACCAGTAATTATTTCCCGTGGACTTATTCTAGAATCCAAATCAATAGTAAATGATATAAATTGGCCCTTTTTGATCCAGAACGCATCCACTAGGCGTACATCACAACGTTTTCTCGTCAAAATTAAGTAGTACTTCTTTCTTCTTCTTTTTTCTTTGAATTCAATTAATAGTCAAACTCAAAGCCAAAAGCAAGCAAACTTAAAATGGACATAAATGCTTCAGGGGTGTAATTTGCCTCCTAATAAATCCAGCAGGGGGGAAACTGCCTCCTCCAGACTCAATTTTGCCCCTCTCAAACCTCAGTTTACCCCCTCCAGCTGAAAATTAGTTTCTACAAAAAATCGTGTCAAGACTAAGATCTACTGCCCAATTCATGTATACAGAGAAACAGGTCAGTTTTCTTTAGTATATATTGACCTTTATGATAATATATGGACCATTTTTCAGCTTTCATTGTCATTTTCAATTGATTTGATTGATAATTGGCTCCAACTTGCCGCCCTCCGCAGGGTTACGACGGAATTACGTTACTGAATTCCTTACTTCAAATAAACAAACAAATAATTTGCTTATTTAGAAACACCGCAAAAGAATTAAAAGAAACAAAACTGCAAAAATAGATAATATAGTACCCCTTGTCGAAGGCCTTGGTATGTGTACACCGATCAAAAATCTATGCATACTGTAATTATATAGGCTACTCAGGATTTTATCTTAGAGGGGGAAGAACATTTTGCTGCTAAATACAAAACTAGGCGAATTTTGCGAAACATATAGAAGACTATAAGATCATTAAAAACATTATATAAAAGTACAACTATTAATTTACTATAAACTAACAAAAATATGCGTTCTTACTATCTTATGTTTTTTTGTATTTTGTTTCCATGCACGCGACAAAAGCCTTGGCCTACTGTTGCTTAGTTTTGATAAACGAAAATCTAAAACATACAAAATATATGATTAAATATTAAAGATAATAAAGAAAAATATCTAGACAGTTCCAAGGTAGGGCACACGCTCCAAGTCCTCCCCCATCCCCCGTATAAGTATTTGTATGCACTATGTAATTAAATATATGTTTTAAGTGATTATATCTTTCAGTAGAGAATTGTTTTGTTTAACCAAAAAAGTTGCTTAGATTCATACTCGGTTATTCTGATAAATTCTTGGCTTTAGAAGGAGCAAATACAGCTAAGCCTAAAACATCTGCATTAGTTATATGAGAAAGATGCCGCCGTATCAGTTTATGCACAAGGCAGTCTTTGTTATTTTAATTTTGGGTTATCAAAAATGGTTTATTCTAAATTCCACGGATTCCATGGAGGTTAGAAAATCACATAGTGGAAACAAGTTCCTCCATCCATTCTATCGAGGCAATTTTCTGTATAAAATCCTTTGGTTATATGGCAAGAGTTCTGCCCTTCATTCAAAAAGATTAGAAAGGCAAAGAAATGTCAATACTTTAGAAGGTTATCTATTAATATTACTATCTATTTAACTTTGTAAGAAGAAACTCCTTTTGAAACTATAGAAGCTATTAAGTTTGAAATTGTGAAGATCACATTAACCATTTCCCCTCTTGAATTACATAAGAGTTTGCTTTTGTGGAAATTTTGCGATAAAAATAGTTATTTTCATCGTTTTTAGTTATAATAGCAGAATCTCACGTTTAGGTCAAGGTAGCAATTACCATATAACTTGAGGTAAGACTGTAAAAGTTGTTTTGGTGTGATATGAACCAAACCCTCAGCTTTGCCTAAACCTGTATAGTTTTTTGTTACCGCAGTCATTATTTGTAGAAAGTGATAATTCGACACAATCAAAATTGCGTTAAAATCCTGTTACTTTATAAAATATGTTCCAGTAGGAAAAATTTGCCAATCAGTGTTTTCAATATTTCTAGAGGTTAGCAATTATTTTTACTATATATTTTCTTTTTATGAAACTCTGAATTATTGCTCCTTTTGAAATCAATAAATTGAAGTATTTAGTTATGATTTGACACAACTTATGAATATCTAGTACGTTTTTTAAACCAATTAAATTAAGAAAAAAACAATTTTTTCCTGAAAGTAAGGAGAAAAATAAAAAGTTGAAACAAACAGGAAATATTCCGTAAATGAGAGGGGGGCTGCCCCCTCCTCATTAGCACTCTCTTCACGTTGAAGTTTTTTAAATACTTTTAAAAAAGGTTCTGATTATAATTACACTGCTCTTGTGTTTTAAACATCGTTCTTAGAACATTGAGACATAAGTTCAAACTTTAGCATAAAGAGCTGGGTATCGCGGAGGGGACAGCTCCCTCTTATACGAAATAATTTCTGCTAGTTTTTATTTTCAATTTTGCTCCTTGATTTCAGTTGAAAAACTTGTTTTCAATTTGATTTCTGTTCGTTTTTCAGATAATCTTAGGTAATCCACCCCCTTTGTGGAAAACTTTCACGAAAAATTTCTCCATAGAAAGCTCCTCCGACATAAAGTCTTCCTTGCTGGTAATTCCAACCAGAAAATTTCTTACTCATGATTCCGCCTGAAAAATACTCCTTAGCATACTTTCATTTGAAGAAAGGCTTTTTTTTATTTAACTGCTGATCATTTTCAGATAATGGCAACATCCCCCCGTATAGAAAATATTTCTTGGATCCACCCCCACCCCCCATGAAAAGTTTATCCCACAGATAAGTTTCCCATGAAGAAGTTTTCCTGGTGATAATTTCTCATTGTGTTGTTTGTCTCGTGGGAAATCCTTCCGCGTAAAACTCCCCCTGAGAATTCCAACTCTGCTGAAAATTTTCCCCGGAAAATTCCCTTAGAACATCTAAACATGTAAAATGGTGTCTCCAACGAAAAATTAAAGCAAATTAAACAAATTTCGTACCCTTGGAAAGCTCATCCCTGGAAACTTCCATCCCAATGGGAACTTAATTGTTTACTAAAAAAAATGTTAAATTATATATTTTGTACAAGGATGTCCTTAATAATAAGGATTAAACAAATTTTTTTGCACGAGAGGTGTCATGACCTGGCTTATATTATATGCAGAACTGTATCCAGGATTTTTTTCTGTGGGAGGAGGGAGGGGGGCTACTAAAGGATGTTTTTTCGAGTGTTTGTACAGAAAGACTTTAAAAACGTATCAAAAATTTGTTTATATTCATTTTTTGGTTCGGACAAATGTTTTTTTTTGTGGGAGGGGGTCCAAACCCCCTTACCTCTCTGTATTTGCCCTTGATTGTATGACAACTTCCATATAAATATGATGTATAACTTTTAGAACTTTAACTCAAACTTTGTTTTAAAGAGTCTTTCCTAGCTCCGGGGGTTTCAAAAGCACGAGATGCTTCTATACCCCCCACCCCCTCCCCTACAATTGTAATTCCTTGCTGAGTGGCCAAGAAACGAAGATCAGCAATGCCGGTTGGACTATAAAGTCCAGTTCCACCCGCATCCGTCCTTTGTAGCTTTTAAGATATTAAATTAAAAAATTCAAGTTTTTTCAACTGAAAGTAAGGAGTGACATCAAAACTTAAAACGCACAGAAATTACTTCGTATATGAAAGAGGCTGCTTTGTCATCAACGCCCCGCTCTTTACGCTAAAGTTTGACTCTTTCTCTCAATTCTTCTTTCTAAAACAGTAAAAAACTTTAGCGTAAAGAGCGGGGCGTTGATGAGGAAGCAGCCTCTTTCATATACGAAGTAATTTCTGTGCGTTTTAAGTTTTGATGTCACTCCTTACTTTCAGTTGAAAAATCTTGTTTTTTTTATTTAATTTCTGAATGTTTTTGAATCAATGCATGTTTTGATTTTGGCTCTCCGCAGAGGAATAATCAAAACGAAATTTGCATATTTTTTTTTTTGGCTCAATGGCTTTCTCATAATTTTGATCGAATGATTTTGAGAAAAAAAGAGCGGGGGACGAAGCCTAGTTGCCCCCCGATTTTTTGGTTAATTAAAAAGGCAACTAGAACTTTTAATTTTTTACGAATCTTTTTATTGGTAAAAGATTTAAGTAACTTATAAATTAGCTTACGTAAAGAACTTTTGTATTCTCATGTTTTTATTACATATATGAGGGGATTCGCCCCATCGTCAGTACCTCACTCTTTACACTAAAGCTTAAATTTTATCCCAATTCATTAAGAATGACCCCCTGAATCACAAAAGCCGTAAAATAAGTAGTTGAAATTACCGAAAATACTTTAGCGTAAAGAGCGAGGTATTAGAAGGAGGTGAGCCCCTCATATGGGTAATAATTTCTGTTTGTTTTAAGTTTTATTGCTGTTCCTTACTTCCAGCTGAAAAAGCTTTTTCACTTTTATTTTTTAATTGTTTTTTTTTAAATAATGCTAGTAAATCCTGCTCTCCCTTCGTGGAAATTTTCTTCTCCCATTACAAATTCTCGAAGGAAAGTTCCCCCAGCATATCCCCCTCTTCTCAACCCCTCCCCCAAACCAAAAAAATCCTCCTGAAAACGCCTGTATACTCCCCAATAACCATTACTATATGTAAGCACAGGTCAAAGTTTGTAACATGTTGCCCCTCCCACGGGGACTGTGGGGGAGTAAGTCGTCCCCAAAGACATAGTTATAAGACATAGTTTTCGACTACGCTGAATAAAATGGCTATCTCAGAATTTTGATCCGTTGACTTTGGGAAAATAATTAGCGTGGGAGGGGGCCTAGGTGCCCTCCAATTATTTTGGTCACTTAAAAAGGGCACTAGAACTTTTCATTTCCGTTAGAATGAGCCCTCTTGCAACATTCTAGGACAACTGGGTCGATACGATCACCCCTGGGGAAAAAAAACAACAAAAAAACAAAAAAACAAATAAACAAATAAACACGCATTTTAAGTGACCAAGATCTGCCTTCTGGCAAAAAATGCAAAATTCCACATTTTTGTAGATAGGAGCTTGAAACTTCTACAGCAGGGTTCTCTGATACGCTGAATCTGATGGTGCGATTTTCGTTAAGATTCTATGACTTTTAGGGGGCGTTTCCCCCTATTTTCTAAAATAACGCAAATTTTCTCAGGCTCGTAACTTTTGATGGGTAAGACTAAACTTGATGAAACTTATATATTTAAAACCAGCATTAAAATGCGATTCTTTTGATGTAGCTATTGGTATCAAAATTCCATTTTTTAGAGTTTTGGTTACTATTGAGCCGGGTCGCTCCTTACTACAGTTCGTTACCACGAACTGTTTGATCGATGTTGTTTTTATAATCAGGGAAGCAGGGTTGCCAAATTTTTTGCCCATGAATTTGTTCCCTGAGCATCCAAAAATGTGTCAATTTTGGCTAAACGCATCCATCTTGAAATCGCATAAACTAGAGATTATTTTTTACCAGTTGTATTATTGATCAAAAGACGCTTTGTAAACCTGTTTTACAGCGGCCAGTTAAACATAATGAAATTGAATTAATGCATATAAAACATTCATAAAAAATTTTTTAGTGTGAAAGCACAAAATTCATATTAATATTTAATTTCCTTTCTCAGGAGAAAATCGTTTACTTACGTCAACTCTAGCTAAACCTGAATACTAAAAAAGAAAAAAAAATTGCAAAAAAGTACTACTTTGGTTAAAAGTGACTTTTTTATTTACCATAATACATATCCAATAGGGACACGTTTATATCTTAAATTTATATAGTACGTCCCTTTTTGCTCCAAAATTCTAAAATGTATCGCAGTTTCACCCTTTTACATCATTATGTCCTTTAGACATAAATAGCGTCCGTTTGACAACCCTGCAGGGCAACAAGCTGAGACTAAAATTCAAAGTTACCGTGGTTCGAAGCTTCCCTGCTTTACAAAAATTGAAATGACTAAGCTTTTTTTGTACTAGTAGCTTATATCTTCAATCGAAATACTGAAAGAAGTATATACGTATATAAAAGGCTGAAAAAAGGCTGAAATGAGAAATTGCCAAATTGTTAGCAAAATGAAGAATCCTCTAACTAATGATGGAGGAAATTATATACATATGCTCTCCCCCTTCCCTTTTGTTACAGGCGTAATGATCTTATCTAATTCTTAGACTCTAACTCTTTCACTAATAAGAGGGGGAGGAATATATGCCCCCTTCTCTTAACTTGTAATCTAAGTATTCTTATGAAGTTCAGAGAGTAGAGCGAGAATTCACTCTTGCGAATTCAAGTCTTTCAACCAATTTTGCCGAAGAATTGCATATCTATCCCTTCCTTATATAGAGTTGACGTTGCTCAGAGACAACGCTATAGCGTTGCCAATTGTAAAGGCTATAAGGCTTCATTTTTTTCCTCCTCTTTTTTACTCTTGCTTTTCTTCTGGACTTGGTGTGTTTTGGTGGGCTTTTTTGAGCTGAAAAATCTTTTCCTAGCTAAGCTATCTATTATGGGCTGCCTACCTGTGGTAGCATAATATTTGTAGGTGTGAATATATAATGAGCCGGAGGTAATAGTGGGATTGTCTGTGCAGGATATCGACTCTTGTTGATAGAAGAGCATGACCAAGTGCTGAAAACCATAACGTGACCAAGATATGCCCAGACCTGTACAATGACTTCATTCAGCTCGAGGTTCCATAGACTTCTTTCTGTCCGGTTTTAAGTGTAGCACTTTGTGTAGACTTGAGAAAATGTGTTGGTACCCATCCTGCATTGGATCTGGGACCGTCGCCTTTCCTGAGGCCATAATGATTTCAATGATATGAACATTCCAACATGGAATGTTACAATGTTAAAAGACGACTATCGTATCGACATTTTGACTGACAAATTAAGACGCTTCAAACTAGATTCATTAGAAGTTTCAGAAACTCATATCTCAGTACTAGGAAACATAAAATTAGGGGATATAGAATTATTTTCTAAGGCAAGAAGGATGGGGTAATGCATAGACAGGGAGTAGTGCTTATAATGAATAAGGAAGCTGTCAAGTCTTGTTTAGGTTGAGAAGGTACTAATAATAGAATGTTAGTTGCTTATTTTATGATTAAAAAGTGTAGGGTTTTAGTCATAGTAGTACATGGCTTTGTATAACTGACTGATCAGATAGTAGTGATTAACATAAATTTTATTGGCAACTGCAGGAACTGTATCTGTAATTTTCGACCACTTTCATATGAAGCTGTTGACAAACACCTTGCACAGCCTTTTGAATTGCGGGATCCCTCGTAACCAAGGGGATCTGTTGGAAAAAATATTACGTAAAACAAGCAACTATTCCAAATGTTATACGAAAATGTGAAAATTGGAGGTCTAAGTAAATCGACGTGAAACTGGCATATTGGCATTTCTGGCCACAAAATGATGTAAATAGGTCACAAATTTAAGCAATAATTCGTATTTGTCCCAGCTGGTTGTATTGAATGTAACCTGATATCACGACATAAAGAAGAAGCTCACATTATCTGCAGCTAGAAGACAAGCGAAAACGGAGAAGCAATATATACCATCATGCTGCGTACCAAGTGGTGTGGCCCAGTGGTGAGGCCGCCGTGCTCCCGGAACTGGTATTTTAAGTAGTGAATTTTAATGCCCAAGTCAAAATAAATGGAGATAGATAGTAGCCTAGGTGAATTTGCTGTTTGAAAACGAAAACAGTAATGGTTACAGGCTGCTGCCATTTTATAGGAATAACAATCCAGTTATAACCAATACGGTATTTGGTCATAAAATAGCTCTTAAGTTAAAATGGTATTTACATGGTTGTAAGACAGCTAACCTTAATGATTTTGTCATTGTAAATTGAAAACCGACAGAATCAATACAAGATAATAGGGATATATGAGTGCTGTTATTGATGTGAGAGTAAAGATTACCATCAAGTAGTGTCTAGGGTTAATTTAAAGCTGAAATTTAGGAAGGGTAACTACCTTCCACGAAGCTATGACGATGGTAGACTCCAGGATGAGAAATCGAGAGAAACTTTTCAGGAACAGTTGAATATTAAACTGGGGAATTTAAAATTTGACAATGTAGAAAATGGATGGAATGATTTTTAGGAAAATTGTTTATGAAGTCGCTGATGGTGTTTTAGAGAAGAAAGTTAGAAACACAGCTAGGAATATTACTCAAAATATTTTACGTTTAATAGAGAGGAGAAGAGATTGGTGCAAGCATTATTTGAGCAATAGATCATATGAAAATAAGAGGACCGTAAAGAAAGTGGAGAAAGCATTAAAATACGAGCTAAGGAGGTGTGAGGTCAAAGACATGGATATAATTGCAGAAGATCTTGAAGATCCAGACAGACGGCATAAAAGTAAAGTATTACGGTGATATGTTAACAAATTAAGAAGAAATAGTCAATATGGTCTTGTCCTACTCAAAGACAGGAACGGGTCACATGTAGTGTGAAGGAAAGAGTTAAACAATAAAGGGCAAAAATAATTGAGAATGCGCTAAACCATGATAGAGTTACAGGAAAAGATACATAAAAGTATGAAAATAAAAAATTACGAGACTTGCGATGTGAATGAAGGTATATTTCGCGAGGAAGAGTGACAGCACTAAAAAATAAATAAAAAAAGCCCCAGGTGCTGATTGTGTGGTAACTAACTAACCAACTGAACAAGCAAATCAAGCTTAAAACGAACAAAAGTAACTACAAACAAAAGTTTGGCTACTGCCCCCTTCCCTAACTGTAAAAGTCTGAAGCCTACTGGGTTATTGACGCTTTACTGTAAACCATATTTGTCTTGAACAGTTTTGGAAAGAATTAATAAAATTAAACCGAATAAACGATATGTAATGATATTAATTGCTGAAACCTCATTAGTTCAAGATTTTATTTCATTAGTTTTAGATTTTATTCAAGATTTTATTTTATCAGTTCGTGATTTCATTCAAGATTTTTTTATTTTTTTATTTTCAATGTTGTAATAAGTACACACAAAATATTTGTAATATAATTCGTTTTCAATAAAGCGCCAATAACGCTGTGGGTTTTAGACTTTTACAGTTAGGAAAGGGAGAGATAGCCAAACTTATGTTTGTTTGTTTTTTCGTTTTAAGCTTGTTTTGTATATTCAATCTAAGTTGTAATCGTTTCAAGCTTTATTTATTCATTAATATTAGAGCCATTTGTACGTCTGTTTGCTAAGATTGCTTATTTAATTTTTGTTTGTTCTGGGTTTAATTTATTCTTTAATATCAATTCCTGGTCGTTTTGAGCTTGAATTATTATAGGAATTTATTTTTGCTTATCTTAAGTTGAGGATGGCTTTTACTTTTCTTTGAGAAGCTTATTTTTCTGAAAGTTTTTTCTTATCAAATATTTTCTTAAAAGAAGATATTTTAACATCTCAAAAGTAGAATAGCCAAGGCCCATCTTGTTTTTTCACAATTAAAAAAGCTTGGAAGAGCAGGAAGATAAGTCTGCGAATCAAGATTAGAATATCGGAAGCTACAGTGATGATATGCTTCAATGGTGACATTGACTAAAAATATGGTTCTGAAACGTGCTTACTCCAAGAAACAGAGGAGGATTTGCTACATATTTTTCAGAGAAATTGCCTGCGGATTGTTTTGGGTACTTGAGACTTGACTTTTTGCGGACTTGGGTAGACTTGACTTTTTGCGGACTTGGGTACTTGCTGACCGTATCTCAAACAGTAAGCTGTACGAAAAATTTTGTTCAATACCACTTTCTAGGACTATAATGAGAAAATGGATGAGATGGCTAGGACACGTTCTGCTGATGAAGGATGAAATATTGCCAAAGATTGTCCTTGCCGGCCAGCCGTCTATGGCCAAACGAAAAGCACATCGTCCCCGAATGGGGTGGGAAGACGTCGCAAGGAAAGATTTAAGAGGAATAGGAGCTTCTTTAGAGGATGTAAAGAGGGAGGATTTGAATAGATTGGAATGAAGATGGAGCGTGTGTAGCTGTGTTGGCCTCAGGTGGCTTGGTGCTGCAGTGAGTTTTAGAAGTAGCAGTATTCTTTTCATAAAAGTTCCTCTTTTTTCGGGTCTTTTCATTCGAAAATTGGAAAAAATACAATTACCCCCCTCTATATCTTAAAAATACAAACCCCCCTTAGGTTTTTGTGAATCGACGTCAGTTGTTTAGCCCTTGGCTCGCTCAACAAAAGTACGTTTGTACTTATGACCTCCTTTATTCTGTCTCTCGCTGAACCGGAAAAATTACTCTTAATTAATTTGGCTTTGAAACAGGAATAGACCTCAACTGGTACAGAAGCTTGTGCGCAGTTGATGAAATTTGTAGAAAATTTCCTAAACCCTTCGGGAGTTTCTAGATACGAAGATGGTAGTTGTTGTTCCACAAACAGGACATAAAATAAAGCATTTGCAGATACACAGGGCACCGATATCGCTGGTCACCTATCTAATCGTTGTATACACTCAAGGGTATACAATAATATGACAATTGACCATAGTCAAATAATTTATGTGCCAAAATCTATTTAAAAAATTAAACAAATTATGAAAAAGAGTATTGTAGTAATATTAGGAAACTAGGCTAAATTTTAAGTAAATTTTCTTTGAAAATCATGCATCAAAACCGCTAGTAGGACCATAAATACGTAACAAATCGCACGCTCCTCAGATATACGAGTTTTTAGTCTAAGAAAACACATTAAGTGGGTACCTAGTTGGGTATATCCACAGTCACCAAGTGGTGACAGGAAACATTTCAATATACGAAAATGTAGGAAGGGCAAGAGGCTTTTTATTTTCCTAATGAAAGATGGTCTTTTTTCAATCCTGGGAGGGTGTTCCTTTCGATTTTTAAGTTATAAGTACAAAAAAATGTTTTGTTTAATTTAGTAGGGGGAAATTTATTTAAGAAAAATACAAAAAGGGTGTTTTTCAAAACTTAGGAGGTTGTATTTGCCACGCTTTCCCTTTTAATACGCGCAACTGTATATTCTACTTCAACAGACTCCTCCTCCTCCTCTTGTATTTTTCTCGTCAAGTCTCTTTGGCAACATCCTTTTTTTCAAACATGAAAGATTACATCAACAAACCTTTTGTGTCTACATAATTAACAAAAACAAGATTGAATAAATTTAATTCTAATATCTCAGTAGGTTGTAAAAGCCAGTTTTATTTTAAATAAATTGATTGCTATATACATACATGAAATTACGTGGTTGATTATGCACAGATAGTTATCAGAATAGACTTTCATTCAACTATTCATCCATAAATTGTTCTCCTAACATAAATAAATGACTTTGACAGAATCATATCATTGAACCAGCTGGTTAAGTCAAACAGTAAGATCTACTTGCCTTCCTGAAGGCATAGATAATAGAGGAACGAAAAAAAAAATTGGTTTTTGCTATCACCTGAAGGCCCTCTGACTATTCATAGGTTGCAGTGAAAGCAAAAATGGATATAACTGTTCAGACTCCAATTATGCGCAAGAATAAATTGAAATTAGACTGTTTTTGGCAAGACTAGGGAGGAGAAAAGTGCTTCAAGTTAAGTACAGAGTTTAGTTAACGTTTCTCTATTATCTAAAACTGCTTATCAGCTTATACATGCACCAGCTTTTTTAATAGATTGATTTTAGCAACAATTATTTTTTGAACCCAGGATAGAAATTTAATCAAGTCAGACATATTTCGAAAGAAGGAGAGCTTAAAGCTGGTTTTAAACAAATAGACGTTTTCAAGTACCAAGAACAACGAAAATGAAATCTAATTGATTGATTTAGTCAAGAAGAAACATACATAGGTACCTGTGTGATATACCCCCTGCAGCTCAAGAAGTGAGGTTACGTTAATCCTAATGAAATATACTTAAGTATGATAAAAATATAATACTTTGGAAACAAATTTGGGCTATAAATTTTCACAATAGGGAGAGGGGGTAAAGTACAGCAGGTCTACATGCAGAATGTTTTAGCTACAATTATTTCTGTATTAAGAAGTAAGAATTGTTTTCTGACTTCAAACTGTCAAAATAACTGTCTCCCACCCCCTAATTTGCAAATATGTATCACCCAAATTATATATTTCCCATCTATTCTGTTAATTCTCTTTGTCTTTTCTCACGCTAAGTTGAAAGAAACTAGCGAAAGAAACCGGTTTACAGTGCGTCAATGCATGAACAACTTGAGCTGCAGGGTGTATATCATACAAGTACCCATATATAACATAAAGATATATAAATTAAATTATTATAGCACTAAATAAAAATAAAAAGTAACGAGGTTGAAAAATCAGCATAAAAAAAGGTAAAAATAAGTTAAAACATATGCCAAACAGCTTAAGGAAGACATGGCTTTTCTTTGAAGATATCGTTCTTTCCGAGAATCAATGTAATGTTAAAGTTTGGATTTTACAGAAGAAAAGTGTTCTCACATTTAATTAAATGGTTTTGCGTATATATTTCCATGATTTAACCTGGCAACACATATGAGAATGTGGCACTTGCCTAAAAACTTCACAAATGTAAAAAAGGAAAATCCTTGAAAATTCGTGTTTTCAAGTGTGAATAGCCTCTACCTACATGGGTACAGATGGAAAACAATCTTTTTATTTCCATATCCTTGGTACTTAAGAAACAACACTGAAATTTTAACCTTGTACAAATTAAAAGAGCAAAGTTTTCCGTGAAAGGTAAAGAGTGCATTTAAACCGTAAAAATTGTGGAGAAAATTGGTTATATAAAATCTCAGGCTTGAAATAAACAATATTACAACGAATGAAGAAAATGAAGAAATGAAACCCACAAAAACCAGAAACTACAATGAACATTGAAGCCAAACTTGACGCAAGCTTTATTTGCCATTAATTAGGGTGGCATTGCTGCCTTCAACCCTAAAAAGGCTTGAGTGCCATTTACGCTTTACAGAAAATGGAACATATTTTTTCACTATTTATACGATGGCTGCTGAAATATACGCGCCCTCCACCCGACCTTGGTAGTTTGAAGTAGGGCTATCTCTTTTACCCTTTTATAATGAACCTATCTTCATAGAATCAAAGTATCCACCATCATTTTCCTTCGTCCCAAGAGCCACACTCACCAAGTTCAGACCAAATTGAGCGACCCTCAAAAGAGAGGGGAGAGTCATCCACCCCTCGTCAACCTATAGTGCCAAACGACACTTGATCCTCAGAGCCTGTACTAGCAAAAGAACTTTTTCTTCTACCTTAGATTAAAGATTTTTCCTTGTGTCATGGTTGGCGCTTCATATGTGGAGGAAGATCTAGTCTATTCAATCTCGGTAAAGTATGCTAAATAATATCTTGCCTCGTGGTTTGAAACTAGGCACAGCAGCCAGATGCTGGATGGTAACGAAAATCAGTGGCATTAGGCCCCAAACTGTGCCCACTACCTCTGGGCACCACAAGACGGTTGTTACCACTACTTTCGATTTCTGTATTTCAGACATTTTAGTTCCTGCACTGTGCATACACATAACACAACGTATTTCTGAGTATAAAAGTTTTATTTACATGTATTTTTTTTTAAATTAAGGAATATTATTTGCTTTTAGGCTTGAATGGGGGTCAGTGCTGTAAGAGTCTGCAAGAGTCGACCCATCTCTAAATGGGTACCTGGATAAGTCTGGCGAAGGTAAACAGGAAGGGTGTGCCAAAGTACAGGATGGTCAACCCCTCAACACCTCATTACACTTTCTGGCTGAAGGGTCCTTACGGAGATCAGCACCACTAGTGGGGATTGTAAAATTTAATGCTACATTCTTTATCTTTATCTTTATTAGCTTTTACTTTCATCAGTTACAGTTCCAATGTTCCATTTGGATTCCAGTTGAATAATCGAGAATTCGATTTTTTTAAAATAAGTTTCATCTCTAAAGTTACACAGATTTACTGGCTTCACTTATTGAAAACTCAGCAAAAGAAAACACATTTTGTAACGGTTTAAACTCCAGCTAACATTTTTTTGAAATTTTTTTCTGGGTAATTCATTGGCGTTTCTTCAAGAGATTCTTTTTTTTTGTTTCTCAGTAAGATTTTGTTGATAACAATCCACTTAGTTTCACTACCTTAATATATGATACATTTTAATCAATGATTTCTTCCAATCAAGTACATTCCTTTCAAATGTTGGCGAAATCAATTGCCTAAGATAAAGTGGCAACTCAGGCTATTTTGTTAGTTTTGAGTAAAGCACAAATGATATTATAGCCTTTTGGGGAGTTTGAAAGGTGGCAACTCCGAACTGGTTTACAGGGTAACATTTTTCGGCATACGACATTTGTTTAACTTTTCTTCTAAACACCTTTCCTTCGCTACTTCCATAATAATTTTTTTTTTTTTTTAGTGAATATAAGCATAATTTAAAGCATAAAATTATCCTTGAAAATTGAAGAAAAATTTGGGGTTATTACCCATCGGGCTGCAGTAATCGTATCACCCCTAGGGACATTTTTTAGAAGTTTAGGTCAAAATAACATACTTGAATTTTGACACTATATAATTAAAGCTGCGGTAGGGAGGGGGACAAAAAATGGCTCCTTGAAGAAAGTTCTAAAACTGTCAATTTGTGGCCGAAAGAGCCTTCCTCTAAATTTCAATGACTATCGTTTCTACACGATGAGGCTAAAAAAAGGGTACATGGAGACACATTCGTTTTTTTACTAAGTCAATGTTACTGCGCTGGCTACGACACCTCAAAGTGGCAGTTGTAACGATTCTTTTTCAGCAGCCTGTCCTAAAATAGTACATGATGTCCACACACACTGACAGTACAGACATCAGACAGAAAAAAAAAATTACAATTAGCTTAATCCATTATCATTGTTATTAGGAAAGGCTGCCAGGTTAATTTAGAAAAAGTTCAATTTAGCCAATGAAAAAAGTAAAATGTTTAATTCAGTAAAAAGCTAGGTGAAAATATTTTGTGTTAAAGAATTGACAAAATTAGTCCAGTTGCGTTGAATTAGGCTAATTGCTTCTGCCATTTGGGCTTAAAACGACAACCCTGTTCATGGGCTGTTGTGAAAGCAAAAAAGAATATAATTGCTCAGACTCTAATTATGCGCAAGAGTAAATTGAAATTGGACTATTTTTGGCAAGAGTATGTATGAGAAATCTTATAAGTCTTGGCCCATTGCTCTTTCGCAGATAAGTAGCGAATTTATTACAAGTTTCTCCGTTATTTACAGTTGCTTATTATGAATCAGCTTTTATAGAAGTATGATTTTAGCTACAATTATTTTTGAACACCTAAGCCAAAATTTTAATTGCTTCGGATGAACTGAATTTCACCACATCAATGTGTAGGATGCTTTTGGTCATTGACTATTAGTGAAATGTCTTGGAAGAATTCTCTGTCCAGCGGAATACCCATACACTATGTTTTCATATACCCATCTTTAGGAGATTCCTTTCTTAAATTTCGTTTATGTCACTTATCTATGTTCAGTTTCATTCCCAGATGAAAAGTGATATAAGCTGTGAGAAGGACTCGTTTCTAAGCAGGGTTAAATAAAAATAACATTTTTCGTTTAAATAGATTTAAAATTATTTTTATGTGAGGTGGGGCTGCCCCCCTCAACAGCATTGCTGAAGTGTTTTTATACAATCCCTGTTACTCTTGCGTTAGAGCATTGGTTCCTGAAGCACAAAAAAGAGAAACCAAGCCTTAGAGTAAAAAGTAAAGACTTAATCCCCCCCCTATATGCAGAATTATTTCTGATACCCCTAGTCCCCTTCTCCCTTAGGTATCTCCCCTTCGGCGCAGGTTAGTATCTGAATGTAAAATTTTATGTTGCGCTTAAATTAGTCCTGGCGTAAAAGGGGAGCTGCCCTACCATACCAGGTAGTACCAATACTACAGACTTAATCAAAACAATTTTCGTTAAGACAGTGGGAGTTTTGTGAGGAAATCTACTCCCTCGCCTCCCTTTTTCTATATTTATCAGAAAGTTCGTTGAAAATGAGAAGATTTTGGCCTAAATATATACTTGGTGAGGCTTCCTCTTCCAAAAAATGATCCACTAGGCCTCTTCCTCAATAACTGATTGTTACATCCGAATTTATGAAGCCTCGTAGTGAACAAAATTGTTAATTGACAATTCCTTCCCCTTGCGCCAAGTCCATCCATGGAAAGTTCTTTCCGTGTAAAATCCCCCCTTTGTACCAGAAAAATTCTCCCCAGACAATTTCATTCTAGCTGAAAATTCCCCGGGAAAATTTCTTGCGGACGGTTCCGGATGAAAATTTTTTCTTCGCACACTTTCATTTGAAAAAAAAACTTTAATTTGTGATTGTTTTTAAAATAATGCTAGAAATCTCCCTCCAGCGGAAAATATTTTCCCCCAAAAAAACCCCCCGCCCCCTAGTAATAAGTTGGTCCCGCAAAACTCCCCCATGGAAAATCCTCGCAGTATGGAAAGATACTCTGGAGAATTTCAGCCCGGTAAAAATTTTCCCCGGACAGTTCCTCTTATTATCTCCACACGGAAAATTGAGTTAAAAAGAGAATGTAAAACGAATAAAATAATTTCGTACAGGAATTTCGTCAAATCCCCCAGCATAAAAATTTTTCTTGTAAAGTTCAGTGCCGAGAAACCTCACTCCCCACGGAAAACTATCCTCATTGAATATCCCTACAGAAAAAATTCACCCCTCCTGAAGAATGTCTGTACACTTCCCAGTAACAAATAAAATCCGTAAACGATGGTGAAATTTTGATATTTATGGCCCTTTCACCAGGGTCTTTGGGAAACCTGTTATCCCCAAAGGCACACTTCCTGTTTTTTTTTACTATGCTGAACAAAATGGCTATCTCAATATTTTTATCGGACGACTTTTAGGAAAGGACAGTGGTGGGAGTAGGGCTAGCTGCCATTCCAACGTTTTGATCACTTAAATTGGAAACTAAAAATTTTAATTTCCGTTTGAATGAGCCCTTTTTCGATATTCTCGGACTGTTAGTTTGACACAATCATCCCTGGAAAAATAAAACTAAAACGTAACCATGATCTTTCTTCTGGCACAAAATAAAACATTCCGCATTTTCACAGATGAGAGCTTGAAACTTCTAAAATAAGGTTCCCGCGTACGCTGAATCTGGTTACGCTATTTTCATTAAGATTAATTGACATTTAAGGGTTGTTTCCCCCCTTTTTGAAAAATCAGGTAGATTTTCCCAGGTTTGTACCTTTTGATGGGTAACACTAAGCTTAAGGCATCTTATATAATTGGAGTCAGTATATTAAGTCAATTCTTTTGATATATCTAGCAATGTCAATATTCGGTTTTTTAGAGTTGCGATTACTATTGAGCCATGTCGCTCCTTACTTACAATTTGTTATCACGAACTGTCTGAAAAAATTTTTGCTGGTTTAGTTTCAAACTGATTTCAGGAAATTTGCTCATTCGACGATTAAGTTTTTGAGCATAAATATATAACAAATTTAAATTGATCTAATGAATCCAATCAAATTTTCAACATCGAATTAAAAAAAAAGACTAGCAGTAGATTTCAATTCAGACGATCAATCTTACAAAAAATGACTTTTTTCCGGATGCAAATGGTAACTTGTTACCCCCCCCCCCCCAAAAAAAAAAATGGTGTTTGGTTTTATTTCATTTGAGTTTTATTTATAGAGCTAAAATGAAACTAAGTTTAATAGTGATTTGTAAACTTTTTATTCATTATTATTACTGTTGATGTATTTGTCATGTACTACAATTATTACAATTTTGTTTTGGTATAATAAAGAAAAAGTTGTTTTGGAGCGATGGAGCCTTTTTGATGTGTGTTTGTGCTTATTTGTGTATTCTGTGATGATTTTTTTGTTGAATACACGAATGTTGAATTCCGTTCTAGTTTTTCTTTAGTTCTTAAAGCGATTCTTCTTTTTTGTCTATCCTTCAATTTTTCTATCAATCAATTTTTTTCTAAATTTTTTGAACATTATCTGACACCTCCTATGGAAGCTTAAACCGTCATTAAATATCATTCTTCTTGGAAAAGCACATATTCCGGAAGTAACTTGAAACCTCTAGAAGTTATTTTCCTTCGTTATTTTCGAAGTCTCGAGTGAACCGAGGGCCAAAAGGTAACTGCCACAACCCGGAAATGGAAATTTTTTGAAAAGCAATAAATGATAAATATCCCATTAGTGTGTGAATGCTATAATATTACTCATAGTCAGGGGGAAATCTTTAAAATTGCTTTGAAGCTTTGGCTTAATGATTGAATTTCTGAATTTCAAAATCGAAGAGGAATTTATTAAAATTCAGGATACTTGTAATAAACAGAATGTTCGGGGCTTAGCGTAATTTTTAAGCAATATCAAGGAGTTTATTTTACGGAAGAATTTTTTTCTGGCAACAACCCTAAAACTGTTAGTAGCGTTTTCATATTTTGAAGAACTTTCAAATCTTCAAATATTTTAGAAACTTGAAGAAGTTATATTTTATGAAAAGAAGGTTCAAATGCCAGTCAACTAAAGGAATATAAAGGCTAAATATTTTCTATTAAGCATAATATGAAGCGTAGCAGGTAAGTCCGTGGCTGGACAATCTTGGTGATTTGGTTAGAACCTACCTGTCCGTATAACTTGTCCGTCAGGAAGTGATCTCTAGATTTTCTGTACTAACTTTAAGGTAAAAAAACAGCCAAGAAACGGTTTGAACCTACCTGTCTGTATAACTTGTCCATCAGGAAGTGATCTCTAGATTTTCTGTGCTAACTTTAAGGTAAAAAACAGCCAAGAAACGGTTTGAACCTACCTGTCCGTATAACTTGTCCATCAGGAAGTGATCTCTAGATTTTCTGTACTAACTTTAAGGTAAAAAACAGCCAAGAAATGGTTTGAACCTACCTGTCCGTATAACTTGTCCATCAGGAAGTGATCTCTAGATTCTCTGTACTAACTTTAAGGTAAAAAACAGCCAAGAAACGAAGACGGCTTTGCGTTAATATGTCGGCTTGAGCCAGTTGTGTGATATGACAAGCTAGTAGTAGTAGAAGTATAGCCTAAGTGCCATTACTTCTTTATTGTTTTTGTCTCTGTGTAAATAAAAAAAAAAAATACTGGATACATGTTAATCTAAAATAGTGACGAAGACCACACTGCCTTTCCATCACAAACAAACACAAAGTAAAAACAACAGGGAAAATCTTTTCAAGACAGTGGAAATCAATTCAGTGGATATTTCGGCCCTATGTCCAAGGGCCGCCTTCAGCACAATATGCTTATCAAACAATTCGTGAGAACAAACTGTAAGTAAAACTGACTCGGCTAAATAGTAACCAAAATATAGAAAACATGATGTTAATGATAATAGATAAATCAAAAGAACTCAGTTTTTATGCTGATTTCAAACATATAAAGCTAATTAAGTTTAATATTGCCCATCAAAAGTTACAAGCCTGAGAAAATATGCAAAATTTTCGATAAACAGGGGGGACAACCCCACAAACTCAAGCAGTCATGAGAAACAGGTGTAAGAAATATAAGGAAATACAATCAAATCATGGGAGAACTCAAGATTTATAGAAATAGCTAAGACTTCTTTTATATGTGCTAGTACTTGCCCTGGCCACTAGAAGCATCTGTGTTTATCAAACAGTTTATGTTAACGAACTGTAAGTAAGAAGTGACTCAGATCAATAGTAACCAATCAGAATCATTATCAAGTTCAGCACATCAAAAAGCCCTATTATAGAGGTTACGAGCTCCTGAATGGAAAAATGAGGAATTTTGCATTTTCCCAGAAGAAAGATCACGGATGTGTGATTTTTTTTAGTTTTTCCCAGAGGTAATTGTATTTAATCAGCGATCCCAAAAGATCGGAAGAAGGGCAGGAAAAGAAGAACAAAAGAAGCGACCAAAGATATTGGAGGGCAGCTAGCCTATGCCCCCTTTTCTCCAGTGATTTTTGATCAAAATTTGAGTTCAGCATAGTTGAATAGACCAATGAATTTGCCTTTAGTGATGACACGACCCCCCATTGTCCCTGGAAAAAGGGTTTCAAGTTACGTAATTTGCCCGTTCCTCACATATAGTATTTGTTTTTGGGAAATATATGCAATTTTTCTTGAATAGAAAAGATTGCAAAGAGAGTTTTCTAGGGAAAATTTTACACGGGAGGAGGGAAGAGGATTTCTTGGCATGATATGAAAAACGGCCAGGTATTAAATTGAAGAAAATTATAAAATTCATTTTATTTGTCTCACTTTCTCTTTGGGGATTCAATTTTACGTGTGCAGATATTAAGGGGAATTGTCAAGGGTTAATTTTCACCAGGTTGGAATTGTATAGAGAATCTTCTCGTAGGGGGGAATTTTCCACGGGAGAAATTCTCCATGGGGGGGGGGGTTCCTTGGAATACATTCTCCAGGGAAAATTTTCTTCAGGAGAAACTTTCTGCTAGGAAGGGGGGATTTGTGGGGAGATTTTTCCACTTAGGGAAAAAAATTTCAGCTGGGATTGCCCGCAAGAATTTTTTCCAAGGATATCTTTTACAAGAATGAAATTGTTTGTGGGAAATTTTCATGGCGGCGGTAGTAGGGAGAATTTTGCGTGGGAGGAACTTTCGATGGATGGATTTTCCAAGGGGGAATGTTATTTTAAAGGGGAGCTAGATTTCCCGGCATTAATAGAAAATCAGTCAGATGTTAGATAAAAAACAAATTTTCAAACTAATAAATAAGGAGCAGCACTAAAACTTAATAAACTTCACATAAAACTGTCACCTTCTTAACCATCTCTCTTACGCTTTTTGTCACAATTATTTGTAAACGACTTCTCAGACACATGGCCCGTTGTATTTCTTAAGAACCTTAAAACTAGTGTAATGTTGCTTTTCAATTTCAATTGAAAAAAAAACCTTGTTTTTTTATCCAATTAAACAAATGAAGATATTCTGCAAACTGTTGACAAATAGTAGATTACCATGTTAATTTTTCTTTTGTTATGGTTCAGTCTGATAATCATGATAACTGAATATCATCAATGTAATCAAAATACCCACATCTACTCTCGTCAATCATACCATGACCTGGGTTGCCCCTGAGTGTTATCACGATAGTGGTGCAGCGTTATAGATGCAGTGCATTATAATTATGCTTCTTGAGCTATTGTAAACTGTACTGCATATTCGCGAGAAGATTTATAATGATTGAGAAATGTTTTTATTGTGGTAACAATGAAAGAAAGGAGTATATTCCCCATTTAACTACTCTTTGACCTTTTCTCCCCCAGCATCTTTCGTTGGTCAGTTCTAGTCATGCATAAAAAAGTAAGGATTTTCTTTTGGAATTGAAGGTGGTGGTTATCACAAGCCCTCATAGAATTTGACAAAAAATCTACCTCACGATCAAGACGATATTAAAAAAAAAAATCAAAACAACTAAAATTACAAGAGCAACTGGCTCAATAACAATAAAAATCCAACTATTTTTATTGTTGCTCAATATATCTACAAAAAGTGCGAGGGGTACAATTTAGATTTTCAGCCGCTTGAAGATCTAGAACAAAATTTTCGGGGAGGCCCAATGTGACAAGGGCAACAATAAGCAAATCTTGGGAGGGGCAATGTGACAAAGGTGCCAATAATTGACCAAATTGACAAATTGATTCTAAAAACAAGAGTAAAAAAAAGAAAAAGCAGAATAATAGGGTGCCAGAATAAATTTCAGGGGGTGGTCCCCCGGCCCTCTTGGGTCCGTCAGTGTTAGCAGCTTCAAATTTGTATTTGATGTAATTTTGCGACATTTTTTTTTTTGGCTTACGCTATACAAACTGACTTTGATAACAATCAGTGGCTTTTTAACATTTATTGGCTCATTTGGCTCTTTAATAAAAAGTGGTCAATAACACCCTTTGAGGGGCTTTAGATAGGACGGCTTGTTTCCAGGGAAATAGATACTTCATTAGTTGCTGAACCGGGAACCCGGTATTTCACATCAACAACTAAAAATAAATGTAAATGACACTGAAGGAAATGAGAAATAAACGGAACAAAATACACAAAGGAAAAGAACTACAAATAAACTACGAACTGAATAATAAGTATATCACTTTAGAAATAAAATATTCTGGCCGTATCAGTGATAAATTGAATTACTTAGGACGGAGTAAACTTAAAAAACACTAAATAATACAAATTGAAGGGAAAAAAGATTAACAGCTGATTTAAACGTTTTGTAAAAACCGAAAACGTTTCAACACCACCACACGTTTCAAGGGGATGGGAGTAGGTATTCGTCAAATATATTTGTAAAAAGTTGGGTATATTATCCATTGATTTTTGTGTACTTAATTTCAGGAGGCAAATCAGAACCTTAGGAATATCAAAGATACCCACAGGATTGGACCAATACAGCAAACAAAATAGTGGCAGATGTATCAGGCTGGTATTCATAGAAGTCATTGAACGCCAAATTAAAGTTAGTTAAAACTAAAAACTAAAGTAATAAATAAAGTTTTAGAGAATATTAAATATACAAACAAGCACCATGATAAACTGCACCTAAAGACAAAGGGGTAAAAAAGCAACAAACAACTAATTGAGAATATTTACTCCATTCCTTTCTTTTTCTCCGTCAGGCTTGGCTAAATTGGTAAAAAAGTAAATTAATTACTACTATTAATAAAAGTTTTTGAGCCAACATTACCCCTAATTCTACATATACAAACCGTATGAACTGAAGAGGAAAAGAAATTAATAAAGACAAATTTTTTCTGCAAATAATCAAGAGCAATATAATCGAACAAAAGTGGACCACCGGCACCAAAGCCATATGAAGCATTGCACAAGTAAAATATCTATCATACTGGATTCGGAACCTTTAATATTTTAACATGAGCCCTTAGCATGGATCATTGTTATAAATTTGTAACGACTGAAGGAAGTTAGATAGTAGCCAGCCTACCTATCGAGGACTTTTCTGATACTCACCCCCCCCCCCCAACGTAACTTCTTGATACTGTTTAAAAATTCTGAGATAGTTTTATTGTTTGAAAATATCGAAAGGTCTGTTAGGCATACATCTAGGGTCTCGTTGCCCAAAGACCTAGGGCAATTTCCCTAAATTGCGTAAATACCCATTGCTCAGGGACAGGCTTTAGAAGAAAATAGAACCATGTTTGGTCTTGGTTTTCTTATGAGCTTGGAGCTCTTGTGGGCTTTTCGCTTTACCAAGAAACCCAGAGTGCCTCTAGGTGATAGCCTGGGGATGGAACACGTTCCTGAGTAAATGAAAAGAGATTTCTATATTCCTGGAGTGGCTTTGGGGATTGAGTGGGTCTCTGACTTCATAAAAACAAAAAGCAATTAAAAATTTCCCGCCTTACTGAGCTTGGTTGACATCTGACAAACCCTGTGGATTCATTGATTGATGGCATGTACGACCTCATTTCCCTCCATAAAGAGTTCGAAAAGTATCCTGATCTTCAAAATGCATAACTGAGATATAATTTCTTATTCTCCATAAATTTTTGCAAGATCAGACAAACTCATCTGGAGAATGTGCTGATTTAGGACCCCTCGGGCTGTATAGGTTGGAAGGGGTATGAAAGAGACTCAGCTAGAAAAGCAGCTCTTGCTTCCAACCAAGTTTGGTTGAGATTCTAAAATCCAGTCTGGTAGGTGTGCTATGTATAACTTAAGACCCTTTTCTCTGCCCTAAAAAAAGTCAAAATAGTTACGTACCCCCATTATACAGAAGTAGAATAATTCCTCTTACTTCTGTGACAAACTTTGTTGAGATCTGACTGTCTCCTTTGCTAGATATTTCTGCACACCAACATTTTCTGAACCTCTCCTCATTCCTCCTTGTCAAAGGTAAGTCAGATCTTGATACCCAAAAACAAAGTTAATATATAAGTCCCTAAGGCCCCGTTCCCCATAAAGGAAGGGTCGATTTTTCAGTAAAAACAGAAAAGATTCCCGAGAAGTACATCTCGCTGCTACGACCCAAAACACATTCTCAAACAATTGCATAAGATCCAATAAATCCTTTGCTATAAGTAACCAAATATCCAATCGAATTTAAAACTACTACTACTAGTGCTACTAACAACTCATTAAAATATCAAGATGCTTGAGGCCAACACAGCTGCACTAATAGTAAGGCTTTATGGAGTCCAGAGTTTACATCCTTATTTGGGAATTTGGGTAATTGACCAACTTACATGATCATACTACAAGAGGTATTCATTTCCATAATCCAGCGGGCATCTCGTTTTCAAAGACATGTCTGAACATGATTAAAAATCAAAATTGAAATACGTGTTTTGACGATTGAAATCTATGAATGAATTTTTTATTTGGATTGAATTAAACTGGTCGTATTACTTGCTCGGATATAGAAAACCGAGGAAGTTATGTTCCCCAATGGAACAATTGCTATGGCATTTTGTTTAGAACATGCTGATTATTGTTCGTGAAAACTGTTGCATGTTGATTTTTTCTCTTCGTGAAACTTGTATATTGATTTTTCTCTTTGAGAAACTGATTTTGTTCATTTAACTTGTTGCTTGATGATTTTGGTTCGTGAAACTTCTATCATACTGAATTTTGCTAATGAAGGTTGTTGCATGTTGGTTTTTCTCTTCTTGAAACTTGTATGTTCATTTTTCTCCTCGTGAAACTCAAATTGTAGATGGAACTTACTGTGTGCTGATTTTTTTTTCATGGAACGTGTTGTATGTTTGCATTTTTCACCTCGTGAAACTTGTAATTGATTTTTTTTATTCCTCGTGAAACTGATTTTGTTCAAGGAACTTGCTACGTGGTAATTCTGTTCGTGAAACTTGTTGCATGTTGATTTTTCCTTCCTGAGACTTGTACATTGATTTTCTCCTCGTGAAACTCATTTTATTCATGGAAGTTGTCGCATTCTGGTTTTACCCGTGGAACTTGTGTGCTGATTTTTGTTTTTGAAATTTGTCGCAAGTTGATTTTTTCTCTTTATGAAACTTGTACATTGAGTTTTCTCCTCGTAAAACTGATTTTATTCATTTAATTTGTCGTGTTCTGACTTTTGTTGGGGTGGAACTTCTCGCGTACTGATTTTTGTTCGTGAGACTTGTTGCATGTCAATATTTCTCTTCGTGAAACTTGTATATGGATTGTTTTCTTGTGAAATTGATTTTTTTCATTTAACTTACTTCGTGCTAATTTTTGTTCTTGAAATTTGTTACATGTTGATTTTTCACCTCGTGAAACTGATTTTGTTCATGAAACTTGCTGCGTGCTGGTTTTTGTTCATGAACGTTGTTGCATATTGATTTTCTCTTCGTGAAGCTTGTACATTGATTGTTCTCCTCGTGAAAATGATTTTATTCATGGAAGTTGTTGCGTGCTGGTTTTGTTTGTGAAGCCTGTTGCATGTTGATTTTATCTTTTATTGGAGCTTGTACATCGTGTGCTGAGTTTTACTCGTAAAACTTCATTTTTCTCTTCTTGAGACTTGTAAACTGATTTTTCTCATCGTGAAACTGCTTTTATTCGTGGAACTTTCTGCGTGCTGATTATTGTTCGTAAAACTTGTTGCGTGTTAACATTTCCTTCGTGAAACTTCTACATTGATTTTTTTTACTCGTGAAACTTATTTTGTTCATTTAACTTGTCATGTGCTAATTTTTGTTTGTGAAGCTTCTTGCGTGCTGATTTTTGTTCGCGAAGCTTGTTGCATATAAATTGCACCCTTCATGAAATTCGTGCATGGATTTTTCTCCTCGTGAAACTAATTTTTTTCATGGAACAAAAGTTTTTTGTTGGTGAAACTTGTTGCGCGTTGATTTTTTCTGTTCGCGAAACTTGTATATTGTTTTTTCTCGTGAGACTGATTTTGTTCATTTAACTTGTTGCGTGCTCATTTGCGTTCGTGAAGCTTGTTTCAAGTTGATTTTTCTCTTCGTGAGAAGAGAATACCCCTTAGCATTCAAAATGCTCCTATAAAAATGCTTGTTTTTGTTATTTAATTTCTAATGGTTTTTCAAATAATGCCGGCAAATTATTTCCTAAAATCCCCCAATGGAAATTTTCTCCTGCAGAAAATTCCCTTCTCATCCCCATGGAAAAATACCCCAATAAATTCCAACACCACTGAAAATTTCCCCAGGACAATTTTCTCGGAACATCTCCATATGTAAAATTGTATCGCCAAAGAGAAAGCAAGACAAATAACAATATTTCAGTAAGAATTCTGGCCAATTCCTATGAGTAAAATTTCCCCCGGAAACTTTCCTCCCCACGAAAAATCATCCCCGTTTAAAATTCATCCCCGTTTAAAATTCCCCCAGAAAACATCTGTATGCTTCCCAATAACAAACACCATATGTAAGTAATCGGCAAATTGCATAACTTACAACCGTATCCGTAGAAAGAAGAGGGGGAGGATCATGTCAGAGGAGGGGTGAACAGAACGAGAGCTTTCTGTTTCTATTTAAATGAGCTCTTCCTGGATCTTCTAGGACTATTAGTCCGATACAATCAGACCTGAGAAAAATATAAAACAAACGCACATCCGTGATTTTTCTTCTGTCATAGAACCGAAAATTTTACATTTTTTGCAGGTAGGAGCTTGAATGTTTCACATTGGGGCTCTATAATCCTTTGATTCTGCATGTGCCGTTTTCATTGAGATTCCTTTACTTTTTGAGGGTGTTTACCCCCTTTTTCGAAAATCAGGTAAATTTCTCTCTCGTTCTTAGCTTTGGATGGGTGACATTAAACATTACTGGATTTTATGTATTTATAACTAGCATAAAAAGCCAACTATTTGGATGTACCCATTGTTATAAAAATTCCGGTTTTTTGGTGTTCCTGTCACTATTTGGCCGAGTCGCTTCTCGTTACAGTTCGTTAAAACCAATTGTTTGATAAATTGTCATCAAAACTTTTTTTTAGAATTTTGACTACTATCAGAACTAAAATTACAACGAGTTTTTTGAGAATCTTCAGACAGTCCATCCTTTGTTTTGCATAGATACGTTTGACTTAGCTTCCCTATTTAAAATAAAGTCTACATTGCAAATACTATGCTATCAACAGCCATTGAAGATATCACCAAAATATTTAGATTTGAAAATTTGACGGCTTTAAACAGCATTAGGATAGCCAACATTCCCCACAATGGCCTGGAGATTAATTATCAAGAATTTTGAAAAAAAAAAGAAAATTATGTTGTTTTTACAAAAACAAAACTGTTTATCTCGAGAGGCATATTAGACAGATACAGGATTATAGCCGCCTCTCAGCTTGGGAATCATCAGCCATAGCGACTAGTTTTTTGTCGTTTGCTTTTAGCAGGCTTTTGTTTTACTAAGGAAACACGAATTGAGAGAAAAAAGTCGCCTTTTCTTTAGAAATAGTGAAAAAGATATTCCTCCTGATGGAAAATGGAAAGCTTCTTCCTTTGTTCTAAAATATTTTCGCTTATAATAATTTTATTTCTTCAGAGTGTATTGGACGATTCAAATTTGGACATGGGCATCAATCAGAATTGTATTATGATTAAACAAGTTTATTTTAAGTAAAGCAAGATAAAACAGGGTTTCGTCAAGCTTGGTTGCATGAAAAAGGAAAGAAAAAAGTTGTAAATTCTTTAGGGTAGTAAGCGTAATTTTACTTATAATCTAATTTTACTTATTTATGAAGCTTTTAATCAAAATGATACACATGCAGAATGAGAGAGCAAACACTTTTCTCTTTTTCAATCATAAGTCATTTGTATTTTACCCTTGTTCACTCACATTTTAGTAGCGTTTATTTTGGAACGTTCTGTACGCGTTGTACCAGGTAACGCTATTTGGTTGTTGGATGGTCTGTAGCCCCGGGATTTGAAATGTAGTACATAGGGGTGGTTACGGACACTGCCTCTTTCCAGACTATGGGCGTCTTTTTTAAGATTGTGTATAGAAGACATTTTATTCCTTACATGCTTGATAGCTAGTGTACTTGAGAACCTTGCCTCACGATCATGACACTCGTTTTATTTTAATGTTTAATTGGCTGTTTAAGCAATTTCGATGTTTTTAGTACTTTATAGGTAGATCAAAAGTTGGACCCATCTTGATCAGACTATAAAAATATCTGTGATTTATTTTCCTTTGTGAAAACAAGTAAGGATTTTTTAAATGAATATGATTTTTAATCCTGTTTATTTCCTTCGGGTATTGTTTCTATTTGGCTTCAGCGCCAAGGGTATTTTTATTATGCATAAATTTGATCATTTATCTGTAAAGCTTGACATGCTGAAGGTAAAACATGTCCTAAGTGGTTACCAACTTTTTAACCACATTAGTAAATTTAATTTACCGACCCAACTGAAAAAAATTGCTTCTCAGGGTGATCGTTACGCTGATTTTCTATTCTTTGGTTACTGTGAATTTTTCTCTCTCTCGTAAAAAAGAGCCTACCTAAAAACATACAACAGGAATTAATAAAACTATTTTGCACATATACTTATCTGTGTTTTTGTTCTCAGCTTTGTGTTCTGCTTTAAACTGTGACTCTACATAAGATTCAACGCAGGTTCCCTTGTGACTAAGCGAAAAATTGAGCTTTGTAGTTATGTTGTTCTCTCTTCGAAGCACAGTATTAACATATTGATGGTAATGTGATTTCGTTTTAGAACTAGGAAATTACAATTCGTCCATTTGAAATATCGAGCCAGTAACACCGCGAGGCTTTGCACCGAAACTATACCGACATAATTTTTTTTCTGCCAAGTCATCATAAACATTGCGGGGAGGCAGATATTTCTTCACCTCCAAGAATGGGCCGACGGACATGGATTAGTATTATCATTTCAACAGTTTCTAAATATGAACTCAAAATACTAGTGCTTTCGCTTATTTCCGAAAATTACTGCACTACATTCGCTGAAATTTCTCTTAAAAACCTAGACCCTTTCGACAAGTTTTGGCAAAGTATAGCACCTTTGAAATTTGAAATGATAATACAACTCTGGGTAGAATGGTAAAACGCCGGCTTTGTCAATTATTGCTCAAAGATCGCATGTTAACATTATGCTCAAACACCTCCAGGGAAACATTTAGGTTTTTACCTTTGTCATTTAATTTTTCAACACGTAAACTATTTAGGAATAATCTTTTCAAATTTAAAAGAGCATCACAAAAGCATAGATTCAATAGCGGGAATTTTTATGCTAATCTGAACGACTACTTTCAAATACCGCCTGATTAATCAATCAATTCGTTTGAAAGCTGCAATCTTAGATTCAGTACAATGCAGGGATTAGGAAAAAAGAAATGTCTCAACAGGAGCCCAGTTCACGAGAATGTAGGGGAGGAAGGGTAAAAAAATTTTTCTCAAAATCCCAAAAAAATCAAGAAAACATGAAAAAAGATACTTTTCAATGAAAATACCACTTCAAGTGTTTTTTTAATCTAGAAGGGCAAAAAGTCTGCCTCTCCCTCATTACTGTCCTTATTTTCGAGCAGAAAAAGGATAAAACTGAAAGGTTTATGCAATACACGTAAGCTAGTAAAAAGCTGGAGCTTACATGTAAGTTACTAAGATCTATGTGATGAAAACGAGAAGGTAATATAGGAATTCAGGGGCAGTATAAAACGTGACAAAGTCATAATTCATGAATAAAAGGGCTAAGAGACGCACGTACCTAAACATTACTCCCCAAAAATATACATATTTTTCTCTATTTTTTTTTTTAAATTTACAGTATTTTTGGATTTTCGACTCACTGAGACTGTTGATGTAAATTCGTGTGTAAGTGCCGCATCTAAACTAATTCTCACCTCAGATTATAATTAAATATAAATAAATTAAATTAAATTAGACTAATTTAACTGAATTTAAGATTAAAAATAAACATTCCCCCCTAAATTGATACTCAGTTCGTTTTGTTTAATTCATCATTTTAGTTGTCATATATATAACATCAGAGAAGGCGGATTGAAAACTAAATGGACGCAACCAAACTCAGATTAACCATTAAAAACTAAAGCTAATTACTGCATTTTTCAGGTTTTGTTCCGCAAATGATTTAGCAACATCTATCTAATCTACTTATGAAAAATTAATAATTTTTGAAGTCTAAAGGTCGATCTCCATTTATCATTTAAAAATGAAACGGGAAAATACTAGTTTTTTTGTAAATCGAGACCATTGTGACTTTCCTAGATTGTTACAAAAAACAACGGACAGCTTTGCTTGTCCAAAACATTGCTAAAAAAAAGAGCTGTAAAGACTACTGAGTTCCAAAAAAGTTTTGAGACGTTTATCAAAATGAAAAAAAATATAAAGGAAATGTAACCGAGGAAACGAGGGTAATATCAGCCAGTGGACAGAAAAGAAGCAAAGAGAACGAAAGGAGAAATATCAGCAAGGACTTCCACCAAGCCGTCTTCACTTCGAATAATTGTTCAATAATTTCTAAAGTTCGAACTTATAGGCTTGGTTGTTTCAAACCTGACAAAATCTCTTTCTCAAGGCCAGATCGAGACATTATAAGAAAAGAATCGCTCGTTTTTGACCAAAATATTATGAACTGCAAGATTTTTCGGAGGCAGTCTCTTCGGCCACTCCATTAATGATAATCCTTTGAATTTTGTTTTTATCAATAACAGTACTTAATTTGTTTTTTATCAAATTTGGTGCAAAAAAAAATATAATGTATAATAGCCTATACTCATGTACAGCCAGAATGGTCTTAGAATCTATTCATGTACAGCCAGAATGGTCTTAGAATCTATTCACGTAAAATTTTCATCCTTAATGTTCAATTAAGAATAAAGTTATAAATATTTAATCGAGTGGATTTTGTATAAAGGTAACATCAAGTTAAGTGCTACCTGCCTAATGTTTTGCATGCTATAACTATTGAATTCTCGTTACTTTGCCTTGAGGCACTTGTTTCTTTCTAACATTCTGGTAACAGAGAAAAGATAATCTAGTAAAATGTTAATCTAGTGTTTGGTGGGTTGATAATTAGGTTTCAGGCTTTGCTCCAAGATACTGGAAATCATTCCCTTAGGTTAGAACAGATAGCTGTTAATTTGGACAGGCAATCTTTTAGTTTAGAAAGAAGCATATGCACTTCTTAGTCTATGGGGGGTGCTTACTTCAATTTATCTGCAGGTATTTAAACAGCCGTGAGCCCAAGAAAGCCCCCCCCCAGTGCCTAATGATATATTTAACTCAATAAAAAAAAATCCTGTATACTTCCTGGTTGGACAGGTTCCTTTTAAGGTAAAATTTCTCTCAACTCTTTCTACTCACGAAAAAGTTGTTTAGAACGCCCGTAACTGAGCCAACTCCCAGGTTAACTTCCAGAAAAATGAGGAGGAATTCAAATGCCCCATTCTTCTTTTGAATTTTAGTTACTGTTTTCATTTTTGTTTTATAGTCTCTCAGTAGCTTCAAAACTGATTATTAATTTGCTTTTCCCCTTACAGTATTACTTACGTGAAATGAACTTAAGTTTATTTTGGAACTAATGCCTAACTATACATGATGTTGCTATTTAAATGGTTTTATTTCTATGCATTGTTAATGAAGTAATCCTTTTGTATTGACGGAAAAGAATAGTTTTTGTCTTCTTATTCGGTACTTTCTAAACTTTGAACTACCGAGTTTCACAGTAGTTATATATTCTAATTTAGCTAACTTGATTAATTTATGAGGAAAACAGTACACCGCCAAATGAAAACAGGAACAAGTTTATCTTGAAGTTCCAAAATTAGAAAGCAATCCGGAAAGTTTGAGACTTTCTTGAACTATTGAACCGAGATCAAACTACTCTCGTGGCGCCTTTGTTGCTAGGAAAATGTTTAGCCCATGTAGAACGAACTGACCCGGGTTAGAATAATTTGAGGAACCAAACGCATGGTTCTATTCAACAAAATTTTAAGAAAAATTTGTGTTTAAGGGTAGTTTCGTGTTTTGAATCAAATAGTGTATCTGACGTTTTACCAAAACAAATCTATTTCGAAAATACAACACTGACACATTTTCAATGGGGTTAAATCAGAGAGCTTGGGGTTAAATCAGTAGCTTATAGCACCAAGGACATCAACATAAAATATTTTCCCCCCCGTCCTCTGAGCCCACCTTAGGTCTGTTCACACCCGAGAAATGCAATTTTGTAAGATTTTGCTTATGGTTGTTACAAAATTATAAAGTTTTTAGGAAGTACCACATTTTCATCGGTGTTGCCATGCTGAACCGTGAAAATGAATAATCAAAACTAATTGGTTAAAAATTTAAAAACACTTTTCGTAGACAGCACAACAGCACTGCCAAAGGAAAGAGCGATGTGGGGACAAATTATTATTATTTTTATTTTTTTTTTTTTAGACCAGGGCACATCGTATCAAAGGATTTGTCATATAAACTTCGAAAAGGGCTCATTTGATGGGAAATTGAAAGGGTTAGTGCTGTTTTTAATAGTTGAAAGTGATTGGGGGACATCTAACCCTTCCCTCACCCATCATCCCCCCAAACACATCCAATCAAATTTTTGAGATAGCCATTTTGTTCAACGTGGTGAAAAGTCCGGAAATTATGTCTTTGAGAATGACAACCCCTCCCCCCCTACAGTCCTCATGGTGAGGGTTTTAAGTTATAGCCTTGGGGCATCCATGCCCATCAATTTTCCATAACACATCTAATCAAAATTTTGAGATAGCCATTTTGTTCAGCGTAGTTTGAAGGTCTTTGAAATTATGTCTTTGAGGATGACACCCCCACTCCACAGCCATCAGTGCAAGGGTTGTAAGTTATGCCCAGAGGGCATATAAGGTTCTTATGGAAACGGTAGTCGTATTACGTTCTGGGGAGGGGGGCTCATTGGATGAGAAATCAAATGTTTTAGCTTCCTTTTTAAGAGCCAAGTTCATCGGGGGCACCTACTGCCCCACAAATAAATCCGATAGATAACCTTGTTAAAAAAAAGTCAAAATATCATATAATTCGATCTTTGAGGTAGACAAAATCCCCCAGAGTCTGGGGCTAAGGGTTGTAAGTTATGCCCCAGGGGTATATAAGGTTTTCTTGGAACGGGTAGTCGTATAAACTTTTGATCGGATGGAGCTCATTTGATTGGAAGTTTTAGTGCCCTTTTGAAGATTCAAAAGGGAATGGAGGGCAATCAGCCCCCTCCTTGGGGGATTACCAAAAACATATCTAATTGAAATTTTGAGAGAGCAATTTTGTTCAGCCTTGTTGAAAGGTCCATTTATTATGTCTTTGGAGATGTCCTCATGACGAGGGCTGAAAATTAGGCCATTCGTTCATTCTTTACACCTCGCATATGTTATTGTGACAGGTATGCATATTTGAACTTAACTTTCCCAGAAGATGAAGGGTATTCAGGTGAGACTTTTTGCGAATAATGAGGGGAGTGTTAAAACTAAACCAAAACCCGTTATGTTTATACGGATTGTCCAAAGGATGCAACACAGGAATAACTGAGTATATTAATTTGGAAAATTCAGGAAATAATAAGGGAGATGATCAAAAAGGCAATATTTGCATGCTACCACCACTACTACAACTACCACCACTGCTACTACCACAGTACTCCATTTACTATAAAAGTGAAATTTGAACTGAATCCAAAGATGCTATGTGCATGCATATTGTCAAAACAGCGAACCTCAAAAATCGATCTGGGTATTAAGTTGGAACTTTTAGAGAATACTTAGAGGGGGAGATCATATCACCAATGGGCAATATGTGCAAACTACTGCTAATACTAATGCTACTGCTACATTTGCTGCTACTACTACTACTGCTACTGCTTCTATTGCAACTACTTGTAGGGTTAAGAGCATTGAGATGAAAATTTCAAGAAGTATGTGAACATACAGGTTATCAAAAGGACATTTTAGCTATGTCATAGCGATGGCTAATTGTATTAAGTTGAATCTTCCAGGACTTGATGAGAGGAATGTTCTACTGATCAAAAGGCAATAGTTTAATACTACTACTGCTAGTAACGCAACGGCTATCACTACTATCTACTATACTAGTATCACTAGTCAACTATCAGTACTATCAGTACTGATAGTTATATCAGTACTAGTAATATCATAGTATGATCAGTGTATCAGTGTATGATCATAGTATCATCATAATATCAGTACTACTACTGTTACTACTATTACAACTACACCTAAGGGTATGAAGGGGAAATTTTCAAGGAATTTTGAGGGGGGAAGATGGACTGAATCAGAAAATGCCCTCTGTATGCAAGTTATCAAAAGCGTGCACTACTACTACTACTACTAGTATCAAAACTGAGAATATTAAGGCGAAAAAATTGGGATATATAGAAACTGTATGGAACTAATTTAAAGAACACTATGCCTACACAGGTTGTCAAGCGGACATATCAGAAATGCTTCAGGAACGGTTGTTGGTAAATATTAAGCTTAAACTTTAAGCGTGTGTAGAAGGTGATGTTGAAAAAACCAAAGGTACTATATACTGTTCTTACGCAGTGCCCTGCTTTGAGTGCGCTCACCCTGTGTGACTGCTGACATTGTCTTAGATTCACCTTGTCCACAAAAGAGACTTGGCACAAGATATCAAGGCCATATCCAGGGAAAGGTTGTGGTTTGACCCCTCTCCCAAAGTTTTGTCTGACTCGTAAAAACGTAGCAAAAATGAATATAAACAAATTATTGATGTGTTTTTTAAAGTTTCTTTTGTAATCACCTCCCCCAGAAAAAAACCTTTGGTCAATCCATCCCCCCCAAAAAAATGAATTTCCAATAAATTAAGATCTTCTTTTTCCTATTAGATAATCTCTTAGCGAGTGCTTATTCAAAGCTTTAAGGAGCAAAAAGTCAAGAATCTAGGTAGTCTCACCTGACAACGTCGATAATGTTTGTAAAATTATGACTATAAAATTTAGACAGAATAGATAGATAGAATGACAGAAATAGACAGAATGAAACTATTTGTAATGTATATACAGAAATCATAGTACTACTAGTATTAGTACTAGTACTACTAAGCTTATTCTGTTTTATCGCCTGTTTTACTGACGATTGTCATGTCTATTATGGGAATCTCGGTTAGCATACATTAATTTCTTTTTTTTTAGATTTTACAGTTACTTCTACTACTACTTGAAGCTCACTGTAGCAACAAGCAGGCGGAGACCAACATAATTATACAGGCTTCTCTTCCGTCCCAATCTATTTAAATCCTTTCTCTTCATACCATCCCAAAAAAATTCCCAATTTTCCTTAATTCCTTCCTCACAATCTCACCCCATCTCATTCGGGATGACCGCTTTTCCTTTTGCCGTAAATGATTGGCCGAAAAGGATGATATTTGGGAATCTGCCATTTTTCATCAACGAAACGCATCCCATATCCTAATCTTGGTTCGTAGACTTATCTTCCTATTCTTCCAAATGTTTTTCAAGTATGAAAAAACACTCTGGATCATGGCTATTCTTCTTTTAACATCCTCATTGCAGTCACCATCTGTACTAATAATACTACCTAGGGTAAATGAATCTATCCACTCGATTGATCTTCTCATTTCCCCACATTATCTCTTCACCTTCACTTATTCCAGATCTTAGAAACTTAGTTTTCTTAATAATAATTTTATAACCTCTTTTTGCACCCTGAACTCTCAAAACCTCCGAAAACTACTCAATTTTGCTGACAATGTCATCTAGGATACTTAATCCATCAGCATAATCAAAAACTAAAAGAGTTTTACTTTCCCATTTGTTTCGATGTAGCTCATAGCCCTATCAAAATGATCCACATAAATGGGGAGGGGCGGAATGCAACCTGATTCAATGCGAAACCAGCCACTAACCTCATTTCCTTTCCGTAACCACGGCAATGCTATTCTCGCGCAAAGCACTAAATATATTTATCTGGTATACCATACAAAAATAGGACCTTCGCTAAAGCCCTCTTTCGGCTGAATCAACGCTTGCTCATAAGCTATAAGACTAAGGAATAAAATGGTCAGATGACTTGAGCACTTTTAAATTATTAATCTAAAAGTGAAAATTTGATCAGCGTATTTTCTCCCTATCATAATAATGTTCTTCCCTTAGAACTTTATCTGCAGCATCTCTGAATCAAAAAGTATCATCATACTAAGTGATTTGCTCCATAGAGAAACTAAGCTGATACCTACTTCTTAAAATTGTATTAAAATTGTATATAAAATTCTTAAAAGTATTCCTAAAATTGATATTATGCAAACCCCCGTTTTCAAAAACCATATTTATAATATTTTGTGTTTTATCTCTAACTTCACAACCATTATTTTTAGAAAACTCATTTACCACAAAATCAGTACTTGCGGTCTTATTATTATTCCATTTTAGTATTGCCTCGAATTCTTCCCCACAAAATAAATTTTCCATAACTTCAAAATTGTCCTAAACTTTTTCATTCTTTTCTATATCATGGCATAAAATAGAGTGCATCCTTTAACGGGGAAGAGATCGTAACCCCCTTTCATTCTCAGCCTTCCATGTTAAAAACCTACGTTTGATGGCGTACACTCCTTAATTAATTACAATTAATTAATTAATTTAATTACACTAATGCCTGGCACTTTGTCTCCTAACTGGCTAAATATTATATCCTGACTCATCAGTTTTTATCATTTCTCTGCTTCTTTACTTATCAGTAACGTTTATCAACAGCAGAAACTACGGTACTCCCGTACAGTCCAGAACACACTCAAGAAGTGAAACTAGGTTAATCCTAATGAAATTTTAAATTAAAAAAGAAACTAGTTTTTTTTTAATGAAAGTAAGGAGCGACATTAAAACTTAAAACGAACAGAAATTACTCCGTGTATGAAAGGGACTGTTCCCTTCTCGACGCCCCGTTCTTTACGCTAAAGTTTGACTCTTTCTCTCAAATTTACTTTATTAAACACTAAAAAACTTTAGCGTAAAGAGCGGGACGTTGAGAAGAGAACAGCCCCTTTCATACACAGAGCAATTTCTGTTCGTTTTAAGTTTTAATGTCGCTCCTTACTTTCAGTTAAAAAAAACATTTTTTTATTATTTAATTCCTGAACGTTACTGAATTAATGCGAGGTTGATTTTGGCTCTCTGCACATAAATTATTAAAACGAAATTTGCATATTAATTCTTTTATGGCTAAACGGCTTTCTCTTAGTTTTGATCAGACAATTTTGAGAAATAAGGGGTGGGGAAGGAGGCCTAGTTGCCCTCCAGTTTTTCGGTTACTTAAAAGACAACTAGAACTTTTAATTTTTAATGAACGTTTTTATTAGTAAAAAATATAAGTAACCTAAGAATTAACTTACGTAACAAACTTTCATATTCTTATATTTTTGTTATGTATATGAGGGGTTTTGTCCCCTCGTTAATACCTCGCTCTTTACACTAAATCTTAAGTTTTGTCCCAATTCTTTAAGAATGACCCTGAATCAGAAAGGCCGTAGAATAAATAGTTGAAATTACAAAAATACTTCAGCATTAAGAGCAAGATATTTATCACCTCCTAAATACCTCGCTCTTTATGCTAAATTATTTTTAGAACCCCTCATATGCGTAATAATCTCTGTTCGTTTTAAGTTTTAATGCTACTCCTTACTTTCAATTGAAAAAACATTTTCATGTTTATTCTTTCTTTGTTTTTTTTATAGTAATGCTGGAAAATCCTGCGCCCTTTTCATTGAATTTCTATTTCCTCAGAACATATTCCTCCAAGGAAAGATCCTCCCACATAGCCCCCTCCCCTCAACCCCACCCCAAACCAAAAAAATCCCCCTGAAAACGTCTGTACACTTCCCAATAACCATTACTGTATGTAAACACTGGTCAAAGTTTGTAACTTGCAGCCCCTCCCCCAGGGACTGTGGGGGAGTAATTCATCCCCAAAGACATAGTTATTATGGTTTTTGACTATGCGGAACAAAATGGCTATCTCAAAATTTTGATTCATTGACTTCGGGGAAAAATGAGCGTGGGAGGAGCCTGGGTGCTCTCCAATTTTTTGGTCACTTAAAAAAGGCACTAGAACTTTTTATTTAGGTTAGAATGAGCCCCCTTGCGACATTCTAGGACCACTTGGTCGATACGATGACCCATGGGGAAAAGAAAAAAAAACAACAAATAAACCCACACCCGTGATCTGTCTTCTGGCAAAAATGCGAAATTCCTCATTTTTATAGACAGGAACTTGAAATTTTTGCTATAGGGTTCTTTTATACAGTGAACGCGATGGTGATTTACGTTAAGATTCTATGACTTTTAGGGAGTGTTTCTCCCTATTTTCTAAAATAAGGTAAATTTTCTCAGGCTCGTAACTTTTGATGACAAAGACTAAATTTGATGAAACTTATGTATTTAGATTCAGTGTTAAAACGCAATTATTTTGATGTAACTATTGGTATCAAAATTCCTTTTTTTAGAGTTTCGATTACTATTGAGCCGGGTCGCTCCTCACTACAGCTCGTTACCACGAACTGTTTGATATACCAAAATGTGATGAAAATATAATACTTTATTAACAAACTTATCGGAGCAGGCCACTCAGAACGCATTATATTATATACCTAATCCAACATAATCTAACCAAAATACCAACTCTAGTTATTAAAAATCTAATTAAAAATAGTTATAACGTAGTTTATTTCAGTGAACTATACTCTCCGAATAGTCTCCGAAACAGAATAGTAAATCAGTTTTTGGCTGATTCAACTGACCAAACTTCTCGAGTGTGTTCTCAATTGTAGGGGAGTATTTGAACTACTAGTATTACTACTAACAATTCACTTCAACACCAAGCCACCTGGAGTCCATACACCTACGCAAGCTCCTCCTCCATCCCAATCTATTCAAACATTATCCAGTTCAATGAATATTCGTTTACTAGGCTATGATTTCCTCGAGAGTGTCAAACTCCTCAGGGTCAATCTGCAGCGCCGTGTGTGTCATGTGCTTTTTTAGGCAACTCGCAGAGGTCCACCCCGACGCCACACAAGCAGGGTATCCACACCAGGTCAGTTGCTGACGTAAGAAAACTCTTATCATACACCTACAACTAATTAAAAATATTAGTAAAAAGCATGCTTATTGGAATAAAATAGTTTTATTGAAAAATGAACTTCGCGATAATAAGCAAATAACAAAAAAATAAAGTACGAAAATTGAGTTGATATTTACACTAAATATGAACGACTAGATTATGCCCAAAGCGTAGAAAAATTCTGCTCTTGCTCGAAGGAAGAAAACCGTTGTTCTGTTCTTCACCTAGAAAAAAAAATAGTGTAAATATTATATCATATGCATGAATCCCATAAATTTTTGTGTTCTAACTATTCAATATACCATCGTATGTTTTGTAATCTCACATCTTAATAATCCCTAGAAATGGAAAAGTTAAACTGGACCTAAAAATGCCACCGATTTTTTTCTGTGGTATTTTAAGGGGTATTTAACGTCGGTAGTTCTGTTCTAAGACTTCGCTTACACGGGCAGTTTATTTTTCATATTTTTTTTTTTTTCCAAAACAAAAAAATAAAGTAAGAAGGGAAACTGAGAAGACAAAAGAACAGAGTTGTAATTAAGTAACGAAAAATCAATCATAAGAGCGAAGCCACATTTAACCTAAGCCGTTTATTAAATAATCCTTACATAATTACAACTGATGATAAGGGTTTCTAACAACAGTTCCGTTTTAAAAATACGACTGCGATAAACTCTTCAATTAATAGAATAAAAATAAAACTGAATATCATAGACATTTAATACCTAATTAACGAGCCATCGTTCAGAGAGAAGACCACAAATTCAACCCCAAATCATACTTAACATCACAGGAATATCACATATGCCATAAAATAATTCTTTCCCATCATTTTTCTTCCTTGGGCGGTTAAGTGCCGTAGTAAATAAAAGTTTCAGTCATTTAAGTCCTAAAGAATGTAGTTCTGGCAAGTTGGTTCCAGATTGCAATAAAAAAAAAAAAAAAATCATATTTTTGGAACGCTAATAGGGTGCCATGCTCTTTGCTCCCGACAAACTGTCTTGTTGGGAATGTACTCCCATAAAGTAGTTTACGACATTTCTTTCACCTGCTCTTTTAATTTCCAGGGCCATTCATTTTCAAACTGGTGTTCTTATGCTATGGAGAAGCTAGTTAGAATGGAATGGCCTTTTTTTGTGCAATAATTGTGCTGGTTTTTAGCTCATAAGTAATAGTCTTTTCGAATGGGGTGCCATAATTTTTGCTCTTGACAAACTGTCTTTTGGAAATCCATTCCAATAAAGTATTTTACCATATTTTTTTTTGTCTGTTCTAATGCCATTTCATTTTAGAACTGGTGTTTGTCAAACAGTTCGTCGTGGTAACGAACTGTAGTAAGGAGCGACCCGGCTCAATAGTAACCAAAACTGTAAAAAACGGAATTTTGATACCAATAGTTACATCAAAAGAATCGCATTTTAATGCTGATTTCAAATATATAAGTTTCATCAAGTTTAGTCCTACCTATCAGAAGTTACGAGTCTGAGAAAATTTGCCCTATTTTAGAAAATAGGGGGAAACACCCCCTAAAAGTCACAGAATCTTAACGAAAATCACACCATTAGATTCGGCGTATCAGAGAACCCTGCTGTACAAGTTTCAAGCTCCTATCTACAAAAATGTGGAATTTTGTATTTTACACCAGAAGACAAATCACGGATTTTTCTTTTTCCCACGGGTGATCGTATCGACCCAGTGGTCCTAGAATTTTGCCAGAGGGCTCATTCGAACGGAAATGAAAAGTTCTAGTGCCCATTTTAAGTGACCATAAAAATTGGAGGGCAATGAGTGTGGAGTGTGGATGCCACACTCATTTTTTCCAAAGTCTTCGGATCAGAATCGTGAGATAGCTATTTTATTCAGCATAGTCGAAAAACCTTATAACTATGTCCTTGGGGACGACTTACTCCCCCACAGTCCTCGTGGGAGGGGCTGCAAGTTACAAATTTTGACCAGTGTTTGCATATAGCAATGGTTTTTGGGAAGTGTACAGACGTTTTCAGGGGGATTTTTTGGTTGGGAGGGGGGTTGAGAAGAGGTATGTGGGTGATACTTTCCATGGAGGAATTTGTCATGGGGGAAGATCTTCATAAAGGGGCGCAGCATTTTCTAGCATTATTAAAAAAAACAATGAAAAAATAAATATGCAAAAGTTTTTTCCAACTGAAAGTAAGGAGTAGCATTAAAAATTAAAACGAAGAGAAAATATTACACATGTAAGGGGTTCACCTCCTCCTAATACCTCAGTCTTTAAGCTAAAGCATTTTTTAGTAATTTCAACTAATTATTCTACGGCCTTTGTGATTCAGGGGACAAAATCTAAGCTTTAGTGTAAAGAGCGAGGTAATGACGAGTGGGTGAACCCTCTCATATACATAATAAAAACGTACGAATATAGAAGTTTGTTACGTAAGCTAATTCGTAAGTTACATTTATCTTTAACTAATGAAAACGTTCGTAAAAAACTAAAAGTTCTAGTTGCCTTTTTAAGTACCCAAAAAATTGGAGACTGGGCCTCCTCCCCCTCCTTTTTTCTCAAAATCATTCGATCAAAACTATGGGAAAGCCATTTAGCCAAATAAATAAATATGCAAATTTCGCTTTGATTATTCATTTGCAGAGAGCCGAAATCAAAACATGGATTAACTAAAAAACGTTAAGAAATTAAATAAAAAAACAAGTTTTTTAAGTGAAAGTAAGGAGCAACATTAAAACTTAAAACGAACAGAAATTACCCCGTATTATTTCGATCTGAATGTTTCTATTTCTCATAATATCAGAAAATAACGTTATAACCGAGATTACCGAAAAAAAAATGAATTTAATTCAAAGAAGATGCCTGCAGTCTACTGATATGCTTCAGTATTCAACTAGCTCTAAAAGAGATTACAGCTGTTTGAACTTTTGAATTGTTTGAACTTGATTCCTTAGCCATGAATTAATTCAGTGACTACAGAAATTGTGCAGTCTGATACTTTAATTTATCACACAATCAGATTTTTGGCGTTTTGAATTGAGAAAATTAGATACAATAGCCAAGTGTAGTGTGTAGAGAAAATTGAATATAATTTGCCTGCGCGTTAATTACACTGTTTAGTCTAGAGAAGGATTAACAGTTGGGCCGACCTCGCACAGTTTGGACTGATTGTTCACTTGGATACATTAGTGAGGCTCGGCCCTCACGGAAAGATAAGTTTCTTTCACTTTATAATCTTTCATTTACTAGGCATGAATCCTGCGAACATTAAAATCGGTGAATTATTCCTAGCCAAATTTGCGGGCTATCCCCTCTGGCCAATTCGAATCCTAGAGGTAATGACGACTAATCCCGGAGACTGCAAATTTGCTGTTTTTTGCTACGGCAAAAAAGGGGCTGTTCCCTCTTCAACGCCCTGCTCTTTCCGCTAAAGTTTGACTCTTTCTCTCAACTCTAATTTTTAAAAAAGTAAAAACTTTAGCGTAAAGAGCAGGGCGTTGAAGAGGGAACAGCCCCTTTCATATACGGGGTAATTTCGTTTTAAGTTTTAATGTTGCCCCTTACTTTCAGTTAAAAAAAAACTTGTTTTTTTTTATTTAATTAAAATAAAGAAGCCTCTTAATAAGAACAAAATTTGTCTCTTTTTTATCCAATAATAGTGTACGTATTTTCAGCTGAAAAGTAATGATAATTTCCCATTTATGACATTTATGCTTAATGCTTTTTAAAATATAATAACAAAATATCATTAAATTATTATCATTAGAAATTATACTATTATCACTCCACAAATATGATTTTATCACTTGGACGTAAATATAACATTAAAAAATTATAAAAATAAAAGCAATAGAAATTGTAAAAGAAATATTTTCCACCTCGTAATGCAGAGATAATGAAGAACATCTTTTATTCTTTTATAAAGATGTATCACTTTAGAATATCCAGGATTTTTGGTTTTAAGCAGTACTTTAACTACTACCCCCCCCCCCAACCCTGAAAAAATATTATCATTCTCCTAAAGTTTCGAATTCATTGCAACTATGACAAAAGCAATCCACCTTGTAATATTCTAGTTCTTTAAGAGAAAAGGTCTTTAAGGAAATTGAAGTTTCTAACTAGGAAGTAAATTAGGTTCCAAAGGCTAATTGAAAAGTCAAGTTTCCTCAAGTTTGGGATTTTTCACGCAATATGGAGGAACGGCAATTTCCTTGAATTTTATCATTTTAATTAGCAAAAAAGAAGAAGAAAAAGCTTGATGAGGGACGTTAAAATTCAAGCCAAGATTGTAAAGTAGGTTTTAGGATTAGCATACCAAAAGATCGAGAACAAAGCAAAATGAAAAAGACATGTAGGCTAATCATTTTGTCGATGGAAATTTGGATAAATTGAACGCTAAATTTAGCGTCAAATTCGTACAACTTCAATTTTTCGGCTTGAAAATCTCAACTGGTAAATTCAAAGACAATGCGTTGAACTTGTGAGAACTTTCTTACCGATCCTCCGATCGCCTGTTGGTCTACCGGACACCAATTCATGACAATAAAGGAGGAGGGGGTAATGATTTTTTATTTCTTCATGGAGATATGCAAAAAATCATATTTTTGAAAATATGGGGCATTAAAGATTTTCATTTTTTTTCTCGATTATTTTAAGTAAAAATTCGAAAAAGTTATTTTCTTTTAGATCTAGGGGGAGGGGAAATTCGCACTTCCCCCTTAATTATCACCACCCGTTGGACTATTTACTATATATGCTAAGGAATTGTGCACTCAACTGTTTTTGAGCAATCTAGGTATGGAGGTACGGATCTCAAACTAAAGGCATGCTGTCAGGTAAAATATGCAGGGTTCTAAGCATAAAATCGGGCATACTTGTTAAAGAAAGAACGTAATGCATTCGATCAAAATAGATCTATCTAAAATCCTAGCAATTATAATGAGGACAATCTTAATGGACACACAGATTTAACCTTTCAGAGACAGGAATCAAATAATTTTCCCGGCCGGGATAAAATTTATAGGCACGGTTCTGCTTTTGGGGTCTTATGTTTCTCTTGTATTTAGTCAATTTTTAGCGTAATTCCAAGTTCAAGACTTCTAAACCCCAATCCTAGAATATTTTATGCTCTGTGGAAAGAGGTAAAGTAGTAAAAGTTTCAGTCTTCTTTAACGATGTTTTTCTTTAACGATAGATCAGTTCGATCAAATTTCAAGAGAGAATTCCCGTCTCCCTCTGTGCCATAAGCAGACGAATTTCATTCTACATTAGTCTAACACCAGAAAGGACTACAGAGGGAAAACCAACTACATGAATAGAAGACCTTGTCCTCTATTTCTACGCAAGATTTACAACTGGGCTCTTTATACGTCATCTTATAACCACAACACTAACCATTTCACTCATTACATTGAAGCTAAATGGCTCAGTTTGATAGGTAGACAAATTACTAAATCACGATTTGCTCGGATTGGCAGGTAATTGTCTGTAAGTGATCTAAAATTGTATTTTACGCGTAGATCTGACATTCCGATTGTAGAGAATTTTCTATTTAGGACGAATAAATTACTTACAGCAGATGGGCAATTATATTCTTGAATGACGCACCTGATCTAGAGGCCTGAAGTTAAAATCCAATAAAAGTTTTAAATAAGAAGGGAGTAGCCCTATTCTTAAAACATTGAAGGCTAAATGATCTTTTGTTCGTCAAATGTCTTGTTAGTTGAAATTAAATGATAAGTTTTGTCTAAAGAAATTAATGCTTAAAGTGCCCGTTAGAAACATGCTTCTAACACGAAGTGCAGCGCACTAGGGGGCTAGTACCAGTCCGAAAATGTTAATGAATTTCTAAGCTTGCTTAGGGACTTTAGTATGACATTTTAAATACATTAAGTGAATTGATAATTAATTGCAGAAAGAATGAACATATGAATTGCAGAACAGCAAATACACGAAAAAGACTACAACACACAAAAATTTTAAACATTTTTCTATGCAACCAATTTAACTATCACATGTTTTACTTGAAGATATTTTAGTTAGAAACAGAAGATGAAGCACGCCATTCCTTGTGGGAACATGGCAATTTGAAAATCTATCAAGCCAATTAATACGTTCGTTCCTCTTATAATTCAGAGTTAAATTTTTTATGAAGAACTTTTAGTGTTCAGCCAAAGATTTTATAAGCCTAATAAAGATCGAACTTTATTTATGTCAATGCGATATTACCAAGAAAGTTTTTAAAAAAAAACAAGGCTTACTGAATGTTATGCAACTTTTAAATACAAATTTGGCTTGTATTTTAAAATATTTGTTCTCTTTTTAAACACAGCCTAGTAAAACAGTAAACAATAAAATTGACAATTGCAATTATAGCTGATTTTCCACTTATAGCAGGTAAATCCCAAAATTTGGGATGACCAGTACTAGTTGGAGTTGCACGGGACAACAATAGCCCCTGGAACAAAGAAGACAAGAAAACTCCATTTTGAGACCTAGTCCCCAGTTTATATACTCAGCCCCCGTTCCTTGTCTTCATTTTTATTCAAAACCAATTCGTTTCCATTTCAAGAAATATATTACTACAGCCTTGACATTAGTTGGATGTATTACCATTTTACCTCTTTTTGCAAAAATTTCACCCTCCCTGCTGGAATTTGACCCCTGGTCAAAATACTTGACGGCACAAAAACAAATTGGAACAGAAAACACTAATAAGAAGAGGTTGACATCAATCTACGCTTAAGCCTACCCAACGTAATACATAAAAAAAAATTCTCAGACAAACCAACTTGCAGAACTTAACTAGGTAATCATAACCTGGGAGTAAATAGGCAATAGGAGTAAATAGGTAATAGGTAAAAATAGGTAAATAGGAGTTTAATAGGCAACTAATATTTGTGTTTCGAAATATTTGTGTTTTTTGTGTTTTACCGCTTTCAAGAAGTTACGCAACCCCTTTCTCTGTGTTTCCTATTTGACAAAAAGGATAAAAAATGCAGTATGTCCTTTTTTAATTTATGTTTTACAGGATTTGTGAATTTTACCAATAAATTTGACTCACACAAATGTAAACCGATTTCGATCGGTTAACCGTGAGCAAGCTAAATAAACCACTCCTTTTAATTCTATAGTTAAATGATACGTTATTTTGATAATTATCTTTGAATTATATATTCATTTTTCTAGGATAAACTATATTTATAATGAACCATTTGAAACAAAACATTTAATTACATAGGCCTATAATAATTTGACCATAAATTTTAATTACTAGTGTAAATTATGTAAAATTTAAGAATAGGCTTTGCTTAGGTTACATTGCAGTAAATTTGTTCTCATGTTACACACAGCCTACATAGTAAATAATAGAAACTAGAGACAGAAAGTTAGGGGAAAAGGTGACATTGTGCAATAAATATTTGTTAACTGTATATGCAGCGAATATACTGTCTCTGCATAATTTATTTCAAGAATTTCAGCAATTAACACATCAAATCCAAAAAAGGAATCTTCCAAAAGGAAGACGACCGAAAAAGGAAGTCTAACTTTTGAGCAGACAATAATAACATGTTTTTTTGGGAATTCAAATAAATTGCCTCCTCCACATCGTAAAGGGGGTGATTTGCACCACTTGAGACACTTCATTTAAAAGTTTGCATATTGCATTCTTCAAATGGCCACATTTATCGACGTGAATTTGTATGCACACCAGGCGGTGCGTGCCAAGGGTGGCAGAAGTGTGTGACACACGTGGCATTCCAAGATGTACATCAGGTGGTTAGAGGTAAGTAACCCCTTGGATTTTCGTTCAACAAGTTCATTAGTTCATTCATAGAGTTCGTTTTTTCAGTTCAGTTATTTTTAATAATGCTTAATTTGTATAAGGAACAAACGTGTTTGATTCATGTGAATTAATGTGTTAACTACATTATGTTTGTTTTCATAACGATCAGTTAGTAAGTAATCGTTTAAAACAACATAATTTATCATTGAGTTTGTTCTACAAAGTTAGTCTTTATTGGCCATTCATTGATTCCATTCAATTTGTTCACCAAGTTCGTATTATAGTTCAGTTCGTTTAGTAGCGTTTATTTTGAACAATCAACACATAAACTCGTGAAAATGAATGCATGAACACATTTAAATAAATCATAATTAATTCTCTTATGTCTAAAAGTATCTTAGTTTGCTTGTTGGATTTGTTGGACATCTTTTTTAGCAAATATAATTAGTTTCGTCCAACACATTCACTGGGCTCGTTTTTGAGTTCGGTTTTGAGTAACGTTCAGTTTGAACAATTTGCGTACAGATTTGTATAAATTAATGTATAAATTAAAATGTAAGCGGCATCCTGTATATTGTTGTAAACCATGCTGGTTAATTTTTTGTACGGACAATACCATGTGTTCGTGCTACAAACGATACGACGAAAGACCAAAAGCATTGGAAGAAAGGGAATAACTGCTTCAAGAGACTGAATTCTACAGAAATGGTAACTATTCTACATATTACATATTATTATATTACATATTACATATTCTACATATTCTACATATTCTCAATATTCTACAGAAATGGTAACTAGAAATCTACAGAATGATAACTATTGAGAATTACGAAGAAAATCTGATATGGGTTGGATTCAAACACTGAGAAAAATCTACAGGTAGCATTATTTTTCATTTTAATTATATTACAAATAACGTTCTCAATTAGCCTACTTTTAGAAAGAAGACTTCCTGTACGAGCAATTCAAATATTATTATTTGTTATACTACTCGATGGTAACATCAATATCAAGTTCATTCAAGAATCCTCTTTTGTTGGGCTCTTGTTCAATGCAAGTATTTTTAGTAATTAACTCTCATTGAAATATTGGCTTATATTCAAACTTTGTCTTGCTTTAATTGTTTCCAACAATAAATCACGTGTATTCAACAGATTTGTGAAAAGATTATGACTTTGATTAAGATACACAAACGTCATAAAATCTTAACAAAAATCACACCATCGCATTCAGCATATCAGAGAACCCTGTAGCAAAATTTTCAAGCTCCTATCTACAACAATGTGGAATTTCGTGGTTTTTGCCAGAAGACAGATCACGGGTGCGTGTTTATTTGGTTTTTTTTTGTTTTTTTTTTCAGGGGTCATCGTATCGACCAAGTGGTCCTAGAATGTGGCAAGATGGCTCATTCTAACGGAAATGAAGTTTTATTGCCCTTTTTAAGTGAGCAAAAAATTTGAGGGCACCTAGGCCCCCTCCCACGCTAATTTTTTCCCAAAGTCAACGGATCAAAATTTTGAGATAGCCATTTCCGAAACCATTTCGAAGCCACATTTCGAAACATTTTGTGATAGCCATAGTCGAAAACCTTAATAACTATGTCTTTGGGGATGACTTACTCCCCCACAGTCCCTGGGGGAGGGGCTGCAAGTTACAAACTTTGACCAGTGTTTACATACAGTAATGGTTATTGGGAAGTGTACAGACGTTTTCAGGGAGATTTTTTTGGTTTGGGGGTGGGGTTGAGGGGAGGGCGCTATGTGGGAGGATCTTTCCTTGGAGGAATATGTCATGGTGGAAGAGAAATTCAATGAAAAGGGCGTGGGATTTTCTACCATTACTATAAAAAAAAAACAACGAAAAAATAAACATGAAAAAGTTTTTTCAATTGAAAGTAAGAAGTAGCATTAAAACTTAAAACGAACAGAGATTATTACGCATATGAGGGGTTCTAAAAATACTTTAGCATAAAGAGCGAGGTATTTAGGAGGAGATAAATACCTTGCTCTTTATGCTAAAGTATTTTTAGTAATTTCAACTATTTATTCTACGGCCTTTCTGATTCAGGGGTCATTCTTATAGAATTGGGACAAAACTTAAGATTTAGTGTAAAGAGCGAGGTATTAACGAGGGGACAAACCCCCTCATATACATAATAAAAATATAAGAATATAAAAGTTTGTTACGTAAGTTAATTCTTAAGTTACGTATATTTTTTACTAATAAAAACGTTCGTTAAAAATTAAAAGTTCAAGTTGCCTTTTTAAGCAACCGAAAAATTGGAGGGCAACTAGGCCTCCTTCCCCACCCCTTATTTCTCAAAATCGTCAGATCAAAACTAAGAGAAAGCCATTTAGCCAAAAAAAAAAGAATTAATATACAAATTTCATTTTAATAATTTATGTGCGGAGAGCCAAAATCAAACATGCATTAATTCAAAAACGTTCAGAAACTAAATAAAAAAAATTATTTTTTTAACTGAAAGTAAGGAGCGACATTAAAACTTAAAACGAACAGAAATTACTCCGTATATGAAATGGGTTGTCCCCTCCGCAATCCCTCGCTCTTTACGCTAAAGTTTGACTCTTTTTTTAACAATTATGTTTGACTACTTTGAAAACAATTAAAAACTTTAGCGTAAAGAGCGAGGGATTGTGGACCCATTTCATATTCCGATTAATTTCTGTTGGTTTTAAGTTTTAATGTCGCTCCTTACTTTCAGTTAAAAAAACTAGTTTTTTCACTAATTACACTAAACTTAACAATTTTTCACTAATGAAATTTTTCAATCTCTTGGCATGCTTTTACTTTTAGGTTTATAATTAATTTGAATGTTTTTTTTATAAACAAATGATTATTACAGGGATTTTCAACCATACGAATTTTTTTCCTTTTTTTTTTTTTTTTTAGAGACTAAAGAAGGCAAAAAAAAAGAGATTAGAGCTTGTTACTTCCGTGTTAAAAAGCGTGTTCTAATTGTATTGATTTATTTTTTTCATATTAGTCGTCAAAGTTTTTGAATTACTCATATCATTTTTTCAGTGTGAGTCCGTCACGATTATTTTTTTTTTTTTTTTTTTTTACCTATTGTTGTATCTACCCGTTTTGCCATCTCAAATCTTGAGCCAGTAAAGAGAAACACAAACCCTGATTGGTTATTTTATTTGAAATGTCAGCCCAGTGAAGAGAACGAAACGTTTTTAGTTAAAGCGTTTTTTACACGTAAACTCTCAGTTTGTATATGGGGACACCCTGACCAATCGATATTGAATTTTAAGATGACCACACCTTAAAATGTAAAATTTATGTTTAACTTTATAATTAAGATGTAGTGAGTATGCAAATAGTGTTCCCAGAGCTTGAAAGACCAGCCTATGATAAGTATCTGTTGAAATTGTTCACCAGCTCCCATAATCATTAATTTTTTTCTCTTCTGATACTAGCCTCCCATTTACGTTGGAACCTTTTTTCCAACTTGGACCTTAATTACAAGGTATATGCTTCTGAATTAGGGTCTGAAACATTTGTTTTAAGATAGTATCCCATTACAGATTATCTTTTTTAAGTAATGGTAGCTCTTTTTTGTTCTTACAAGCTTGTCGATAATGGATTTGTAATTTCCATATAGTAAAAGCAAATGCTTGTTTTTTTAAATTTCTTAGTCTTCTTTTCGATAGCGGGACAGATCAATTAGCGAATTTAAGAGTACAGTTATAACTGAGGTTCTGTATTTATGAATAAGGCTCTTAGCTTACTGTGTTGCAAAGAAGCAGAAATCAAAAGTGGTAAAATAGGCCTTCACATTCGAAATTGTAAGACGGATAATTTATGCACAAATACGGGTATAGTGGTATATGCTGTTTTTTCATAAATTTTTTACCTGATTTGGTAAAGCTTGACTTTTTGTCCCTGGACTTTAAGAACGACTGCTCATGTACAGGACAATTATACATGAATAACAAGAGCTAAGAGCTCATATGGCACTTGTGACGAGGCGAGAAGAGCTAAGAGCCAAGAGATTATATGGTATGAGCTCTAACAAAATTCTATGAATCAATAGATTGATTTATAAAAGAAAATAAGAGGGTTAATGCCGGTCAGGATTTAAAATAAGAGTTCTGAGTCACGATGTCCTTCTGAATATCAAAATTGATTAAGATCCGATCACCCACTCGTAAGTTATAAATACCTATTTTTTTCTAAGTTTTCCTCTCCCTTTAGCCCCCCAGATGGTCGAATCTGGGAAAACGACTTTATCAAGTCAAATTGTGCAGCTCCCTGACACGCCTACCAATTTTCATCGTCCTAGCACGTCCAGAAGCACCAAACTCGCCAAATCACTGAACCCCTCCCTTCAACTCCTCCAAAGAGAGCGAATCCAGTACAATTCTGTCAATTAGGTATCAGTACATTTATTTATTCTATCCACCAAGCTTCATCCCGATTCCTCCACTCCAAGTGTTTTTCCAGGATTTCCCCCCTCCAACTCCCCCCAATGTCAAAGGATCTGGTTGGGATTTGAAATAAGAGCTCTGAGACATGGATTCCTTCTAAAAATCAAATTTCATTAAGATCCGATCATCTATTCATAAGATAAAAATACCCCAATTTTCACGTTTTCCAAGAATTCCGGTTTCCCCCTCCAACTCCCCCCAATGTCACAGGATCTGGTCGGAATTTAAAATTAGAACTTTAAAGCACAAGATCCTTCTAAATATCAAATTTCATTAAGATCTGGTCACCCTTTCGTAAAGTTACAAATACCTCAATTTTCAAAATTACCCCCGCCCCCCAATTCTACCAAAGAGAGCAGATCCGGTCCGGTTATGTCAGTCACGTATCTTAGACAGGTTTCTATTCTTCCCATCCAGTTTCATCCTGATCTCACCGCTTTAAGTATTTTCTAAGATTTCCGGTTTCCTCAACTGCCCCCCCCCCCAATTACGCTTGATCCGGTTGAGATTTAAAATAAGAGATCTGAGTTACGAGGATCTTCTAAATATGAAGTTTCATGAAGATCCGATCACTCCTTCGTAAGTTAAAAATACGTAATTTTTTCTTATTTTTCAGAATTAGCCCCCCCCCCCAATAGAGCGGATCCGTTCCAATTATTTAAATCACGTATGTAAGACTTCTGCTTATTTTTCCCAACAAGTTTCATCCCGATCCCTCCAATCTAAGCGTTTTCCATGATTTTAGGTTCCCCAAACTTCCCCCAATGTCACCAGACCGGGTCCGTTCCGGTTATGTCAATCGTGTATCTAGGACTTGTGCTTATCTTTCCAACCAAGTTTCATCCCGATCCCTCCACTCTAAGTGTTTTCCAAGTTTTAGGTTCCTCCCTCCCAACTCCCCCCAATGTCACCAGATCCGGTCGGGATTTAAAATAAGAGCTCTGAGACACGATATCCTTCTAAATATCAAATTTAATTGAGATCCGATCACCCGTTCGTAAGTTAAAAATACCTCATTTTTTCTAATTTTTCAGACATACCCCCCCCCCCTAGCTACCCCAAAGAGAGCGGATCCGTTCCGATTATGTCAATCATGTATCTAGGACTTGTGCTTATTTTTCCCACCAAGTTTCATCCCGATCCTTCCACTCTAAGTGTTTTCCGAGATTTTAGGTTTCCCCCCTCCAACTCCCCCAATGTCATCAGATCCGGTCGGGATTTAAAATAAGAGCTCTGAGACACAATATCATTCCAAACATGAAATTTCATTAAGATCCCATCACCCGCTCATAAGTTAAAAATACTTCATTTTTTCTATTTTTCCGAATTAACCGCCCCCCCCCCAGATGGTCAAATAGGGAAAACGACTATTTCTAATTTAATGTGGTCCGGTCCCTGATACGCTTGCCAAATTTCATCGTCCTAGCTTACCTGGAAGTGCCTAAAGTAGCAAAACCGGGACCGACAGACGGACCGACAGACCGACAGACCGACAGAATTTGCGATTGCTATATGTCACTTGGTTAATACCAAGTGCCATAAAAAGTATTTTTCCCAATATCCCAAGGACGGAAGAGTTTACTGATGTGTATTTGTTTTAACCAATACAGATATCAGTTCCAAATGTTTAAAAAAGTAAATAAATAATATTTAATCATATAAACGCAATTAAATAAATAAATAATACAAAATGAATTGCATAACAGGAATATTGTATAATGAATAATATAACAGAGCAATAAACAAAGGAAACCAGGGTCAGAGGTCGGGGGACATGGTAGGTTTTTGTTTATAGCTTGGCCGATTCATGGGATTTTTTTGCATGGTATATAAGTAACAATATTAAATTCATTTCATAAACTCAATAATGAAAAATAAGAAGTAATAAAATATATAAATAGTAAAATGGCAATAAAATATAAAAAGTAACGATATATTGAAAGCTTGTTGTGAATTTTAACAATACGTTTTAAAAGGCAATCGGCTGCACTTTTGTTACGCTCACAAATGCTTTTAGCACATCACTGTAAAACTTAATGTAAAGAGCGAGGATTTTATAAAGGGCCAGCCCCCTCCTTATATGCGGAATAATCTTTGCTCGTTTTAAGTCTTAATATCACTCTTTACTTTCACTTCAATTTTTTTTTCATTAGATTCAAAGCCCTGGATATAAACCTTGCCCCATGGACATATTTTAAGGGCGCTCGTGATTGAAGTATGTAATGTGGAATAGAAGAAAAGCATACGAATTGCAAGAGTTTCTATGGCTAAAACGGGGTACATTTCGAAATTATCCTGGTTCCTTGCATATTCAGAATGAAAATTCTGAATTTTTAATTTGTCTTTAACTGAAGCGTAGATTTCAAATGAGAAAAGCGGAAAAGGAGTTCTAAAAGGAGATCCTAGGATGAAGGAAAAGGTAAAAGAGTGTCTTTAATATAAGATTATTATTCAAGAGTAGATTGAGGAAGAGAAAGATAAGTATCAAGAAATTTTGCTCGAGGTTAGGAAATATAGCCTATGGGTAGCAAATTTTAAGGCCCACTTTGGATATGGTATGTGCAGTTACTGTGGATAGTGCAGTAAAACTGCACTGTCAAAGACACAGATGAAACGTACATTTTTGAAACAGAGATTCTGAACGTATATGCACGCTTCGGATGATAGAGGAATTTGTCTTACGATCTGACTGAACAGGCCACAGGAGAACTTGGAATGTAGGGCCAACAAAGGGATTATTAGATGCATCCTATTTCCACTCAATGAAAATTTTTCAGATAATACCTCCCCCTTGTCCAAAGGTCATAGTTATGTAAACTTATGACTCGGGTTTATGTAAGGTGGTTCTGTAGATGGTTGTATGCAAGATATAGTACTTTTAGTGGTTCAGCTTTATGATTCACTGTTTACTTTTTTTTATACTTGATCAGAAGAGAGACCTTTCGATCTTTTTCAAACAATATGCATATTGTATTTATTTCAGTATGAATTTATTACAATTCAAGTTACATCAGCTGTTTCAGAATTAGTAGGCCGCTCAGTGAAACTTGAGTCTAAAGATTAATTGACCATAAAAATTTTAAAACGTGCCGACTACGAATGGCAACAAGACGAACGCCAAGACGATTTAAAAATCCCAGAAAAAAATCTCCAGACACTAGTACACCCTATTTCCATGATAAAATTTCGTGCCAATTAAAGTTTCCAAATGGTAATGATGTAAGATAATAAGCTTACAGTGAAATGGAATATTTTCTAGACCTTAGAACGGTTTTGTGTCCTTTAAAAACGGAAACAAAAAATATTGCTCAAGAAAATTGCTCAGCTTCTTAATCTAAAAAAGTCACGGGAATTGGAATTTGAAAATTGATAGAACATTCGAAAATAATACGTTGAACAGGCTTTGAACTATAAAATGACAAATTACAGCAAAGTGTTTGGCAAAAGTTTAAGAGATATGTACAGAAACGAGCTATTGAATAGTACCTTAGCGGGACAGGACTCAAAATGCCCTCACGCAGACTTTAATACTTTTGGATGAAATAATTCAAATAAAATATAAAAAAAAATCGAAAAAAAGTATGCCTTAGCAAATTTGAAAATTGTTATTACAGAAGTTCATAAGAGTTGAGGGATTACTTCACATTATTACTTCACGATTATTATCAGGCAATTAGATTTTTTTGTTAGGATACGGAAGTTTTAGGAAGTTGTGAAAAAGGAACATGAAATTATAGCTATTAGAGAGAAAGAATTATGAAGATTACCAATAATAATTATGAAAGAGAAAGCGGCAGGGGGACGGTATTATGAAGTATTTGAAAGCTTATTTCTGTTCTGGTATCTTTTTTTGCTAGATAGGTATATTATTTATATTTTTTTCATTACCTTTTTCACGAGTTTTTCATGAATTTCCCCTTTTTCCTTATTTTTGTGCTATATTATTTTTTTATTTAAGTAATTTGAAATTATTATTTATTTAAATAATCCTTATTTTTGGGATAATAAAATAAGGAAATAAATAAGTGGAATTGAGCCTAGAGTCTATTAGTAATTTTTACACAAAGATGCCAATCCCTGGAAATCCATAGCTATGAAGCAGTATCATTTACTTATACATTTGAATATCTGTCGACTCTCTTTGACTATATGTGAGGGGGCGCTGACGCCTAGCTATGTGTGCCATACGGTTCTACCACGCTTTGCACACTCTCAAAACATATACTATAGTTCCACCATGTTTGGCATGCGCCACTTGGTGTACATGATTCCGGAGAAAGAGCTACCCTTCGACTATATGTTGAAAAGATAAATTTAAGGTTTAAATTATTTTTATAGTAATTATGATTGATGAATCTCTTATGCGCAACATTACACTACAAACATTTACCCAAGAAACAGTTTCATATAACCTATGGTGAATGTACAGATAAGTGAAAATTAAGCGTATTTTACGCTCAATTAAATACCTTGTGGGAAAAAACAAAGCTTAGGTATTGATTTTTCTTTGCAAATTAAATTTTTACGTATGCCACACTTGGGGGAAACTAGAAATCTTAGTCATTAGTCAACATCGCAAATACTGCGTCTAGGATAGGCCAAATCCGCAAACACGTTCCTGTATATGTCAAGGAGGCACACTCGTGCCTCTATAGAGAGGCGACACACGACAATGTTAAGCGATCTTCGGTTCCAGTGGTCGCAGACGGATGGGGAGGGATGCATTTCGTAGCCCGAGCTCCAACTAAGAAACCTGCAAAATTTCATCCCCCTCCAACTTTTCCTTCATGGGGAAAATCTGGCCGAAAGTTTCGACCTGTCAACCCAAGCCCCCCTTTAACGTTGTCCGATCGGACTGAAATTCACAAGTTAAGGTCCCCTAGGGCCCAGGAGCTTATCCACGAAATTTCAGCTTGATCCGATAACTCCTTCCCTGTTTTCCAGAAACCACGCATAGCCACTTAAAATTCATTTACTTTTTTTTTCCTAGACGCCTACAGGTCACATCCGACATCGGATCAGGGTGTACGAAGACTCATTCGATGCGGAATTCTCCGATTAATTTTCCTGGAAAGTTTCGTAGGAAAATCTTAACCCCCCGAAAGTTTCGACCCTCCAACCCCCCCACCCCTTTTAACGTTGTCCGATCGGGCTGAAATTCACAAGTTAAGGTCCCCTACGGCCCAGGAGCTTATCCGCGAAATTTCAGCTCGATCCGATAACTCCTTTCCTGTTTTCCAGAAACCACCCATTAGCTATTTAATTAACGGATTTCTCTCCATAAGAGCCCATGTTAATTTGAAATTTTTAAAAGCTATTGAGAAGTTATATTTACACACATGCAAGTTATTAGCTCAGTTGGTAGAGCGTGAGACTTTTAATCCTCGGGTCAAGGGTTCAAGTCCCTTACGGGCGGTTTTTTTTCACAACATCAAAAAAATTTTGATAACACCTGGACAGCTTATCATTTGAGAGATAACAGAATATTAGCTTCTTATGAGCAAAAGAAACATTTCGGTCATTCTATCTATTTTTTTTCTATTTTATACAATGATTTAAAAGCGGGGGGAGGGGGGGGGGGTTCCTCTCCTAATTCCTGTACGAGGAGTACTCCTGTACGAGGAGTACAGGAATTATTAAATTACATCCACCATGGATTGTAGAAAAACGTACAGAATTAATATGAAAAAAAATTAAACCTGCACAAAAGAGTCTTTAAAAGCGGGGGGTTTGCCTCTCCTAATAGTCTTCTTATAGTCCTAATTTTTTTCTATTTTATACAATGATTTAAAAGCGGAGGGGCGGCAGCCACCCAAGTTCCTCTCCTAATTCCTGTACGAGGAGTACAGGAATTATTAAATTACATCCACCATGGACTGTAGAAAAACGTACAGAAATAATATGAAAAAAACTTCGTTTTCTTAAAGAGTTAAAGAGGCTGCGTCCCAAAGTCGAACCTTAAAACGTACAGGAATTAGAAGAGGCAGTTGGGGGGCTGCCGCCCCCCAAACCCCCAGCTTTTAAAGACTCTTTTGTACAGTTTTTTTTGTGGGGGGACTTCATTGTTACTATTTACTAGTTTCGGCGCAATGGTTCTCCTGTCCTCTTGTGTTTAACATTTTTCGAAGTTATTCCATTATTCATTCATTTCAATTTTTTGTTAATTAAAAGAGGGCCTTTCCGAAGCCAAGAGCGGGGGGTTAGCAAAAACACAAAAAACCTGTACAAAAGAGTCTTTAAAAGCTGGGGGTTTGGGGGGCGGCAGCCCCCCAACTGCATCTTCTAATTCCTGTACGTTTTAAGGTTCGACTTTGGGACGCAGCCTCTTTAACTCTTTAAGAAAACGAAGTTTTTTTCATATTATCTTATTGTAGAGGTTGCTATCATGTTCATGTAGGCTATCTATTCATATGACTTAAGAATAAAAATTGTTTAAGGAAAAAAATACAAGGACTGAATACGCTGCAAAAAATAAATTGAATTTCCAACAAATTTTTTGCAGGAATTTAAACCGATCAAAGAAAATCCAACAAATTATTGTCCTCCAGCTGTTTAAATCCCAATTATTTTTTTAAACATTACAAACAATTTTAGTCGAGTCTCAAACAATTTTCTTTTTACAGTGTAGTTTATGTTTGTGATATGTCACTGAAATGACTAGTCGGTACGTTACTAGCGTGTTATAGCGACCACACTCAAGAAGTGAAGTTAGGTTAATGATAATGAAATATGGCTCTTTCGCATTCATTCTCGACCTTGATAGCTGTCCTTTCGAATGGATCACCTTTGGGGCTCCTCTGAATGGCAACAGCTTCACTTCACTCCTTGCTATGGGTCGTGTTTTGTACTATGCATTGTATTAAATACAAACGAAACCTAACCTAACCATCTCTATATATTGAATATTTAATTTACAATACACCTGCATAGTAGTTTATCTCACTCGGGCTAAGCTGATTATCTCAAAGGGGACCCAAAAAAACCGGTTTCATTACAGATCAAGAACAAAGTGTTGTCGCTATAATACGTGAGTACCGACTATTTTACAGCTTTTGGATAAGAATAAATAATAAAAATCAGTCATTTATAGCATTGTATCAAAAATCTGATCATATCATCTTACAAATTAGATGCAAAAGGGATAGCAAACATATGATAGCGGCTTGAGGTTATCCATTGAGGATATCAGATCGGCTTGAGGATATCAAAATAAACTGAACACGTACTAAAAAAAAGGCCTTAGGAAGACCACCCCGAACTCTCACCACATTTATGACTTTTTCAACAATTGTCCAATGTTTGTCGTGTAATCCGTCTGTCTTTTGCAATTCTTTTTCATCCTCACCCCCTGTCCGAAATTAAATTCCGCCTACATGCCTAATATACAAACATACGACACTTAAATAGTCTGGATTTTAATCACTCACAAAGGAACTTTTAGGTTGTAGCCTATTTGAGAACTATTTATTTTTTTTAATTAAATCATTTATATAGTTTTATCAGCGTCTGTCCTCAGGTTACATTACTAGTTTACTTTTCAGCTTATGACAAATTCCCTAAAAGTAGGCAATTTATTTCGCTAATTTTTTTTACCTATAAAAGTAGATAGAACAAATAATTTTATTTCAGTTTTATTAAACAACTTGAAGATCTCGACGATCTCTCTGAGTAGCACTAGATGGCAAAGCAATCTTTCTCGGAGATGAACTTAAATACCCTTTGCTAAAACCCGGCCATACTTTGTAGGTACAATGTCACACCGGCAAAACAAGCGGTACTATTTTATCAATAATTTAGCAAATGAAGTATTCTTGATTTCAAAGAAAAGTTAGCTTTTATATAAAACATGATACAACTTCTTATGTTAATGTAAAAGTGAAATTTATTCATTTTTTATGCAACCCTTCTTGTGTTAATTTAAATCCAAAATTCTCAAAAAATGAACTTGATATTCGAATTCTATTAGTTTTTATTAGTTCGTATTAATATTTATCTCACCATTAATGCAAATTTACTATGACTCCAAAATTTCAAGGCTTGCAGATGAATATTTTGTCATACATAACCATAACAAGATCCTTGGTCATAAACATATAGAAGTATAATATTTTTGAACGTTTCAGAATTGAATGTAAAAAATGCACCAAATTAACTGTTCATTGTGATTGTGAGCTATGATTAAGAATTTATGTTCTCGGGTTTCTCACGGTCACCCGAGTGCCATACCACACAGCATATTCATCCAAACTTAAACCCCAAATTTTGATATATTGACCCGAACAAAGCGTAACCTGTACTTAGTGGGAAAAAGGCAGACATAGGCCATTTTGGGCTTCATCCCAATCAACAGTTTGAATGCTTCGTTTAATTCAAAGACTTAATTATCATAAAGATTTGGAATCTCTTTCTTTGAAAATTTTCATCTGGCAGACATGAAGAATGCAAACTAAATTTGTGAAAATTCAAGAAGCTCTTGGGTAGGCAAATTTCTCAAACAGTAGACTTATTGAGGATATTGAAATATCTCTTCTTCTAGCTATCTTTCTATCTATTCTATCTATAAGAGTGCTGTCATTACATTAACATACTTTTGACAGTGAAAACAAGATTTTATGGTTTGAATTGGATAAGCCTAAGTGAAAACTTAGCCAACCATGTATATCTTCAGAGAAAATAAGAAATTCAACTTTGAACAAAAAGATATCAACATGCATATATGCACTTTTTGGTAGTACCAATTGCCAAGTTAAAAAAATAGGGTGAAAAATTGTAAAAAAAACTAAAAATATGTTGCATAAAATAGCTCAAAAAAATGTCGCTATCACTTGCATGTGTAGTTGTCTTAGGAACCAACAGCTAGTTACTTTTTACATTTTTAGAAAGGTCAAATTTAACGACTGTGTTGTAATTCATTTTTCTTTTTTAATTTCACCATTCAAAATGGCAACATGGATGAAAGAAACTTCATAATTCTGAAATAACAAAAAAAGGACTTCGAAAATAACCGTTTTCATGAATGAATGGTCCACAAAAGATGGATCCAGGTGCAGAATGTTTCTAGCCTATTTTGATTTCCTTAGTACTATGAGAACCTCCTAAGCTGTTAAACTCCTTAAACAGAAAATTTGTTGAGGGTAATAATAAATAGCATTTTGTTACTGAATTGTGAGGGTTCTTCGCAGTCAATAGCCGGCTCACTGAGAAAACAAAAACATTCTCACTACCAAAAAAAAGTATTTAAAAAAAGAAGAGTGATTTATGGAGCCAAACACGTTCAGCGGCACACTATTTAAGAAGGAGGTGGAACAAATTTAGACACAACACCCAAATGATAGAATTATATGGTATATGTAAAAACTATACAGAAATCTTAACAAGTTGAAGACTAGGGGAAGGGATTAAAGCCCCCACTGGGCATATGTGCCTAATGTAAATTTTGTATTCGAATTTCAAGGAATAATACAATATTTGCACTTGGTAGTGTCAAGCAGACTTGTACACAAAAGCAGAAAGGGGCTCAGAGGTTGGGGCACATAAAAGAGGCACAAAAACGTCGTCACTATCATGGACACGAATCGGCCTCTTAGAAATTACTTCAAAACATATGAAGATAACAATCAAAGTTTGAAAGAAAAGATGGATAACACGAATTAAATAAAAAATAACACAAAATTCACTTTTGAGAAATGAGGAATATTAGTCAGGTGTTCTACCTGAAACTTTGGCCAGGATAATACTGAATTTTGCGTTTATTATAAAATTGCAGAAAAAAAGCACATATTCTTGCCAGAATTTTTTACTTAAGACAAATGTTTTAGATTTCAGCAGATTAGCAGCTGACAAGAGAAAATAAGCCATTGGAGTAGTAGGTCATTAGCCTACATACTGTGCCATGATTTCCTTAGTTCTTAGCATTAGTAAAACTCAAATTTAAAATTTTTTTTTTAGAGAAGGAATGGACTATATCTTCACACGGGTTAGTGAACCAGAATTTGCTACAACTGCATATTATAACCTAGTAGACCCATTCATGATGAGATTTTACTGTCGCTTAGACGTGTCTAGTGCTAATTTGAGCCAATCAGAGTTTTCCACCCAATCACAAAATTCTATGAAAAATCTGATTGGCGTAAATAGTGCTAGTTTTATCTCGGCATTAGAAAAATTTCATTGTGAATGGGCCTTTACATTTATAAACAGACATTATCTGTTCTGTAATGCTTCTGAACAAAGTAAGCGCTTTTATCATATTTGATGATTGAGATATTGGACCATTTTTTCGTGAATGTCTTAGAGTTTAGTTTTGGAGGGGCTATTTTCTACATAAAAAACCGTATCTTAAAGTTTTGTACATGCACAAAACAATAATTAACTAAAAATAAAGCCTCAAATTCCTCGTATAGCCTTGATATTTCTTTTCTCCATGAGTATTTGTGCATTTTAGGACAGGCGTATACAGGAGGCAAGTCCCAAAGAAAAATAGGCCCAAAAAATTACTCGCCCCATAGACCCAACAAAAATACTCGCCCCTAGAAAAATCCTCAAAAGCAAGGATAAAGCTAACCCATAAAACAAAATAAATTTGACTTCTCATATCTTGCCAGTTGCACTCTGGTAATAGAAAAATCCCTAGCCATCCATGCATCTCCCTTTTAGTTTTTGAGATGACACGCTAGATTTGCATAGATGAACATTACCAATGGTTTTCTATTCTGTATCACTTATTGTCATACTAATTCCGTGCAAAAAATCACAATTTATAGTTGCACACAGATAGCCGCCACGTTCAAGGGCTATATAGACCTAGCTTTCTCTTCCAGGGCTTTAGGAACGTACAAGTGCAGATGATGAGCGAGCTTGGTCTATAGAAAGGGTAGCATATTCTTGACAAGTTATTGTAAATTTCTAAAACATTAACACTCAGTGTAATAAGACAATTTCTTTGGCCAACCTATCAAGTAGCATATAAAGTGAGCTAGTAACTCTCCAAACCTTATATTGGAAATATTCCAACATACTGAGAAATTCGCCCCAACATAAAAGTCAACCTAAATACGTTCAAAATGAGCGTTAACCTAGATAGAAATCTCAGTTCGGAAGCTGGCACAAAACACGCCCGTAATGAGTAAATACAGCCCTTTTTAGCATGAAAAACGCGAAGTCTGTCTTGGAAGGGAGGAAGGAGGAGCTACCACTCCTAGACCTCGGTTTGACCCCTCCCCCAAGCTGAAACTTAGTTTTTTTTTAATCTTGTCAAAACTAAGATAACCATGCATAATTCAAGCATCCACAGAAAAGGTCAGTTTCTCACAGTATGACTTTTATGATACTATATGGCTCATTTTTCCAGTTTTGACCGTCATTTTCTCTTGATTTGGGAAAATTGGCTCCGACTCCCTCCAGAAATTTTGACGAAATTACACCCCTGCTTCACCCTGTGCATATATCACAAAGTAACAAAGTTGAAGTTCCTTTCTGTTTATCTTATTTAAAACGTTTCTGAACCTTATACGTACAGCTTGTTAAAATTCCAAGGTTAACTTACCTGAAAGGTAAATGACAGACACGTTGTGTAAATATTGAAGAATGAGATTTATCAAGCTTATTATAGTGATTACGCCTATATCAGAAGACTATCGAGGAAAAAGGGATCTTTGAAAGCGATGTTGTTGGCAATTCCGATCACGTATGAAGTTGGATTCTTTGGAATAGTAAATGAATATTGCTTTATTCAAATGAGAATAAAGAAACATTTAGACAATATAAATAGAAACCGTCCTAAAAATCTGAGAGGGTATTTCTCCCTCCTAAACCCCCGCTCTATAGGCTATACTAAAGTTCAAGTTCCGTTATAGAAAAGCGACGCACATTTTCAAACTTGTTCACTATATCACAATGCTTCAAGAATGAATTAATTCAATCAAGTGTACTTGTTTTAAAATATATAGTTTCCAGTCAGGTAACAAACGGTAAAATTGCCAGTTTCAGTTTTTTTGAAAAAATATTAGGTAAAAAAAAACACTGACAATTATAGGTAGACTGCATATGAAACATTCTAATAAGTCTTTAGTGAAGAGCAAGTAACTCTTTAGCAGAAAGAGATACCTCGACCCCCCCCCCCCCCCCGAGTATGATTTGAGCTCCCATCCCCTTCGGGTATTGAAGATAATTCATGTTCGTTCTAAACTTTAAATAATTTCTTTTTGTTTATTATGTTGAATTCGCTTTTTTATTTGTACTGTAAATCAGAAATAAAAGTACTTACGTATTGGCCGGACACCACGCGAGAAGTGAAGTATGGTTAATGCAAATGAAATGAAACAAAATAGGATGAAAATATAATAGTTTATGAGCAAAATTTGGGCTACAAATTGGCACATTAGGGGGGGGGGAACTAAAGCATAGCATATATTAAATACATAACCTAACCAAAATACCAACTAAATCTTTAAATAAATATACCTACAATGTATATTCACTGTGAGCTGAAGCTAACTGTCTGGTATAAAGAATTCACTTGACTAATTTCTTGTATTATGTTCGCTATACAATTCTCGCGTATTGTCTGGCTAATACGTAAGCACCGAAATAAATTACAGAATCCACAAAAAAGTGTTTAAAAACTAAACGCAGGACCATGTGGACGTGACCTTTGAAACTGGTAAATTTTCTTAATGATTTTGAAAACTTAAGCAGAACCTTTTCGCGCAATTTTCTAGTCTTATGACATTCTGGTCCAAATTCAGCCAAAACTGACATATAGTGGTGGGAAACCGTACTTTATCAAGGCAAACTTTTGTACTTCTCCAAACGGGCACTAAGATTTGACAGACTTCCCTTGAACGTATCAATTCACTATTCTCTACAGCCGCTGATAAGCAGACTAATCAGGATTTATAACATAATTTCCTCTCCCTGTCCTACAAAGATCCGGTGCCCTTAGAAAATACTTGTTATTTTTTTTTATTACCTCTTACTGCTTGCAGTGCTCAGAGATCAACAAAGTAGCAAGGGGGAGGGGTTACTCATAATATTTTGTCCTAATCTTTTATATAGCATAAATACCTGTGTCAGCCTAGATTTATAACTCTTATGATTGTTTGTCCCGAATGGCCTGAGCCCTCACAACACTAGCTTTCAAAAATCCTCTTTAATTTTCTATGTAGGCCCATAAGATAATCTTTAGGCTATTTAAAAATGAACCAATAATTTATAATTATAAAATGTTATAATTTATAAAGTTTATAATTACAGCTAGTAAAAATTTTAAGTCCTCAGATATAAAAACAAATATAATATTGGTCCAAAAACAATAGATCACAAGGACCTGTTGAGGTCAATAGATAAGAAAAGATGTAAGCCTACAAATAAATGTACAGGTACAGGTCCGGAGTTTTGGAGATGTGGGGAGGTAGGCCTACTCCATAGTATTTTCCGAGGGAGGAAGGGGGAATATATAGTTAAAATCAGGGTTGTATCCAGGATTTTTTTCGGGGAGGATTTTTTTGGGGGGAGGGTTACAAGAAAACTTAAAAACGTATCTAAAATTTAATTGATTCATTTTTGTTGGGTTTTTATGAGTCAGAGAAACATATCGGAAGGGTTATATCCCCTAATCCCCCACCTGGATACAACCTAGCCTAAAATACATATTCAGGCCCTCTTTCTTTACTGTTCCTGAGCAGTTGTTCCTTCCCAGTTCATGTGATCTTAATTACGGAGAAATTCATGTTGTCTGAGATAACACCCCCACCCCCACCCTGTAAATAAGTTTCACAGAAATACGAATCTGCTTTTTCACGTCTTGACAATCCCTAAAAGGAATCCCGTATTTCCCCTTAACTTTCCTGTGAGTTGGATACATGTGAACAATTACGAATAGTCAAATTATTCGCGGCAGCTAAGACTTAAAACATACAAAATAACTTAATGAAGGACAAACAAAATTGTTTCGTATTCACAAACACTAGGCATTAATATAAAGTCATTCAGAGGTAAGATGGGGTCAATGACAACTCAATTAAGAATTTAGAAAAAAGAATTGTCTGTGGTGTTCCGTGACATTTAAATATACTAGTCATTCAGATGCCTTAAAAAATAAAGAAATAATCTATGCAAATTGTTAACATCAGTCATAGAGCGCAACCTAGGGGCTTAAAGCATTTAAAATGCTAAAAACAGACGGATTTATTATGTCCTTTTAAAATATTAATGCAATTCTCGGTCTTTTCGGTAAATCAGGCCTGCGTGACAAATCGAGAAGACTTTAACTGTCAGAATGTAACCACGGCTAGATTTTATGAATGGAGAGACTACCCTTCGTGAACACAGTGTATCTTCGGAGAACAAAATCTCCATAAAAATAATGACATTTCTACACGGTTCTGGAAAAATAGCAAAAATAATTGTTTAGGAGGCTGTCGTTTCTAAGACGATCCTAAATCTTTATAATATACTGGGTACTTGTATGATATATCCACCAAAGCAAGTACCGATGTTAAGAAAACAAGGTACTTGTCTATTATCTAAAACACACTCGAGAGGTGAAGTTTGGTGACAATTAAATATGATGAAAATAGAATGCTTAATTAGGAAAATAGTGAAGGTCATTTGTGAATTATTAAATTTGGAGCTTCGGCGTTGCTGACCGTCTCAAAGACAAAGAAAAGTTCATTATTAACTCGATTCATAACCTAGTTTTTTTTAGTTCATTATTAACGCGATTCTTGAGGGCACCGGTTAGGTTGCTTTGACAAGTGATAGAATATAGTGTCTCACCATGGATGTTCAAATTAAGATTTGGGATTTGCCAAGGACCGAAGAACAGGCGTCCAGGATAAGGGGTTTTTGCCCAATACAAATCACTGGCCACACCATGACTTTGTACTATTACGAGAAGCAACATTTTTGGAATTGTAACACTGCGTTCTAGGAGCATATTTCCAAGTTGTAGTTTTCACAATTTTCTATTTAGTAGTATTCTAGTATTCTATTTTCATCATATTTTGTTTTTTTTATTAGCATTAACCAAACTTCACTTCTCGAGTGTGTTATATAACAGACAAGCACCGAAAACAGTTCATACTTTATGATATTCAGAATAATCATAGTTAATATATTTTACACGCAGCCTCGCCATACTCTACCCCCATCTAATGTGGAGCTGTATAGCCTAAATTATATATTTTTAATGCATTGTAACTTGTTTTTACAGTTTTGGTTTTGTCATAGTCGATTACAAGGTTAGACGGGCTGAAACAACTGAGAAGCATAGATATGAAATATTTAATTTGGGCTACATATTTGCACATTAGGAGGGTTGGGGGGTAAATATAGCAGAGCTGCATGCAAATATGTTAACTATAATTATTCTGCACATCATGAAGTAATAATTGTTTTCTCAACGTGGGTACTTGTACAATACAGCTGTGGTTGATATACCACTTCGTTTTCTATGGAATAGCCTGTCAAATCATGTTGAAAGCAGCACCTTCATAAAGTAATATGAAATTTGCACGCTCTCTCTCTCTCTCTCTAGGAGAAATACCGAAAATTATTTTTTTGGAGCTTGACGTTTCTAAAACAATCCCAATTCTTGATAGTAAAGTGAGAATATCTTTAAAAAATATTTAAAGAATCTTTAAAAAAATATGAGCAATAAAAAAAAATTAAGCTGAAATGTAGTTACTGACATTGAAATGACTTTAAGCTAGGAGTTACCGTCCAGCTCTATATTCATTAGTTTTATCATTACCATTTCACATCAGACATGAGCGCAATAAGTTATTTTTGACGGGAGCAAAGCTTAAAGAAATAGGAATTAGAAAGAAGAAAAACAGGAAAATTTCACGGAAAAACCAGAAAGATAGAGAAGAAACGTAAAAAATTATCTGTACATAGTTGTGCTGGACACCTCTTACTTTTCGGCAGTATATCTGATATACGCCATTATTAGAAAGCATAGAGTAACATTAAACCCCTAAGCGAGCAGAATTTATTCTATACTGGAGGAGGGCTGTCCCCTCTGTATCCCCAATCACTCCAGGACGTAGAAGCTTCAGATGAAACCTACTCATTGGATTGGAAATTGAGAGGTCTAGGCCTCTTTGCAAAGTCAACAGTTATTGGAGACCAATGAGCTTAAAAATTCGTTTCATTAAAAATACTATTTCGTTAAATTTCGTTAAACATCTGAACCTTTTGTTACCCTTTAGGACATCTGATCAACATTTTGAGGTATATATTTTGTACTTCCTCTGAGATTGCTCAACTTTTTCGTAAGAAGGAATTTTATACGGTGGGGGGAGATTCCTGTAGTGAAAGGCTGGATCTCCATAAGAAAAGACCACTATTGAATTGGATCAATCCAAACTGGCCATCAAAAGTGTCTCAGACACAAAATCACTTTAGTCATAAAAAAATGTATAACTGCATTTTGAAAATTAAAAAAAAGTTCTTGGATGGGGTAAGTCGCACATCTCCAATTGGTATACATCTTGAGGGCACCGTTTGCTTTGACGTGCATAATGCACTTCCACAAGACAACAGGTCAGGCGTGACATATTTTGGTCCACACATTGTTTGCCCCACCTGGTGACATCAGGTGGCACATCAGGCTGATGTAAATAATTTTGGAAAATTGGTGACTCTTCGAGGTATTCTAGGCCTATTATATTGCTGTGGTACTTATGTTTTATAGCCACCAAACTCAAGTTCTTGGTCTGAGTAGAATCGGCTTATTTTTGTATTTCAGTATTTACTCGGTGACAATCAGCTTAGCGTGAGAGAGATGAACTACAATGTAGGTATATTTTATATATAGAGATGGTATTTTGGTTAGGTTAGGTTAAAATCATTTAATATACTGCGTTCTGGGCTACCTTTAATAACATATATTATTCGTCAACGTAGGTGGCATTATCTTGGGCATGTCACCAGGATGGGCAGAAATCGCTTGCCAAACTCCATCCTGTTTTGGCATCAAAAAGGATCAAGAAGACGAGAACGTCCTAGAAACACCCAAAGAAGTTCAGACAGAAGAGACTTCTTAAATATACATGCGTCCTTATAGCCCGAATGGGAAGACGCGCTAGGTACAATACACCTCTGAGATTACTGGAGACTTGTTGTGGACACCTTGACCACCTCTGGAGGCACAGGAGGAACTAAGGTCTAAGGCAAGGTTCTGGGCGGCCTGATTTCCATAATTCTCTGTTATAGTTTCCATAATTTTGTAACTGAAGTGTATTATTTTTATCATATTTAGGTATATTTCATTAGGGTTAACCTAACTTCACTTCTTGTGTGTTCAAGCTCTTTTATTCTTTGACTATACATATTTAAAACTATTCACATAACATCTCCGGTAGGGAGACTGGCTCGAAAGCTGGGAAAGGCGGCTATAAGAAATAAGCACCATTCCTGCTAATACTTCTAGCAACTCACTGCAACACCAAGCCGCCTGAAGCCAACACAGCTGCGCACACTCCTCCTCCATCTCTGTCCATACAAAGCTTCCCTCTTTATCCCTCCCAATAAGTTCCAAATTCCTTTTAAATTATTTTCTTATGATCTTTTCTAGTCCATATGGGTGTGATATGCTTTTCGTTTAACCCTAGATGAAAGACCGAAAAGGACGATCTTTGGAAATCTGTCATCCTTCCTTTGCAAAACGTGTCCTAGTCATCACAACCTTTCTCTCATTATATCCCTAGAAAGTGATATAGAATCACTTTTATCGCAGTTGTTCAGCATACTGTTGGAATTGAGGTAAGTCAAATGTTTACCCAAAACTACTCGTAGGCAATCCCTCTGAAAAACTTGTAACAAAGCCTCATACGTCTTTTGAAGCGCCCACGTTTCAGAAGTCAAAACTATAAGCATTAAAAATTTCTTAACGCACGTTCCTATTATATTGATTTGTAAAAGATGTTTTGATAATGCGAAGCAATTTCAGACCAACCAATATCATACTGATGGCACGAAATTTCGAAAGTTCCTACAATCATTATAGCAAAAAATTGGTTATCAGGAATATTTGATGCCTTACTATAATCAATGTGAACAGTTTGAACATGCTTACAAAGAAACCGGCTCGACTGAAACAATTGACTATGCTCGTTTATCTAATTCAAATTCTACATAAAAAGTGAACATCTAATAGAAAGAACAAGCAAGCGAAACGCAATCTATGCGATTTCAACTCTTGTTAAGATTGCCTGATAATTACACTAAGAGTTACGTCTGAAATAAAGACAACCATGAATACTAACAAGCTTAATTAAATGTTAATATGCAAGCAAGAAAAATTAACACCCACCTGGAGCTAAATAATCACGCCCATTGTTGATGAAAATGGTGTTGGTGCTGATGCCTTTGAATTGTTTTTATATCTTCGTAATGATGATGATGTCGAATTGGATGAATATGATAAGGGGAAATTGAGGATCTACTTCGTAAGCTAATTTCTGGAAAGTAATATCGGAGCCGCGTCCAAAAACATTTATCTTTCCATCTAATAACTGTAGATGACTTTAAAACATGTCTTAATTCTGCATCTATGTCACTATCGTTTATACGATCAAGTTGTATCACAATTAAACGATGAGATTGGTCTCGCGCAATTTCACTCATTAGTGTACGGACTCCTGGTCTGTACCACTCACTTTGTATATAATTGTTACTAAGAAGTACGACGACTCTTCGAGATGCGTTTGTAGCTGCATATATTGCTTCAACGCCGTAAGCGGTCACTGGCAGATCCCTGTGATGTAAACACAGTCTGTATGAACGTACACAGCCTTCAAATTGCTTACAAACATTTTCTACTAAAAAGTTTTCGTCTTTTATACTATAACTTATGTAAGCATCGTATAATTTCTCACTATCATCACAACAATTGTCTTTCCGTGATATTCGGACGTTAAACCAACTGAAAAAGCGGAAATAGATTTCGTCACGGTGATAAAAAAGGCAACAAAATAGAACAAGTAAAATGGCTGCGAGACTAACTCCAATTACTAAATAGGAGATATAGTCGAAGTCTAGACCAGCTACAGCGAGATCATTTTTTGTTTGTATATTAGGCTGTATTATTGATATACAATTGGTCATATTCTTTTGTAATATATAAATATCAGATCCCTCTTTGCATTCGAGCTGGTTGAAGTCTGATACTTTTGCACGATTGGTCGTGGTCCATTCTTGAAAATCAACTAAAAAACCACAATCACACCGCCAAGGATTGTTGGAAAGATGAAGCTCAATTAAGAATGTATTTCTGGATAAAAGCCATACGTCCATACTATGCAATGAATTTCCGTCAAGTCTCAACACTTCCAACTGCCTCAGATGAAGAAAAGTTGAATTATTTATGTGAGATATTCTGTTATTTTGTAAATATAGAAACCGTAAACTGTCTAACGGCTCAAATTCGAATCCATGCAGCCGTTTTATCATATTATCTTGTAAATGTAATGCTATTAAACGACGAAGCCCTGCAAAAAGGTTTCGAGGAACTATATCAATAAATGAATTATTCATATATAAAGTCCGTAAGTTTTTACGACCCAGAAAAACATGGCTGCTTAGAGATGACAAACGGTTGCCATCAAGGTGAATCTCTGATGCGTCCATGGGTATGCGATCTGGAATGCTTCTATAAGGCCCGTTAGTGCAGTCTACTATATTGACCGACCATGATGAATCATGCCAGCACGAGCAATTACTAGGGCAGCTCATTTCACAGTCACACGCTTCGAAATCACAACAATGGCATAATGAGAAACAATGGGTTTTATAAGAACACAGAAATTGGGAGCTGTCAATTTGGCTAATGGGCATAAATTGGTGGTCTGGGCGATTTTTTAAGCGACAATACACAGTTTCAATGTCCATGAGCCGTGGATAATTTGGAGCGGTTCTCACTTTTTGGAGCCATTCCATATCACAGTCACAAACAAATGGGTTACCAGCTACATAATATTCAATCTTTTGGAGTCCAGTATTAACCTGAAAAGCAGTGAGCTCAAGCTTTTGAAGCTGATTAGCAAACAAATCCACTCGTGTTAAATTATGTTTGTCAGAAAAAGTCTTAGCACCAATAATCGAGATTTCATTATCATTCAGGCTAATGTGATGTATACGATTAGGTATATTGATAGCAGAAATGATTTTAATTTTGTTGAAACTAGCATCAAGGTACTCAATCATCATCTCCTGGAGTTTGTAAAAATTGCCCAACTCATTTATACTATTACTGTGAAGGTCGAGCCACTGCAGACCTTTCGGCATAAATGCATAATCAAACACTTTGATTCTATTCTCTGATATGTTCAACCATGAAAGCTTAGGTAGGTTGTTAAAAATCCCATTTATATTCACTAGTTGATTACTATCGACTCGCAAAGCTTCAAGCGTGATAAGGGGATCGAAAACTCCGGGTTCAACATTTGAAATTCGATTGCTCGCTAAATTAAGAATCTTTAATCCTGACAGAGTTTCAAACGTCTCTTTTTCAATTGACCGAATCCTGTTACCACTAAGTTTCATTGCAAACAGTCCTGATATCCCGGGGAAAGATCCATTTTTTAGTTCTTCAATACTGTTATCAGCTAGATCAAGAGTCTTAAGTCGATTCAAATCTCTAAGGGCGGAAGGAACTTCCTTTAGTGCATTCCCAGAAAAACTCAACTCTTGAAGGTTTGTTAAATTTCGAAACGCATTTGGATGAATATAAGATAATCCATTTCTATCCAAATATAAGCTAGTCAATAAGGGCAGACCTAGCAAGGCACGGGCGTCTAATCTCGCCAGCTTATTGTTTGAAATAGACAAAGTATGCAAATTAATAAGACTTGAAAATGCTGAATTTGGTAAGCTCTCAATTAGATTATTATCAAGGTGTAAAATTTGTAAACTCTGTAAATCACTAAATAATTGAGAATCTACATGCGTTAATTTATTGTTAGACAGCTTTAATATAACTAGCTGAAACAGGCCTTTAAGGCAATCTTGTTGCAACCAATGAGATGTTAATTGATTATGTGACAAGTCAAGCGCAAGAAGCTTATCTTGCTTGGAAAGTAGCTTTGAAGGTACAGCAACAATCATGTTATTTGATAGGTTGACTTCTTGAAGATTTTTAAAGTTTTCAAACAGGCTTGACGGTAAGGAGCTTAACTGATTTCGTGATAAGTCAATTGATTCGATCAAGTCTGATCCACGAAAAGCCTCGCCATCTAACATGACAATGCCATTATCTGAGAGAACCAGAGTCGCTAATTGCCGGAAGTTCTTGAATGAAAAAGGTTTCAAGACAGACAAATTGTTTTTCGAGAGATACAATACCTTTACATGTGGCTCACAATCAAGGGTTTCACTTCCTCCAATATCATCAGTGCTTGTAATTGCATTATAACTTAGATTAAGGGTCTGCAAACTACTTAAACTGCAAAAAATTGGCCCGGGAAAGAGTGCTAGATTGGCATGAGTTATTTCAAGGGAATCGAGATTTGATAGCCCTTCTAGACTATTGACGAAAACATGCAATACAACTGCACTAGACCATTCACTATTATAGGGGCGGATTTCAATATTAGTGAGGCTGTTTAGCCCCATAAAGGTCGAAGATGGAAGAGTGGAGAGCTTACAATGTTCAATTACAAGTTTTTGTAGTCGATTTAAGTGCACAAAATTTCCAGGAATCAGGGAACTCATATAATGAAAAGTAGGACTGCACTGTATCCCAAGTGTCCCGGCAAGGTCTGAAGGAATTGCACTGAAGTTTGATAAATCAATGTCGCTGTTTATAGTCCTTAATTTACATTGTAGATCACTTCCGTCCCTTTGACAATCCTGAGGAATATCAAAACTTAACACTCGGTCAAATAAGAGCACAACACAAAGTAATATCCACATTCTTATTTTCTGGTTCTAATATATCCAAACAGTTGTCATTTCCACTGTTGCTCCGTTGAGCTTTGGCTTCAAACTAAATCAAACTAGAAGAAATTCTCTTGGAGAATCGGCGGTGGTATGCGAAACAGTGTTCCTTCAAGCGGCTAATTGTGACGGCTTTAACTGGCTGAAGCCACAGCAACTTTACTGCGCCTGAAGGTTTAAATAGTACTTAGAATGGTCAGGCAAAAAAAAGGGTAAGCAATGTTATTTGGCACCCTTCTGATTTGTGTAATCTATGGAATGTGCATGTTTTACTCTTTCGGTTTACCCAGTAAATAGTCCTAGATTAACGAGCGGAAATACTAAAATCTTTGTTTCTTTGAATTGTTATAGATAAGGAAGCACAAACAAGATAAAGGTACTTACGCGTTATTCCGAGAACACTCAAGAAGTTTGATCTGTTTAAAATAGGGTTTTCTGTGTGTACTTTCAGATAATCAGCTTAGTCTAAGTGAACTAAACTACAATACAGGTATATTTTAATACATGTATTGTACCTGTGTTTTCAGGTATATTTAATATTTAATATATAGAGTTGGTTAGGTTACGTGTTTAATATAATGCGTTCTGGGCGTCCTGCTTTCCATAATTCTGTGATGTGGTTTCCATTATTTTTTTTTACTAAAGTACTATATTTTCATCTTGGTTAAATATATTTCATTATGATTAATGTAACTTCATTTCTTGAATTTGGTCGGATTAGACGTAAATACCAAGATAAAGAACCAAATAGCTTAGTATTTTCCATTACTAAATATAAGATGTGTTAAATTCATACCTAAGTCAGGGTGATATGGGTTGTATCCATTGACGCCTGCGGAAGGCAATAGGGTGTGGTGTCCTGTTCCCCCATTCCTTCGAGATCCAATTATCTCGAATTTTAAGACACTTATTATTCAAAATATAAGAAAATGTGTTATCTCCCATTTGAAAAAAATTCTTCGTACGTCCCTGGCCGTATCTTTAGGAAAATCAGCAAACTACTCTTTACTGGCTCATACAAGCCGTATCCAAAGGGGGGATAGGGAGTTTGAACCATACCCCCTCTAAATGTTCCGGGATTCTAAAAACGTAACAAAATGAATATAAACATATTCTTAATGCGTATTTCAGAGTTTTTTTTTGTATCACCTCCACCCAAAAAATACTTTTATAAACGCTCCCCCCCCCTCCAGAAAAAAATAATAATAGTAAACCCCGGATACAATCTTGTGGCTCACAATAATTATTCATAAGTTCAGTCATGGAAGTGGGATTTCTGGAAATATTGGCAACCGACAATTAGTCCCTCAAAATGTTTTTATTTATACATCTTATTTCTCATTTAGATATTTTACACATAGAACGCAGCGTAATTCTTCAAATGTCTAAATTTCTATCCATCCCAGCTCCCGTTGCTAAGGGTTAGACATATGCAAATGGCCTTCGACCGAAACAAAGGTCCGTCATGTCTTGTCTTATTTTGACCATGCTGAAAAATCTTAGATATGTACTTCAAATTTACATATTTACTCGAACATTGGTACCTATATAAGATTATTTTAGGTACTCTAAAAATTACGGCTATTCCGATAAACAAACAAATCTAAAACATTGTTTTAAATTAAATTTGAAAACTCGGATGATTTGCTCAATCTTACATCCATTTTAGTGCCTTTTAGGGCGGGGGGGGGGGTGAAATCCAAGCATTTTCCAAAGACAGATATAGCTTCCACCCCCCCCCCCTCCATTATTCGGAAGTGGATTCATGAAATTGTTTTACAACCGAAGGAATTTTCGTTTCTTCAAAGGAAACCCCCTTTTTACGTACTCTAAGCGGTATTATCTTAGCTTACAACTGGGCTGTATCCAGGATTTTTTTTCAGGGGGGGAGGGTTTACAAAGGATTTTTTCTGGTGTGTTTAACAAAAAAAAACTTCAAAAGCGCATAATTTTGTTACATTCATTTTTGTTATGCTTTACAATTCGGAAAAACATTTCGAGGGGGGGCTCAAACCCCCTGCCCCCTGAATACGGCCTTAGCTTACAACGTATGAATCAGGCTTATAATAGGTCAAAATATTTGAAGCACTTTTGAGACAATATCTTTGTTTTTCTTGGAGAAGACAAGGGCCACAAATATGAGAGGTGCAGACTATTGCCCCTTTCTCCCCTATTTGCATAATTTTTTTTTGGGGGGGGGATATTTTCCACGGAGGGGGTGGGACTATTTTTGCGGAAATGTATTTTCTGGATTTCTAGAGGGGGTTATTTTTTGCATGAGTACTTTCCAGGGAGATATTTTCGCAGGGGAGTGGTTTTTCTGTACGAGAATTTTCTTGAGGGAATTTTCAGGGGGGGGGGGTAAATGCCTAGAACTGACTATTCAAACTATGCTTACTTCGTCCTTAAAATTTTGTTTTAAACCTTTAGTTTTTAGCCCATTGAAATAACCCTTCCTGATTTGGCTCGAGAATTGGCAGCTTCAAAAGACTTGAAGAAAATTTGGTTTATATATAATTTCCTTTTAATATTATTTTAGCCTTTTCTTTATCATTATCAGGGCTGTATCTGGGGTTAGTTTTCGGAGGGGGTTTTACAACAGAAGAATTCGGGAGGTGGGGGCTACAAAAAAATTGGAAAAACACATCAACTATTTTTTAAATTTATCGTTGTTAAGTTTCTTACAAGTCGACAAAAATTTCGGGGGAATTAAATTTTAAAAATCTCCGAGTACTCCTTCCTCTATTTCTTTCTCTTTTATTTGTCTTTGAGTTATTTGTTAAATAGTATGTGTGTCTTACCCTTCTTTTAAAGGCCATGGGTTTTGTGAGACTCAGTGCCTTCAATTTCTTGTCTGATTTTTTTGCTGTTAATAATTTTATCTAAAGATAATTTTTAATTTATTAATATTTAATTTAATATCAATTATTAACAAAAACTAGCATAAACACATCCTCTCCAAATGCCACAGCATAATGTGGGGGAGGGATAACCAAACAAATCCACAAAGAAATAACAGTAACCTCAGAAGGGGTTTAAAAAACAAAACATAATTAAAGCATAATTTAGCCTTTAAACAGAATAAGTAGCTTTGACCAGTATTGGAACTGCTTAGGAGCCACAGAGTGATTTTGAAAAAGGAACATCCATCAAACAGTTCGTGGTAACGAACTGTAATAAAGAGCGACCCGGCTCAATAGTAACCAAAACTCTAAAAAATGAAATTTTGATACCAATAGCTACATTAAAAGAATCACATTTTAATGCTAATTTTAAATATATAAGTTTCATCAAGTTTAGTCTTACCCATCAAAAGTTACGAGCCTGAGAAAATTTGCGTTATTTTAGAAAAAAGGGAGAAACATCCCCTAAAAGTCATAGAATCTTAATCAAAATCACACCATCAGATTCAGCATATCAGAGAACCCTACTGTGGAAGTTTCAGGCTCTTATCTACAAAAATGTGGAATTTTGTATTCTTTGCCAAAAAAGTTTTTCTTCCCCCAGGGGTGATCGTATCGACCCAGTAGTCCTAGAATGTTGCGAGAGGACTCGTTCTGACGGAAATGAAAAGTTCTAGTGCTCTTTTTAAGTGACCACAAAATTGGAGGGCACCTAGGCCCCCTCCCAGGCTAATTATTTTCCCAAAGACAACGGATCAAAATTCTGAGATAGCCATTTTATTCAGTTTAGTCGAAAAACCTTATAGCTATGTCTTTGGGGACGACTTACTCCCCGAAAATCCCCGTGGGAAGTGGCTACAAGTTACAAACTTTGACCAGTGCTTACATATAGTAATGGTTATTGGGGAGTGTACAGACGTTTTCAGGGGGATTTTTTGGTTGGGGGAGGGGTTTAGAAGAGGGGGGTATGTTGGCGGAGCTTTCCATCGATGAATTTGTCTTGGGGGAAGAAAATTTCCATGAAGGGAGCGCAGGATTTTCTAGCATTATTTAAAAAAAAGGAAAAAATAAATATGAAAAAGTTTTTTTTAGCTGGAAGTAAGGAGCAGCATTAAAACTTAAAACGAACAGAAATTATTACGCATACCAGGGGCTCACCTCCTCCTAATACCTCGCTCTTTACTCTAAAGTATTTCTAGTAATTTCAACTATTTATTCTACTGCTTTTGTGATTCATGGGTCATTCTTAATGAATGGGAAAAAAAAAATTAAGCTTTAGTGTAAAGAGCGAGGTACTAACAAGGGGTAAACCCCCTTATATATGTAACAAAAACATGAGAATACAAAAGTTCGTTATGTAGGCTAATTTATAAGTTACGTATATCTTTTACTAATAAAAACATTCGTAAAAAATTAAAAGTTCTGGTTGCCTTTTTAAGTAGCCAAAAAATCGGAAGGCAGCTAGGCTTCCTCCCCCGCTCTTTTTTTCTCAAAATCGTTCGATCAAAACTATGAGAAAGCCATTAAGCCAAAAAAAATAAATATACAAATTTCGTTTTAATTGTTCCTCTGCGGAGAGCCAAAATTAAAACATGCATTGATTCAAAAACGTTCAGAAATTAAATAAAAAAAAACAAGTTTTTTTTAACTGAAAGTAAGGAGCGACATTAAAACTTAAAACGAACAGAAATTACTTCGTATATGACAGGGACTGCTTCCTCATCAACGCTCCGCTCTTTACGCTAAAGTTTTATACTTTTTTAAAAAGAAGAGTTGAGAGAGAGTCAAACTTTAGCGTAAAGAGCGGGGCGTTGATGAGGAAGCAGCCCCTTTCATATACGAAATGATTTCTGTTCGTTTTAAGTTTTAATGTCGCTCCTTACTTTCAGTTAAAAAAAAAATGTTCTTTTCTTATTTAATATAAAAAAGAAACTAGGGTCTAATAATACTAAGCCATCGCGTTAGCCTATTTGATGATCCCGTGTTCCAATTTTAATGTCTATTCTCTAAGAAAAGAGATTTTCACTACCTAATTTAAATTTGTATTTTGCTTCATTTCTTCTTTTATTTACGTTCTCGTCTATTAAATTCTTTTAAACATGCTTTTTTGGCTTCGTCGAAATGACGGCCGTAGAAAAATTTTCATGCCTTGCTCAACGTGTAATTTGACATAAATTGTCTTTTCATCATCCTGCCACATGTATGGAGGTTCCCTTCTGTCTTGAAATTCTAATTTTAACCTTTCCGACCTGCAGGGTTCCTATGGCAAAGAACAAATTTTTGATAATTTCATTTTAAGGTTAATGTTTTACCTGGCAAGATTTTTGGCTTTTTTTTCAGCAAGCACACAGTCTTATGCTCCTTACCACAGTTCGTTACCACGAACTGTTTGATAAAACAAGACAAGTTTGATATAATTCGATAGCTGAGAATTGGTTTAATCCATCTACTAAAATATATTTTTGGAATTTGCTTTCGATTTTTTTAGAAAGGAAGATATACTGAAACATATAATTTAACCGGAATAAACGAGTTATTTGTATGATGCTATTCGATCAATGATCATCTGTTATATGATCAATTTGTTCACGAAGCCAGATTTATACTGCTCAGAATTTTATGCAGAGAATAGCCAAAACTTGCTTAGAAAAAGGAGAAGTTGTTACTGTTAGATGGCTTCAAACAGGAATCAAACAGCGTTAGTTGAGACCATGCATGTCTATAACATCTTATTTCCACGGGGTTGGGAGCGGTGGTTGAGGGCTGGAATTCATAGAACCCAATGGAAATTAGGGAAAAATACATCAAATATTTTTAGATTTTAGGAGTTACGAACCACAATGACCTTTAGGTATACATGTTAAAGGATCTACCGAGTTCCGCGACATACTATCATATACAAGCGTTTGTCAATGAAAATGTATGTGCCTAAACATCTTTAAATCTAAGCCAGAAAAAAAATCTATAATTTCTTATGGTATAGTCACATTAAAAAGCGATGCAAAATAAAAAACAAAACAAAGAAAAAAAACACATCAATCCTACTGACTTTCGTTAGAAATATATATACATAGAAATACATAGAAATATATACATTATACATAGAAATGTATAATGTTTGTATATAGTAAGAATTAAGCTGAAAGCAGGGTGTAATTATTTAATAATCGCATCAGAGACTATCAGACGAAACGTCAAAAGATTACTTAGTGAGAGATTACTACAAAAAGATAACTGGATGAGAGGGTTTGCCTAGTGTAAACCCTTTTCTAAGGGCCAGAGTGAAAAATTTGACCCCTTCCCATAACACAAAATTTGAAGTCTCCTTACACTCCCCTCCTAAGAAAATCCCAAAAAAAATCAACAAAAAAATCTGATTGGGTCAAATAAGCACTAGCTAAATCTCGTTATTTGTAAGATTAAATAAAAAAAAAGTTTTTAAAATGAAAGTAAGGAGCGACATTAAAACTTAAAACGAACATAAATTACTCCGTATACGAAAGGGGCTTTTCCTTCTCAACGCCCCGCTCTTTACGCTAAAGTTTTTACTGTTTTAAAATGTAGAGTTAAGAGAAAGAGTCAAACTTTAGCGTAAAGACCGGGGCGTTGAGAAGGAAAAGCCCCTTTCATTTACGGAGTAATTGTGTTGCGGAGCAACACTACTGCTTTCGTAGTTTTTTTTTGTTTTTTTTTTTTTCACCGTGATCAGCGACCCGTAGCTCCGAAGTGGTAAGAGTTAAAAATTTGAGATTTTTCAGAGGGAAGGGAAACGTAAAACAGAGTAAAAAAGTTCCAGAGAAGTTCCTAAAATTTCTAACAGTTTTCCATAAAAAAAATAAAACCGTTTTTTTCTTAGAAACTCTGCGTTCGATGTTTGGCGTCAAGTTAAGACGACCCTAGCTTCGGAAATAAACTTGTTAGAAATACAGTTATGCTGAACTCATGTAGAACTTTCATTTGTCTCTTCGAGAACCGGAGCACAAAATTCCGTAGCTCTTACAGATTTCCCGGAAATAATTCCGGAAAAGTCCATCTCGTTCCGATTTTTTTTGGAATTTTCTCAAATTTTCGATTTTGATGTTTCTTATATTTTTATCGAGTAGTGCTATGAAAAGTATGCAAGAAGAAGTGAAGTGTTCTATATACCAAGTTGCTTCGTTCTCTAAGAAATAATTTCCGAAGTTTCGACGTTCTAGAGGTAACTTCTGTTCTGGACCAGCTAGAATTTTTTTTCCAACGCGGTTCGACAGGTCTCGATCTCCTAACAACTTGAGCTTACAATAGTTTCTCCGAAATAAAATTCCTTCTTTGGGTTTTTCTATTTGGAAGTTTTGTCATGCCCTCGGGGCAATTTAATTTGTATCGTATTAATCTGTTGTACAGGACAAATTCTAAACGTTAAATTTGATTTCTAGTTTCAATTATTTAAAGAAATTCTGGTTTATCTTGAAATTGTAATTATTCATCCTATAAATATTCAGAATTGTCAACTGTGTTATTGTGTTATTCTCGTTTATTTCTGGACCAGCTAAACATTTTACCAAACTCAGTTTAGTAGGAGCTCGAAATAAAACCATATCAAACATGCTTCAAGATAACAATCGAAACCGCATTAGAAAATTGTCCTCTGAAGGACATAATGAAGACTGTTGCTCCGCATCTGTGTCCCGTAGGGCACAGTTGCACGTGTTGCTCCGCAACTGTGCCCTAAGGAACAGGGCACAGTTGCTGCAACACTTCCCGTTGCACAGGCAACGGAGGTCTAGTTTCTGTTCGTTTTAAGTTTTAATGTCGCTCCTTACTTTCATTTAAAAAATTTGTTTTTTTTATTTAATTCTGAACGTCTTTGAATCAATGCATGTTTTGATTTTGGCTCTCCGCAGAGGAATAATTAAAACGAAACGTGTATATATTTTTTTTTTTGGCTAAATGGCTTTCTCATAATTTGATCGAATGGTTTCGAGAAAAAAGAGCGGGGGAGAAAGCCTAGTTGCCCTCCGATTTTCGGTTAATTAAAAAGGCAACTAGAACTTTTAATTTTTTACGAATCTTTTTATAAGTAAAAGAAATACGTAACTTATAAATTAGCTTACGTAAAGAACTTTTGTATTCTTATGTTTTTATTACATATATGAGGGGGTTCGCTCCCTCGTCAGTACCTCGCTCTTTACACTAAAGCTTGAATTTTGTCGAAATTCATTAAGAATGACCCCTGAATCACAAAAGCCGCAAAATAAATAGTTGAAATTATTAAAAATACTTTGGCGTAAAGAGCGAGGTATTAGGAGGAGGTGAGCCCCTCATATGGGTAATAATTTCTGTTCGTTTTAAGTTTTAATGCTGCTGTTTACTTCCAGCTGAAAAAAACTTTTTCATTGTTTTTTAAGTAATGCTAGTAAATCCTGCGCTCCCTTCATGGAAATTTTCTTCCCCCATGACAAATTCCTCGATGGAAAGTTCCCCCAGCATATTCCCCTCTTCTCAACCCCTGCCTCCAACCAAAAAATCCTCCTGAAAACGCCTGTACACTTCCCAATAACCATTACTATATGTAAGCACTGGTCAAAGTTTTGAACTTGTAACCCCTCCCACGGGGACTGTGGGGGAGTAAGTTGTCCCCAAAGACATAGTTATAAGGTTTGTCGACTACGCTGAATATAATGGCTATCTCAGAATCATGATTCGTTGACTTTGGGAAAATAATTAGCGTGGGAGGGGGCCTAGGTGCCCTCCAATTTTTTGGTCACTTAAAAAGGGCACTAGAACTTTTCATTTCCGTTAGAATGAGCCCTCTCGCAACATTCTAGGACAACTGGGTCGATACGATCACCCCTGGGAAAAAAACAAAAAAAAAAACCAAAAAACAAATAAACACGCATCCGTGATCTGCCTTTTGGCCAAAAATATAAAATTCCACATATTTAGATAGGAGCTTGAAACTTCTACAGTAGGGTTTTCTGATACGCTGAATCTGATGGTGTGATTTTCGTTAAGATTCTATCACCTTTAGGGGGTGTTTCCCCCTATTTTTTAAAATAACGCCAATTTAATCAGCTTCAAACAGTTCGTGGTAACGAACTGTAGTAAGGAGTGACCCGGCTCAATAGTAACCGAAACTCTAAGAAAGGAGATTTCGATACCAATAATCACATCAAAAGAATCAAATTTTAATGCTGATTATAAATATATAAGTTTCATCAAATTTAGTCTTACTTATCAAAAGTTACGAGCCTGAGAAAATTTGCCTTATTTTAGAAAACAGGAAACACCACATAAAAGTCATGGAATCTTAACGAAAATTGCACTATCAGATTCAGCGTATCAGAGAGCCCTGTTGAAGAAGTTTCTCCTATCTCCAAAAATGTGGAATTTTGTTTGTTTTTGCCAAAAGACAGATCACGGATGCGTGTTTATTTGTTTGTTTGTTTTTTCTTTTTGTTTTTTCTCCTGGGATGACCCTATCAACCCAGTGATCCTAGAATATCGCGAGAGGGCTCATTCCAAGGAAAATTAAAAGTTCTAGTGCCCTTATTAAATGGCCAACAAAACTAGAGTGCACCTAGGTCCCCTACCACGCTCATTTTTTTCCCAAAGTCACCGGGTCAAAATTTTGAGATTTTATTCAGAATCGTTTTATTCAGATTCGTTAAGTCGAAAACCTTAATAACTATGTCTTTTGGGATGACTTACTCCCCCAGATTCCCCGTGGGAGAGGCTGCAAGTTACAAACTTTGACCAGTGTTTACATATAGTAATGGTGATCGGGAATTCTACAGACGTTTTCTGGGGAATTTTTCTGGTTGGAAAGAGGAGAGGCTTAGTAGAGGGGTTTACGTGGGTGGAACTCTCCCTGGAGGAATTTTTCATGGAGAAGAGAATTTCCATGAAGGGGATGCATGATTTTCTAGCATTATTAAAAAAAAACAAGGACAAAATAAATGTGAAAAGTTTTTTCAACTGAAAGTATGGAGCAGCATTTAAACTTAAAACGAACAGAAATTATTTCGCATATAGGGTTCACCTCCTCCTAATACCTCGCTTTTTAAGCTAAAGCAATTTCGTTAATTCAACTATTTATTCTACGGCCTTTGTGATTCAGGGGTCATTCTTAAGGAATTTTGACAAAATTTAAGCTTTAGAATAAAGAGCAAGGTATTGACGAGAGGGTGAACCCCCTCCTATACATAATAAAAACATACGAGTATAGAAGTTTGTTACGTAAGTTAATTCGTAAGTTATGTATATTTTTTACTAATAAAAATGTTCGTACAAAAATTAAAAGTTCTAGCTCCCTTCTTAAGTAACCAAAAAATTGGACGGCAACTAGGCTTATTTTTTTACTTAATAGTTACTTGTTTTTTTACTTAATAGTTAAAAGAATCTATGAAATAAAGGTCAGAAACATTATTCTGCAGTAAAAACACAGGTAACCCCCCAAAGCACCATTATTCAGGCCTTTGTTTAGATGATGGCAATGAGAGATATATTCATACCTACCCTCCTTCCCGTAACCCTTACATTATTTATTTCGTGGTTTATGAAGAGTTGGCAATTTGGCATTGAAATGCGCTCTATTAGGCCTGTATCTCCCTGGCCCGTGTATCCCCCTGCACAATGACCCAACACACGTCCTTTTTAAAAGCTGATGATCAATTTTGTGTTACCATTTATAATTCTATAAAAAATAAAGTGAATCAACTTAGTTAAAGCAAGCATTTGGATATATGAAACATTTCTCTGGACTATGTTTCAAACAGTTTGTGGTAAACAACTGCAATTAAGCAGCAATACAGCTCAATAATAACCGAAAATCCAAAAAAAACACAGTTTTTATACAAATAGAAATATCAAAACAATCGGCTTATTATTTTGATTCCAAATATATAAGGATTAATTAAGTTTAGTCTTACGCATCAAAAGCTACAAGCCTTAAAAAATTTGCCTGATTTTCAAAAAAGGGGAGAAATACCCCCTAAAATCAAGAAATCTTAATGAAAATCACACCGTTAGATTCAATCTATCTGAGACACCCTGATGTAGAAGTTTCAAGCTTCCACCTGCAAAGTTGTGGAATTTTGTATTTTTTGCCAGAAGAAAGATAACGGATGTTTTTTTTTTCAGGGTTGATTGCAGCGAAACAACAGTCCTAGAATATTGAGAAAGGGCTCATTAAAATGGAAATTATTAGTTCTACTGCTCTAATTAAGTGACAAAAAGATTGGAGGGCAACTAGTCTCCCTCTCTCGTCCCACCCACCTTTTTCCTAGAAGCCATGCAATCCAAATCCAATTGAGATAGCCATTTTATTCTGCATGGTTGAAAATCCCAGTAACTACGTCTTGGAGGATAACACAACCCCTTCCAGCCCCTCAGGGAAAGGTTTGTAAGTTAGAAAATTTGCCCATTGTTTACGTATAGCATTTCTTATTATGGAGTATACAGACATAGTCTGGTGACGGGGAAAAATTTTCTGCCGATGCATTTTCTACGGGAATAATTTTTGTGGGTAGGGATGCTCTCGGGCGGTGGGGGAGACTTTACAAGAGAAATTTTACGCTGGAGGAATTCGTCAAGATTCCTAAATGAAATTATTTTTATTTGTCTTACTTTCTCTTTGCCGACTCGATTTGGAGGTATTAAGAGGAATTTTCTGGGGAAATATTTACCGCATTTGAGTTGTCTGAAGTATCTTTCTGTAGGTGGGGATGTTCTCCATAAGAGAAATTCTCCATAGGGGGCTTTCCACAGGTTAAATTCTCCAAATGGGATTTTCTGCAAGAGCAGCCTTCTACTAGGGGATGGGGGGTGTTTGTGAGAAAAATTTTCCACGGAGGGGAAATTTCCAGAATGATTTTAAAACAATTCGAAATTAAACTCCTTTTCAAATGAAAGTGGGTTACGAAAAAATGTTCAGCCAGAATAGTCCGAAAGAAATTTTCCAGGGGTAATTTTCAGCTAGAATTGAATTATCTGGGAGAAATTTTCCTGGTGGGGGTATTTTATGTGGGAAGAACTTTGCATGGAGGGATTATCTGTGAGGGGACGGAATTTACATTGAAGGAGGGTGCTGGATTTCCTGGCATTATTTAAAAACGATTGGAAATTAAATTAAAAACAGATTTTTAACTGAAAGTAAGGAGCGACATTTAAACTTAGAACGAACAGAAGTTATTCCGTATATGAAAGGGCTGTCCCCTCATCAACACCTCTCTCTTTATGCTAAAGTTTGACTCTTTGTCACAACTCTACTTTGTTAAGTAATTAAATAAAAAAAACTAATTTTTTTAGCTGAAAGTAAGGAGCGACATTAAAACTTAAAACGAACAGAAATTACTCCGTATATGAATTGGGTTGTCCCCTCCGCAATCCCTCGCTCTTTACGCTAAAGCTTTTAATTGTTTTAAAAAGTAGAATTGTGGCAAAGAGTCAAACTTTAGCGTAAAGAGCGAGGGATTGCGGAGGGGACTACACATTTCATATACGGAGTAATTTCTGTTCGTTTTAAGTTTTAATGTCGCTCCTTACTTTCAGCTAAAAAAAATTAGTTTTTTTTTTTTATATAATTTCTGAATTTTTTTGAATTAATGCATGTTTGGTTTTGGCTCTCCACACATAAATTATTAAAATGAACAAATAAACAAATAAACACGCACCCGTGATTTGTCTTCTGGCAAAAAATACAAAATTCCACATTTTTGTAGGTAGGAGCTTGAAACTTCTACAGTAGGGTTCTCTGATACACTGAATCTGATGGTGTCATTTTCGTTAAGATCTTATGACTTTTAGGGGGTGTTTCCCCCTATTTTCCTAAATAAGACAAGTTTTCTCAGGCTCGTAACTTTTGATAGGTAAGACTAAACTTGATGAAACTTATATATTTAAAATCAGCATTAAAATGCGATTTTTTATGTAGCTATTGATATCAAAATTCAATTTTTTAGAGTTTTGGTTACTATTGAGCCGGGTCACTCCTTACTACAGTTCGTTACCACGAACTGTTTGATGAAAAACTTCAGCGTAAAGAGCAGGGCATTGAGGAGTTGACAGCCCCTTTCATATACGGAATAATTTCTGTTGCTTATAAGTTTTAATGCCGCTCCTTACTTTCAGTAAAAAATTTTATATAATTAATATAATTATAATATTTTTTTATATAATTAATACTTTTCAGGAACGAACAGGCCACCATGCGGCATTATTTCCCCTGGAACTGGAAAGCACCTAATATAGTTGTTTGATACCTTTAATTCAATTGTTTACCTCAGAATTTTCAATCGATAGCAACTTGGTTCTCCATGGGGCAATATTATTGTTTGGTACTATTTAATGACAGAAAACGCCACTTTTCCCTGACACAATTTTTTTGGACGTCTAAATAGGTCACTAGAACATTTAATTTATGCTCAAACAAGCCCTATTTTAAACTTCTTTGACCATTAGTTTAATACGATCACATGTGGAAGAAAAAAACACACAAAAAAAAAAAACAAATAAATATGTATGGGTGCTTATGCGAAAAAAAATACAAAGTTTGGTGTTTCTGTAGATAGGAGCTGTTAACCTCGATAGTAGAGTTCTCTGATGCACGTGATATAATAGTGTGACTTTCCTTAAGATCACTTGCCTTTTCCAAATGATCGCCCTCAGGATTGATCTGGGGAAAAAAAAATTCTTGAATTCTTTACATCCGGGTTCATTGAGACACTGAATCGAATGGTGGGATTTCCAGTAAGATTTCCTGACTTTTTGGGGATATTTCCCCTTTTTTTGAGAATCTTGCAAATTTTCACTGGCTCTCAGCTTGTGATGGGTAACATTAAACTTAGTGAATGTTATATGTTTGGAATCAGGATAAAGAGCCAATTGTCCTGAAATATCTATTGCTATCCCTAAGTTGAATTTGAAAAAGAAGTATTTTTAAATACTTTTAAGACCTTAGCGTCATAAGCGAGGGTTGGGCATTGGCAGCCTCCCTCAGATCTGGAATATTTTCTGTTCCTTTTAAGTTTTAATTTGGCTCCTTACATTCAGTGGAAAAAACTGGTTTTGTTTGTTTAATATATCTCCAGATGAATGCACTACATCGATACAGTGATACCTTTGATACCAAGGGGCTATGTAAAACCTTTTCGTAATTTTAAGCCGATTGGCTGTTTCATAATTTTGGGTGAAAGTTGGCCTTATTATGGCCTAAACTGTCATTTTATGAAACCAAAATGGCAGAAATTAGTGTTTTGATATGGCATGAGCAATGTGGTATTCTGAAGAGACACTGAAAAATTAAATTTTTGTTTATGAACCTTCACTCGATAAGCTTTGGTTGCTGGTTTGATACGATTACTCCTAGGAAAAAGAAACATAAAATAATCACACATTCTTAACCACCCGTCTCGAGGAAAGTTAAAAACTTTGTATTTTTAGAAACTTCCTTTTTACAATTCTTAGGATTGTTGCATTCAATGACGTTATTTTTTAATCAAAATTGTCCCGTTTTTATATAGGGAAACCGCTTATTCTGAACCGATGCAATTTTTCTAATGCTAGTTCCATTTGATGAATAAATTTGAACTAAAATTTTTAATTTTTTGAATCAACATGAAAATCTTTTAAATTCTATTCCCACTTCTGAAGTTTCGGTCTTAATTGACATGGGCTACTCTTTGCAATTTGTTTCGACGGACCATCTGCCGCATTGCCCCCCTGATGGCCATAGAGGGCAACAATTCGGATCACTCTTCAAACCTTCTTTTCAATTTTTCGTAACTGATCATCATCCCTGGAAACTGCACCCCCTTGAAATATTTTTTTTGGGGGGGGGAAGGAGGACCTGAAACGCCAAAAATCAAATAAGCGACCATAACTAGCATTTTTTCTTCTCCAAGGGAGATTATTTGGATAGACTTTGCTTTAGAGACAGAAAAAATACAAGTAGGCCTAATAATTCTAATGCAGGAATTGATGAAGCCTTCTTCGAATCTGGGAAGTTAAAATATATTATTTTTGAACCTCTAAAATTGAGTATTACCCCAATACCGTCGAAAAGTACACATGCTTCTTTGACTCTGACCTCGAATATTGGTGTACACAAACGTATCCAGTTAGTCACCTTTGGCTTCTTAAGACACGAAAAAGGCCCAATTATGTACCCCTTAAATACTTCCGCCATACTGAAACGTCAAGTCTGGTATTCATTCCATGCCACGTCAGTTTGAAATTGTTTTCCACCTTTATTAATTGCCAACTGACCTTTACCACCATATAATCCATGGGATACTGATAGAAATCTGTCGACCTGTTATAGAACTGGAACCATCGGTAAAACAAGTATGTAGGCTTGTCACTTTTTGTCAAACACTTTATCTGAAATATGCAATCAGAATCAACTTAAGAAAATCCTCGCATGCTTTTACACTAGGTTGTAAACAATATTGTGCTATGTCTGTCAATACCCTGATATTTCACACGAGTTTGCTATTTTTGTTTTCTTTGGGCATAGCTGAGAGAACTCTAAAGACATTGTTTGTGAGGTGCGAAAAAAAATCATTTTTTTCTTTTTTATTATTACTTTTATAAGAAAGCACAACATCAGGTTGCTGGTAGGTGCACTGAAATCTCTATTTCAAAATTGGGGAGGTGAGTGGGGGTGTGGGTCCAAAGCAATCTAGTTAGGCAATGCAAAGAGGAAATTTCTTGTACTTCATAGTAGGCTTATTTGAAAAAAAAATTATGGTTGCTATCATTGAGGAGGCCTTACTAATCTTAATTTTTTATTTAACTAATCCTTAATATATGCACTACTATGAATTGTTCACCCATTGTTAACTCTGGAGTTGGTCTACAGAACACTAGCATTGTAGAACATAGGTAAGTGAGAAGGTTGTTTTTTTGTAGGGGAGTTCCCCTAAACTGATAAAATGAATGTTTTTATAGAGACTATAAGTAGCCTATTGAAAATTGACATTAATTAAGATAAACCTGAGACCGCGGAGCCGGAATCTTTTTTTTTTAAGAAAGTTCTTTTTGTGTAGAAAACTCACGTAAAACAAAAAAAATAAAATGAATGAAGCTAATAAAGTAAACACAAGAAAATGAACATACAAAGAAAATATAACTTAATTAAATGACTTTTGAAAGCTCTGGTGTTACCTCCTATAGGTTTTTCTGCTCTTTTGATATTAGCTAAGGCGTTGTTACAATAATGTTTGTACACATTTTTTTTAATGCGCAAATTTGGCAATTAATTAGAAACCAGTTGTAAGAAGAAAATGCGGATAATCAGCTCTAGCCCTATTTAAACAGACTCTTGTTTAACCTCTCATAATCGCACTTTAGCCTCAAGTGAAGCCTCAAACTCAAATAGAATTCATTAAAAACATTGATCAAACAGTTCGTGGTAACGAACTGTAAGTAAAGAGCGACCCGGCTCAATAGTAACCAAAACTCTAAAAACCAGAATTTTGATACCAATAGACACTTCAAAAGAATCGAATCTATATGCTGATTTTAAATATATACGTTTCATCAGGTTCAGTCCTACTAATCAAAAGCTACAAGCCTGAGAAAATTTGTCTTTTTTCCGAGAAAAGGGGGAAATACCCCCTGAAAGTCATAGAATCTTAACGATAATCACACCATCAGATTTAGCGTATCAGAGAACCTTACTGTTCAGGTTTCAAGCTCCTATCTGCACAAATGTGGCATTTTGTATTTTTTTTTTTGCCAGAAGAATGATCACGGATACGTGTTTATTTTATTTTATTTTTTTCCAGGGGTGATCGTATATACCCAGTGGTCCTAGGATTTTGCGAGAGGGCTCATTCGAACAGAAAATAAGAGTTCTAGTGTTCTTTTTAAGTGAACAAAAATTGGAGGCCAACTAGGGCCCCTCCCACGCTCATTTTTTCTCAAAGTCACTGGATCAAAAATTGTAGATATCCATTTTATTCAGAATAGTCTAAATATCTAATAAATATGTCTTTGAGGACGACGTAATTCCTCAAAGTCCCCTGGGGAATCTTAAAGAATCGGAACAAAATTCGAACTTTTGTGTAAAGAGCAAGGTATTGACGAGGGGTTGAACCCCCTCATGTTACGTATATGAGGAAGTTGATTCCCTCGTCAATGCCTCGCTTTTTATGATAAAGTTCAAATTTTGTAAAATAATGGCCGATATACGCAATAATCTGTTCGTGTTATTTTCCGGCCAATATTAGCACTTAATTTTACCTTGAGCAGCTTCATAACTATGATTTATATATGATAATAAACCAAATATATTGTATGTGTCCGGCTTGTGGTTGTTATTAAATAATCAAAAACAAGTTTTTTCCTACTGAAAGTAAGGAATAATATTAAAAAATAAAACGAACATAAATTATAAGTTACGAGGGACCAAGGAGAAATTTCTCGTAGGGGAAGAAAATTTTCCGTGGACGGGGATCTGGATTCCCCGGAATTATTTAAAAAACAATCAGCAATTAAATAAAAAAGAACGCGTTTTTTCAGCTGAAAGCAAGAAGCAACATTAAAACTTAAAACAAACAGAAAAATATTGCGTATATGAGATGGGTTGCCTCTCCTCAGTAGCTTGCTCTTGCGCTGAAGTTTCATTTTTAGCTTTTCAAAGAGGCTATTATTCTAATTAAAAAGCCTTTGTGATTCAGGAGCCGTTCTTAAACAACTGAAACAAAAATCGAACTTAGGTTATTATAAGGTTATTATTAGTTTTAAAAACGTAAAACTAAAATACAAGCTTGGTTTTAATTATTCATATACAGTGAGCCAAATTCAAAAGCTGCATTAATTCAAAAACGTTCAGAAATTAAATAAAAAAAAACAAGTTTTTTTTAACTGAAAGTAAGGAGCAACTACAAACATTAAAACTTGAAACAAACAGAAATTATTCTGTATATGAAAGGGGCGGCCCCCTCCTCAACGCCCAGCTCTTTATGCTAAAATTTTTTATTGTTTTAAAAAGTAGAATTGTGACAAAGTCAAACTCCAGCGTAAAGAGTGGGGCATTGAGAAGGGGACAGTCCCTTTCATATAAGCATAATTTCTTTTTTTTAGCTTTGAATAAAATTAGGTTATTGTGAAAGTCTGCTAAAATTCAAGAAATATATAACATTTCAAATTTTATGCATTGAGGAATTTGGAGATTTTCAAGTTTAACCTTTAAAATACCATCATATAATTTTAATATCCTCAAAGTAAGTGTTACCAATGTACTAGAATTTCAGACTCCTGATACTTACATTTCAGTGTTTTACTGAATAATAGATAGCCTCCAGCACTGACTTTGATGGCTCAAGGCTGCTAAATTCTGAAATTCAGGAAAGTAAACAAATATTTGCAGCTTCTCTGTGAGTAGGAAAAACAGCCAGGAAAAACATCACAGCCTTAGTTAGGCGCAATCAATAGTTACAAGCAGGATTGTTTTTAGCTAGGCTGAGTAATAATTATTTACTCAGTAATAACTAATTATAATTAATTATCAGTAATAATCAATAATAATTAATTATTTATTATGGTAATCTATTTATGTCATTATTGGTTTCTCTCTCAGTTTTCTTTATGTTACTTTCCTGCTTTGATAAAAAAAAAATCCAGGAAAGAATCCCAATCAGCTACGCAGGTATTGATGGCTAGGTCGTTGATCAGATAAGAGTAGATAGTGGCTTCAAGTACATGCATGACAGAAGCAGCAGTCATTAGTAAAAATTAGTAGAATCTGTGGCAAAGGGGATAAACAGGATTTCTGACAAACTGGAGAAATGCTCCCGAAAATGCGTCAAAACAGTTTTAGAGTTGTTGTTCCTTGATAGGATTCATTTTTACTTTTGTGTTTCATCTCGGTCTTCAAAAAATGAATTCCGTGGATTCCTTAATTAATCCTGTTAGGCATATGGTTTACAATTAAGGAGACATTGGTAGCTAGTTTATTTATCAGATAAGAGTTGGAAGTAGCTTCACGCACATGCAGCAATCATAGTTTGTATCATGTAAAATTTGAACTACCAGCCCCTCTTGTCGAAGTTTGCATAATCTGGGGCAAAGAAAAGAAATAAATATGTGAAAAACTTGAGAAATCCTCACGAAAATGAGGAAAAACAGCTTTGCAGTCATTGTTCCTAGACATTCATTGTGTTGCGAGAGCAACACTTTGGTTTTGTCGTGTTTTTTTTTTTTTTTTTTTTTTTTGTTCCTAGCACCCCGATTTCAGCTTATTCCTAGAAAGTGGCAAGGGTCTAACCTCTGCGGTTTTTACGGAAAGTGTGGACCTTAGGCCGGATTGATGAATATGACTTTACATTTTGGAAAGCTTCGTAGAACTCTTGCCTGGGGCCAAAAAGGATGGTTTATGCTTGTCCTTGAGCCAGAGCCTATAGTGTGTGAAGTGAAGAGGAGTTGTATAGCCTATGTCAGAGAGGACTATCTGAAATTATGCAGCCAAGCTTTCGTTTCATCAAACCATGTTTCTGCTTTCGAGTGGAAAGCTCCGTTCTAGCAGGCAAGCAGGCAGGTACCAGTTTCAAATTGAAGATGGACTAAAATCTATAAGTGTTAAATATATGGGACAGTTACCCTGCCCCACAGCCAATATATCTTCTTTGAGTGATAAATAGAAAAATTTAGAGAAGCAAAAAACCGGCATTTTCCCACGGGTCCGAAAGTGCTGCCGTGATTTCGGCTGAGTTTATCATTCGGTTTTTCGCACTTGGGATTGCGGTAGAGAAATGGTATCAGATGTGCCTCTTAAACTTTAAAAGTTCTCTCATTGCTAAAGAAATTAGAGTTTATCCTTTGCTCCTTTCTAAGTGATGACGTTAGAAAGTTAGCCTACGGCAAAAAAGTCAACTTTTGAACTAAGACAGATAGATTTTTTTTTTCGACGGCAGTCGATAGCTTTTGATGAGCTGATTAAAGTATATGTCATCCATTTTTTTGTACAAAAATTCCTTCATGAGATATACCAGTTTGAAAGTTTAAAGGGGTTGACAACTTCAGTAGTAAGGTACACACTGAAACCAAAAATAGGCCGATACCAATTGTGAGACATATAGGGGAGATGTAAGCAGCAGTCTGCTGTTAGCTCATAATCATCCTCGGCAATGAGGGGTTCGCAACTCTTACTAGTTGGTGTACCTATTTTTTGTTTCCGTTGTATTTGATGGTAAGACCAATTTGGTTCCAGTGGTAAGACATGTAGGGGACTTGTAAGTAATAATCGGCTGTTAGGCTACAATCATCTTCAGCGATGAGGGGTTTGCAACTTTTGCTAGTTGGTGTACCTATTATTTGTTTCCGGTGTATTTGATGATAAGACCAATTTGGTTCCAGTGTTGGTAAGTAAGACATGTAGGGGACTTGTAAGTAATAATCGTCTGTTAGGCTACAATCATCTTTAGCGAAGAGGGGTTTATACCTTTTTCTAGTTGGTGTAGCCTACCCATACTCACTGTAACCTTTACGCAACGGCTACAAACGATTACGTAAAACAACGAGGCAGTTTCGTAATAATTAATAAAGTGTCATCTATGATAATTTGATCCTGAAAAGTTACGGATATCTTTATAATACCAACTAGATTATACAAGATATTGTTCCAAGTTTTCATTCGTCACGATGTCTACGATTGAAAAGGATAAAGTTCAACTGGCTGCAAAGTCAATTTAGTCCCTTCTTTCGATACTATTTTGTTTTTTTTTCAACGCTGAGGAATGGCCTTTGATCATCTGATTACTGATCAATAGCGAAGAAACAAAACCAAAGTGTTGCTCTCGCAACACTTTAGCCGGCGAAGCCGGACAAAGGTTGCCCCAACACTTCACGTTGCTCAGGCAACGTAGGTCTAGTTTTTTTTACCTTTGTGTTTCCTACCGATGTTCAAGAAATGACTGTGTTCTTGAATTAAAAATAAAAAGAAAAAAATTGAAAAAATACAAATAATCAACTGACTTTTAATTGAAACTGCATTGGCTGCTAGGAATAGGACGCTAGGGATGGCTTCAAGGAAAAGCCAAAAAGCTGGAGAAATGCTCCCGAAAATAAGGAAAAATAGTTTTTGTAACCATTGCTCTTAAGTAGGATTCGTTTTTACTCGTGTCTTTCCTCCCGGTTTTCAAAAAATAGGTTTCATGCTTGAAGAAAATAAATCTTGAAATAATCCAATTAGCCATATGGCTCGTAATTGAAGCAGCATCAGTGGTTAGTTCGTTGATCAGCCGGGGATAGGAAGTAGTTTTAAGTGCACGTAGCACAAGCCCAGCAGTTATGCTTTATGTCATATATCATAGTAAATAGATAGCTTAAAGTCAAAAGATAATATTTTTTAACACCTGCGCGGGCGCGCTCAGAAGCGGATTGGAAAAAACCATCCAGTAAAAAAGCTGTTTTTTAATGAACGACAGGCCGGATATGTCTGGTTATTGAATGATAAAAGATGAAAAGCCTCCAAGAAAAGAAGGCTATGACTCGACAAGAAGCTACAGCAATTGTTATCTGCGCGAAAATTCACGGTCGGAAAAACAATGATGAATTGTCAAAATATAACTTTGTTTTTCAAGTTCAACGATTCGTTCTTGTAAAGGTATTTAATTTTTTAAATTATAAGTCAAACATTAAATAGAGTCTAATTTAGCATGCCACCTTGAATCTTCACGGCAGACAAAACATGGGTTTTTACAACGGATAAGTGCCATTAATAAGAATTTACAAAGCGCAAACTATTCTAGTCTGATTTTTTTAGGATTTATATTCATTATAATTAATTATTTTTCAAGAGGAAATTAAAATTTCCTGTCGAAGTAATGTAACTAATATATCCGTTAATAAATAGAGCTTGAACGTTTGTAAACAGAAAAACTATAAAAAAGGATACGATCTAGTTGCAGGCAAGGCTGTATTTATTTAGTAGTTAATTGTTCAGTCAATTACCAAAAAAATGTCTTTCTCCTCAAATCTAATACGGTATCTGGTTCTTCTTTTGAAGAGACCAATAGTTTGGAGGATAGAGGGAATATATAAAAAAAAATCTGGGTGGATTGGATTATAGGAAAACTGCATTAATTAATATAGGAAATTTTAAATACCTTGAGTTATGGGGGACTTGGCCAAAAAGGAAGAAAAATAGAAGAAAATTATTATTTTCTCTTGAACAACGTTTATTCTGAGAGTAAATAAGCATTTTTTCTGAATTCACTGCCGTCCCACTACATTGTGCCGTTCCACCATACAGTCATGTGCTGCGCATGCCACTTTAAATATGAAAAAAGTAGCGAAGTAATATGGCACTTTGCAGATATAACAAATATATAAAACAGGAAAAAATTGTTCTTTTTATTAGAAAGATGTATTTCTAGAAATAATGAATTCTTGGGGAATCTTATTTCATATATTAATTCCTTGGATCTCTTTGGGGCAGCTAATGCGAAAACTCCGCCTTGCCTGAAAATGAAGTATTCCTTCTTTTATTTGGCACTAAATTAAAGCCAACCGCACCATTTAGGTGGAATGCTCAGAGGCTTTTAAACCAAAACTGATAAAATGGTTGAAATTTCTTTGGTTTCCTCTACCGCTTACCTTTCTTTTATCTGATGGCTTGGTTAAAGGACATTTTTGTATAAATTGGTTTATTACCCACAGCCCACACACAAAATCGTCCAATTGGTCATAAATAATTAAACAAGCGACTGTAACAACTCGAAAAGTAAGACCAACTTGGACATGTGGGCCATAAACTTCTGTGGCAGGCGGCAAACCTTAAGTAGCAAACCTTCTTAGGGTATTCCAAAGACACATGCCCTGCGTCACTTATTAACCGACCGTCGTAAATAAAAAGGACTTTCGTGTATCCGAAAGGTGTCATTTATTAGACCCAAGGGGCAAAATTGGGGGTTCTGTTTTCTTGGTTTGATTAAGGTGTCTGTTTTATCGGCAACAATTTAGACTTGCAAATAGTAGCATGGCTTTAAAGCAGAAGGGATAATTTGGGCATCTGAAAATTAGTAAGGTAAAATAATAGTAGGGTAGTAAACCTATAATATGTCGTGTTCTAAAATGTCAGAGGATACTAATATCCTTGAAATAAAATTATAGTTATATTTTGAAGTTATTTGCACGAACTGAGTGCAAAAGAGTTTTGTTTTTAATTTAAATTTGAAGAAAATTTTGAACTTGTACATCGAATAGTGTTTTGCATGTTGTGATAGATTCAGTACACCCAAATTTGCAACATATACGCTTGGTAGGCATAGGAAACTGCATACAAGGATGTCAATTTACAAAAATATAGGGGGCAAGGATTTTTTTCAAGTTTTAATGAAGATTAAAAACAGCATTTTTTCAAAAACCTAGGGTTGGGGCAATTGTATTTGATTTTTGGAATGAAAATATCAAAGAAAGACATTTTAAAATATAGGGAGGCTATTGCTTCCCCTGCCATAATTGGCACGCCCTGCTGAATAATGCAAAATTCAGATTGAAAGTTTTAGTTCTGGAGAATTTTAAACAGGGTTGTCACCTGAGAATTTTAAACAGTCATCTTACATCTCTGAGGTTGAAAATGTTAATTGCAAAATATATGTCGAAGGTAAATATTTATTGAATCGGATAAAATAAGGTATTTTTACAGTTCTGGCGTATCCATAAGACAATTTTTGGTTACTGATAACAATGAACAAAAACTAGACGAAACACAAAATACATTGGATTATAAGTGAAGTGTAAGGCTGAAACTAAAAAAAGTACCCTCAATAAGAGGACGGATGCCACCATCTAAATCTCTGCTTCTAGTGTTAAGTATGAAGTTTTAATTGCTTAACATTGGACACTTCGCAAATAATTTAGATGCATAAAGACTAGCGAAAAATTGCATAAAATGCAACTGCCCGCAATTTCCATAAAACAGTTCTGTTAACCAGTTGTTAATAGCATTTTAAGTTGATTACAATATGAATAAAGTCAAGGTAATTACAAATAATAGTAACTATTGATTAATGACAATTCGACTATTATACTTTGAAGGTGAAGAACATATCTTTGAAATGTAACCTAAACCTGTTTAGGCAAAGTGCAAAGAGTTTGAGAGGCTTATAATTTTTTCTTTGGGATAAGCCTTATTTTTAAGCCAAAATTTTATGGATCATAGTAAATGCAACAATGCCTATATAGTAAAGAGCAATATATCTCCAATTTGTTATTTCAATTAAAAGAATGAAGCCAATAAACTACAATGAACGAATATATTGTTAGGCCACTGTTTTTTTTTCTTTCCGTTTAAAAGTATTTATTGTGGTAATAATAGCAGGTTTTCTGGGGAGAGGGACATTGTGCCTCTACCCACTTCCAGTATCTTAAAATGGCGTAAATTCCTTTCTGATTTGTTATGTTTTGATTTAGATTGCCTGTTTTTGTCTGGTTTTACCATATTAAGCAGACAATGCTCATCATTGTCAGCTGCGTTTTAGTCACGAGCAAACTAGGACTCATAGCAGTATTGATTAAACGTCGAAAGCCCTGCAAAAAACGTCAAACACAAGTACATAGTACAAAAAAGCCCTAAAAGCTCAAACAAAGCTCTATGCCAGAATAATAAAAAAATGAAAAAAAATATCAGCATGTCCCCTCCAGTATTGGCGGTTTACTAGACAGTCTTGGAAGGATTATCCCGTGAAAACCCTATTTGCCTTAAGGTGTTTTTTTCTTATTGATTTATCAGAGTAAACGCTGCCTTTAGAAAAGGGCCAAATTGCTTCAATGCCTTGTCAGTTTTTGTGGATGGGGTGGTCATAGAAAAATTTGGAATGGGCTAACTCAACTAGAAATTGAGCCTTCTAGTGCCCTTTTTATGAGACAGAGGGGATCGGAAGGAAACCAGACCCCTCTCCCACACCCTTTCTGGCTGCCCTTGCCCATTATATATTCTATCAAAAATTTTTGATAGCCATTTTGTTCCAAAAAATTAAAGTTTAAATAACTATATCTTCAGGAATGGCATGGTCCCTTGTATCTCCAGGGGCAATGGCTGTAAGCTGTTGCTCATTGATTACATAAAAACTTGTTTTTAGGAAAGGGAGTCATGTTTGATCCTGGATGTCCAAAAGGCCTTAGGGTATTGAGGTGAAACTTTCAAAAAATGGCTATTCTGGGGTTCACTGGATCTTATGCAAGAAGAGCTTTTTGTACACTGCGGCCAATCATAAAGCCGACTCAGTGGTTGCCGGATCTATCATACGCACCAAAGTTGAGGAATAAGTACAAGTTGTAAGAATCACGGACTGATATGGTTTCTTCAGTCACTCCATTCGATCCCTTCTCTGATAGACAAAGAATGCCTGCTTGGTAGCGATTCATTTCCATAGCCGTCACTAACCTTGTTGATTCTCGCTTCGCGGATATCTCATCCCAGCTATAAACTCGAAATTCATCTTTCTATAAATTTATTTCACTGGGAAGTGGGAAGAGCTCTCACACTTTTTGATCAACCCTTGGCAGCTCGACAGGCTCGAGAAAGCTTTTAGCAGAGGCCGTCGCCCATAAGAACTGGATTCTACGTCCTGCCACAGTTGTCCTCTTATAGATGATCCTCTCACGATAGTGTTCTGCTTCACCCTCCAATTTAACCCATTGCTGGGACAAAATTTGTAGCTCACGGGACGTTTCCACGCGCCGTTGGGCCCTGCTGAGTGTGCATCGGAGGGGGGGGGGGCTTCTTCTTCCTCTATCTGTATTTACGACTCCCGGTTGAGGGTGTCCCCTTTTCTATTAAGGACCCCCAGAGACTATGCACCCCCTTGGTCCGCATCTCCTATTCAATGGAGGCACCCTACATATCTGTGGGACGTTCACCTATCCGGCACCCGGTGACACGCTGAGTGGCCAAGGGAAAGCCCTTACTGAGGAGGAGTCTCAGTAGGTATCTAAAAAAAGTAAGGATCAACATTAAAACTTAAAACAAGCAGAAATTATTCTCTACAAGGGGATGCTGTCACTTTCTCAGCCATCCCCCTTCACGCTAAAGTTCTTTGAAAATATTTTTCATTCAAATTCAATGACCCCTGTGTTTGAGCAGGCTTTCTTAAAGAATTGTGAAAAAACGTCAAAGCTTAGTGAAAAGAGCGAGGGTTGAGAAAGAAGCATGCCTCTCATTTACAGAATAAGTTTTGCTCATTTTAAGTCTTCATGCGGTTCTTTTTTGAAGCAATTAAACAATTTTTTTTTAGTTTCTGACCGTTTTTCAAATCATGCCAGGAATTTCCCTTGCCTCCCCACTCCCATAAGAAATCTTACTCGTGGAAAATGCTCCCCCGCTACTTCTACCACTACTACTACTACTACTAATTCTACTGCTACTGCTACTAATACTACTATTACTGTTACTTTTACTGCTACTATTACTACTACTACTACTACTACTTCTACTATTGTTACTCAAACTACTATTTCTATTGCAACTACTTTTAAGGCTAAGAGTATTGAAAGGAAAATTTTAGGAAGTGTGGAGGGGAGAGTTGAACTAAATTAAAACTATGAAAATACAGATTTTCAAAAGGTCACATTGACAATGTCAAAGCAACGGCTAATTGTATAAAGTTGAAACTTTCAGGGCTTGATGAGGGGGCTGTTCAACTGACCAAAGGCAAGATGTTGATCCTATTGTTACTAATGGTACTACTGCTGCGACCGCTGCTACAACTTGTTCTGCAGCTAGTAATACTACTACTACTACTGCTGTGACTACTATTATAGCTGTGCCTAAGGGTATGAAGGTGAAATTTTCAGGGAATATTAAGGGGGAAGTTGAACTTAATCGCAACACACCGTCTACATGTAGATAGTCAAAAGCGCGTATCAGCAATATATAAGGTACGCTTTGCTGAGTGACGTTGAAACTTACAGGGCTTGTTGCGCAGGATGTTAACCTCTCCAAAAGACAATATTTAAATTCTAATATTACTGCCACTACTAGAATAATTTAGGTGAAATTTTTCTAGTATGATTTAAAAAACGGTTTGAATTTAAATAAAAAAAATTTCATCAACTGAAATTAAGGAGCGACATTAAAACTTACAACGAAAAGAAATTATTTCGTATGTGAGGGGGGCTATCCCTTTCTCAACTCATACTTTTTGTGCTAAAGTATGAATTTTTGTCACGGTTGCGTCACGGTTTTAGACTGCTCAAACACAAGGCCCGTTGAAATTGAATAAGAAGAACTTCAAGTAAGAACTTTTCAAGTAGAAAATTCAAGTTTTTAAAAAAATTTAAGACTTTTGCACAAAGAGCAAATGTTGAGGAAGGCATAGTCCCCCTCATATTTGGGATAATTTCTGTTCCTATTAAGTAATAATGCTGTTCCTTACTTTCAGTTGAAATTTTATTCTTTTTCTATGTAATCAATCAGTTCGTGATAACGAACTGTAAGTAAGGAGCAATCCGGCTCAATAGGAACCAATACTCTAAAAAATGGAATTTTGACACCAATTTATACATCAAAAGAATTGGATTTTTTTTTTAATACTGATTTCCAATACATAAGTTTTGTCAATTTTAGTCTTATCCATTAAAGTTACGAGCTTGAGAAAATTTGCTTTATTTTCAAAAAGGGGGAAACAATCCCTAAGAGTAGAAGAATCTTAATGAAAATCACACCTTCATATTCAGCGTATCAAAGAACCCTACTGTAGCGTAGAACAATGTGAAACTTCGTATTTTTTTGCCAGAAGAAAGATCACGGATGCGTATCTTTTTGTTTTTTCCCAGCGGTGATCGTATCGAGCCAGTGGTCCTAGAATACTGCAAAAGGGCTCATTCGAACGGAAATTAAACGTTCTAGTGTCTTTTTTAGCGACTAGTTAAATTAGAGGGCAACTAGGCCCCCTCCCACGATCATTTTTCTCAAAGTCGCCCAATCAAAACTTTGAGAAAACCATTTTGTTCAGCATAGTCGAAAAATTTAATAGTTATGTCTTTGAGGATACCTTAAGTCCCCATTGTCCACGGGGGAAGGGTTGCAACTTCGTGAACTTTGCCCATTGTTTATATATTAAATAAAAAAAACAAGTTTTTCAGCTCAAAGTAAGGATCAATATTAAAACTTAAAACGGACAGGAATTATTGCGTATAAGAGGGGGTTTACCCCCTCCTCAACACCTCACTCGTCAAGCCAAAGTTTTTCAGCACTTTGACAAAGTACTTATTGTTCTAATTAAACGACCCTTGTGTTTCAGGAGTCGTTTTTAAAGAAGTGGGACAAAATTTAAACTTCAGCGTAAAGAGCAAGGTGTTGAGGAGAGGGACAACCCCCATATTTACGTGATAATTTCTGTTCGTATTAAGTTTTGACGTCACTCCTTACTTTCAGCTGATTTTTTTTATTTCTGATCGTTTTTTAATTAAAGAAAGGATATCGGGTCCCAGGATATCTTTCGTGCGGAATGAAAAATCCCCTCCCCATAAAAATATCCTCTGGAAATTTCAATATTGGCGAAAATTCACCCTGAGCAATTAACATCTCTACGCGTTAAAATGAACCGGTAAAGAGAAAGCAAGACATATAAAGAAATTTCATACAAGAATTCTGACAAATTCCCCCAGTGTAAAATTTCCGCTGAAAAGTTTACCCCCTGAAAACGTCCCTTTCTATGGAGAATTCTCCCTGTGCAAATCCCCCCAGCAGAAAATATATTTCCCCCTCCCAACCCGACAAATGTAAGCATAAATCCCAATAACAACTATTATACGTAAACAATAAAAAATTGTATAACTTAAAAACCTTTCTCCAAGGACTGTGGGGGATCATATTATCTCTAAAGACATAGTTATTGACCCTTTATACTGTGCTGAACAAAATAGCCATCTCTGAATTTTGATCGGACGGCTTTGGGAAAAGTGGCGTGGGAGGGGGCATAGATACCACCCAATTTTGTGGTCAATTAAAAAGGGCACTAAAAATTTTCATTTTCGTTAGAATAAGCCCTCCCCCGAAACTTTAGGCCCACTCGGTTGATACGATCACCCCGGGGGAAAATAAAAAACCAACAAACAAACACACATCCATGACCCTTCTTCTGGCAAAACAAATTCCACATTTGTACAGATACGAGCTTGAAACCGCTAAAATAGAGTTCTTTAATACGCCAAATCTAATGGTGTGATTTTTGTTAAAATTCTATGAATTTTATGAGTCTTTCCCCCTTTTTTCAAAAATCAGACAAATTTTCTCTGGGTCGTAGCTTTTGACGGGTAAGACTAAACTTAATAAAACTTGTATGTTTGGAATCAGCACAATAAGCTGATTCTTTTTATATACCTATTGATATTGGAATTCCGTGTTTTAGAGTTTCGGTTACTAATAAGCCGGATCGCTCCTTACCACGTTGATGATCACTCCTTGAAGTTTGTTACCACGAACTGTTTTATAGTATTGATTATTGGGAAGTATACGGACGTTCTCAGGTTTTTTTTCTGGGGTGGGGAGGGGGTTACTTGGGAGAACCTTTTCATGGAGGAATTTTCCATGAGAGGGGGCGCCAGATTTTCCAGCATTGTTTAAAAAACAATACGAAATTAAATGCGAAAAAAACAGTTTTTTCAACTGAAAATAAGGAGCAATATGAAAACTTAAAACGAACAGAAATTATTACGTATATGAGGGGGTTTGCACCGTCGTCAATACATAACTCTTTACGCTAAATTTATTTTTAGTACTCTTACAAGAGCTATTTATTTTAATTAAACGGCCTTTGTTGTTCAGGAGTCATTCTTAAAGAATTGGAACAACATTCGAACTTTAGCGTAAAGAGGTATATAAGTAATAATTTCTATTCGTTTTGAGTTTTAATGTTGCTCCTTACTTTCAGTAAAAAAAAACTTTTTTTATTTAATTTCTAGTCAAAAGCCATCAAATTCAATTGAATTTAATGAAAAATTTAATAGTCAGAAATAAGAACCAAAATCAATAAACTTCTTTACAAAAAAAGAAAAAGAAATCACTTTGAAATTTGAGCTGATTATAACGCAAAACTACCATATGATTTTGAATCTCCTTGAATTAAATTGAATGTCGATAGACAAGAAGTTACTAAATTGCATTGCCCACCTTTATCATGTTGTCTTTTTTTTATTAATCTAGATGCATTCAATTCGGGACTATTGAGCTGGCATTTTTTTTAGGAGAAAACTCACGCAAGGGTATAAATTGGTAGTAACTGGTTTAAAGCTGACATTTGACTGGTTAAATGGTGTTATAACTACTGTCAGGAGTATAGCACTTAAAGGGTATGCTGTAGCATTAACAGCCGCATGCCCAAAAAATTGGGGAAACAGCTCCGTTAAAACAGCGAAAATATGCTAAAACACAAGAAATTTAAAGACAAGCCACAAACTAAATTAAGTTATACGAAGGCGCTCATTCTAAGTGGCATCTATCACTGCTGTTGATTTCTCGCAACTGATTTTCTAGAAAATTTTTGGAAATTTCTAAAGAGACAAACTGAAGTGAGTTTTCGGGCAATTCTGGTGGTCTATAATAAAGTGTTCACTTTTTGATATTGTCAATGTACAATTTGTTTTGTACAATACATTGTATACATTATATTCCGCCTTAGACAACAACAAAAAATTCCATGAAATAGTTCGTGGTAAAAAACTATAAGTAAAGAACAATCTATGCCAATTGTAACAAAAGGCAATATATTCTAGTATTTTCATTTTTGCGTCGCAAGTCTGTCCTTATATTATTTACGTGGTTGAGTGAACTAAATATTAACAGACAGTTGTAGCACATGACAGAAAATTTGGTCAACATGCTCGTCTCAATGCATTTCTATTGCGTAGCAAGTCCTAATTTATTTCCAAAAAAAAAAAACTAAATGAAAAAAGGGCTTGTTGAAATCAGTGCCTTTCCCAGTAAATTAAATTCGACAATTTTAATTGACAGTGAAGGGTGACCCTGAGAGTTGAGACAGGAACACCCCTTAGCTTAAGAGGCTTAGCTGAGATTTAACTTGGAGGCCCAAGATTCGAAGTTGGACACCCTAAAGTTAAGATCTGAAGTATATTTAGAATCTTGATTTAATATCACCCCTCTTCATATTCAAAAAAATCCTTCCCCTCCTCAGAATTAATGACCGAATTCAGTACAAACACCCTGAATTCTCGTGAGTTCTCTTATTTGAGATGTGGTTTAACCCTAATTCATCTACATGAAAAATCTAAAAATTAGTTGGAAATAAACAAGTAAAAAGGAGTATTTTATAAGCACAACTAAAAAGTGCGATATTAAAACTTAAAATAAAGAAAAGTATCCAGACGGACAAGGAGATTCTTGCTAAACCCCCAATTCAAGCGGTTGCTCGTACTCAACTGAAAACTTACTATAGTGCAAGATATACTCAATTAATAACAATAAATCTTTTATGAAAACAATTAGTAGAATTTTCGTATTTTCAACAACAGTGTCAAAGTGCGATGCTTTCAGTTAAGTTCCAGAAACCCTTTTTATATTAAGATTGGTGAGCTTGGGAGCAAAGGCGGTACCAATTTAAGATTACTAGGGGGGGATGTATTTTTATGCAATCTAGGTGGGGGGTAATTGTGTTAATTTTTTTAATAACACACTAAAAAAGGTATTTTTCAACAGGAATACCACAAAAGTGCTTTCCAAAATTTTTGGGGAGGGGAAAATCTATGGTACTTGTGTCTTATGGCCACCACAACCAAGAAGTGAAGTTAGGATAATCCTAATTAAACTATTCTTAGTTCACAAAATAAACAACAAATGTAGCTAACATATTTTGCATGCAGACCCCCTATACTTTACCCCCACCCCCCTAGTGTGCAAATATATAGCCCAAATTATATATTTTTCAGTACATTTTCACACCCGTAACTTTTTCTTCCATTTTTTGTTAAAGAATAGCATTTTGATGCAGATTTTAAATATAATAGTTACCTCAAGTCTAGTCTTACCAATCAAAAATTACGAGCCTGAGGAAATTTGCCTTATTTAAGAATATAAGGGGATACACCACCTAAGAATCATAGAATCTCAACGAAACTTACACCATCAGATTTAGCGTATTAGAAAACCTTACTGTAGAAGTTTCAAGCTCCTATCTACAAAAGTTAAAAAAAAAGTTTTTTTTTTAACTGATAGTAAGGAGCGATACTGAAACTTAGAACGAACAGAAATTACTCCGTATATAAATGGGCTGTTCCCTCCTCAATGCCCCGATCTTTACGCTAAAGTTTAACTCTTTCCCTCAACTCTACCTTTAAAACAGTAAACAACTTTAGCGTAAAGAGCGGGGCGTTGAGGAGGGAACAGCCCATTTATATACGGAGTAATTTCTGCTCGTTTTAAGTTTTAGTATCGCTCCTTACTATCAGTTAAAAAAACTTGTTTTTTATTTAGTTTCTGAACGTTTTTAAATTAAGGCATGTTTTCATTTTGACTCTCCGCACATGAATAATTAAAACGAGATTTGCATATTAATTTATTTTTGTGGCTAAATGGCTCATAGTCTCGATTGGATGATTTTGAGAAAAAAATGAGCGGGAGAATAGGCATAGTTACCCTCCAATTTTTGGTTATTTACAAAAGCAACTAGAACTTTTAATTTTTACAACGTTTTTATTAGTAAAAATATACATAACTTACGAATTAGCTTACGTAAGGAGCTTCTATATACGTATGTTTTTATTACGTATATGAGGGGTTCACCACGTCGCCAATACCTCGCTCTTTGCACTAAAGTTTAAATTTTGTCCCAATTCCTTAAGAATGACCCCTGAATCACAAAAGCCGTAGAATAAATAATTGAAATTAATAAAGTTACTTTAGCGTAAAGAGCGAGGTATTAGGAGGAGGTGAACCCCTCGTATCCGTAATAATTTATGTCCGATTTAAGCTTAAATGCTGCGTCTTACTTTCAGTTGAAAATTTTTTTTCATATTTTTGTTCATTGTTCTTTAAAAAAATGCTAAACAATCCTGCGCCCCCCTTCATGGGAATTCTCATCCCCCTTGACAAATTCCTCCGTGGAAAGATCCCCCCGCATAACCCCCTCTCCTCAACCCCTCCCCCAACCAAAAAGAACCCCCTGAAAGCGTCTGTACACTTCCCAATAACAATTACTATGTGTAAACACTTGTCAAAGTTTGTAACTTGCAGCCCCTCCCACAGGGACTGTGGAGGAGTAAATCGTCTGCAAAGACATAGTTATTAGGTTTTTCGACTATACTGAATAAATTGGCTATCTCAGAATTTTGATCCGGTGATTTTGGGAAAAAATGGGTGTCGGAGGGGGCACTTTGAAGTGACAATTTTTTGCTCACTTAAAAAGGGCACTAGAACTTTTAATTTCCGTCACAATTAGCCCTCAAACGACATTCTAGGACCAATGGGTCGATAAAATCACTCCTGGGGAAAAAATAACAAAAAAACAAAACAAAAACAAAAAACAAACAAATAAACACGCATCCGTGATCTGTCTTATGGCAAAAAATGCAAAATTCCACATTCTTGTAGATAGATGCTTGAAACGTCTACTGTAGGATTCTCTGATACGCTGAATCTGATGGTGTGATTCTTGTTAATATAATGACTATGTTATTATCAATCTACCTCAACGTAATAACTATGTCTTTGGGGATGACTTACTCCCCCACAGTCCCTGTGGGAGGTGCTTCAAGTTACAAACTTTGACCAGTGTTTACATATAGTAAGTAATGGCTATTGGAAGTGTACATACATTTTTAGGGGGAATTTGTTGGTTGAGGGGTTGAAGAGAGGGGGTCACGTGGGGGGATCCTTCCCTAGAGGAATTTGTCAAGGAGGAAGAAAAATTCTATTAAGGAGGCGCAGGATTTTCTAGCATTATTAAAAAAAAACATAGAAAAAATAAATATGAAAAAGTTTTTTTTCAGCTGAAAGTAAGTAGCAGCATCAAATAGTTCGTGGTAACGAACTGTAGTAAGGAGCGACCCGGCTCAATAGTAACCAAAACTCTAAAAAATGGAATTTTGATACCAATAGCTACATCAAAAGAATCGCATTTTAATGCTGGTTTTAAATATATATGTTTCATCAAGTTTAGTCTTACCCATCAAAAGTTACGAGCCTGAGCGTTATTTTAGAAAATAGGGGGAAACGCCCCCTAAAAGTCATAGAATCTTAACGAAAATCACACCATCAGATTCAGCGTATCAGAGAACCCTACTGTAGAAGTTTCAAGCTCCTATCTACAAAAATGTGGAATTTTGCATTTTTTGCCAGAAGGCAGATCACGGATGCGGGTTTATTTGTTTTTTTGTTTTTTGTTTTTTTTTCTTTTTCCCAGGGGTGATCGTATCGACCCAGTTGTCCTACAATGTTGCAAGAGGCTCATTCTAATGGAAATGAAAAGTTCTAGTGCCCTTTTTAAGTGACCAAAAAAATTGGAGGGCAACTAGGCCGCCTCCCACGCTAATTATTTTCCCAAAGTCAACGGATCAAAATTCTGAGATAGCCATTTTATTCAGCGTAGTCGAAAAACCTTATAACTATGTCTTTGGGGACGACTTACTCCCCACAGTCCCCGTGGGAGGGGCAACAAGTTACAAACTTTGACCTGTGCTTACATATAGTAATGGTTATTGGGAAGTATACAGGCGTTTTCAGGAGGACTTTTTTTGGTTTGGGGGAGGGGTTGAGAGAGGGGGATATGCTGGGGAAACTTTCCTTAGAGAATTTGTAATGGGAGAAGAAAATTTCCATGAAGGGAGAGCAGGATATAGGCTACTAGCATTATTTAAAAAAAAACAATTAAAAATAAAAGTGAAAAAGCTTTTTCAGCTGGAAGTAAGGAACAGCAATAAAACTTAAAAGAAACAGAAATTATTACCCATATGAGGGGCTCACCTCCTTCTAATACCTCGCTCTTTACGCTAAAGTATTTTCAGTAATTTCAACTACTTATTCTACGGCTTTTGTGATTCAGGGGGTCATTCTTAATGAATTGGGAAAAAATTTAAGCTTTAGTGTAAAGAGCGAGGTACCTGACGATGGGGCGAATCCCCTCATATATGTAATAAAAACATGAGAATACAAAAGTTTCTTTACGTAAGCTAATTTATAAGTTACGTAAATCTTTTACCAATAAAAAGATTCGTAAAAAATTAAAAGTTCTAGTTGCCTTTTTAATTAACCAAAAAATCGGGGGGCAACTAGGTCTCGTCCCCCGCTCTTTTTTTCTCAAAATCATCCGATCAAAATTATGAGAAAGCCATTAAGCCAAAAAAAATATGCAAATTTCGTTTTGATTATTCCTCTGCGGAGAGCCAAAATCAAAACATGCATTGATTCAAAAACGTTCAGAAATTAAATAAAAAAACAAGTTTTTTTAACTGAAAGTAAGGAGCGACATTTAAAACTTAAAACGCACAGAAATTACTTCGTATATGAAAGAGGCTGCTTCCTCATCAACGCCCCGCTCTTTACGCTAAAGTTTTTTACTGTTTTAAAAAGAAGAATTGAGAGAAAGAGTCAAACTTTAGCGTAAAGAGCGGGGCGTTGATGAGGAAGCAGCCTCTTTCATATACGAAGTAATTTCTGTGCGTTTTAAGTTTTAATGTCGCTCCTTACTTTCAGTTTAAAAAAACTTGTTTTTTTTATTTTTAAAACTTAAAACGAACAGAAATTATTACGCACATGAGGGGTTCACCTCCTCCTAATACCTCGCTCTTTACACTAAAGTATCTTTTGTAATTTCAAATATTTATTCTACGGCCTTTGTGATTCAGGGGTCATTCTTAAGGAATTGAAACAAAATTTAAGCTTTAGTGTAAAGAGCAATGTATTGACGAGGTGGCGAACCCCCTTATATGCGTCATAACAACATACGAATATAGAAGTTCGTCACGTATGTTATTTGGTAAGTTACGTATACTTTTAATAATTAAAACGTTCATAAAAAATTAAAAGTTCTAGTTGCCTTTTTAAGTAACCAAAAAATTGGAGGCTAACTAGGCCTCAGCTCCTTTTTTCTCAAAATCGTCGGATCAAAACTATGTGAAGGTCATTTAGCCGAAAAAATGTAAATTTTGTTTTAATTATTCTTGTGTGGAGAGCCAAAATCAAAACCTGCATTAATTCAAAAACGTTCAGAAATTAAAAAAAAAGTTTTTTTAACTGAAAGTAAGGAGCAATATTAAAACTTAAAACGAACAAAAATTACTCCGTATATGAAAGGGGTTGTTCCCTCCTCAACGCCCCGCTCTTTACGCTAAAGATTTTAACTGTTTAAAAAGTAGAGTTTAGAGAAATTCGAACTTTAGCGTAAAGAGCGGGGGGCTTAGGAGGGAATAGCCCCTTTCATATACGGAGTAATTTCTGTCCGTTTTGTTTTAATGTCACTCATTACTTTAAGTTAAAAAACTTGTTTTTTTTTTTAATTAATTCAATATACGGAAACACGAGTTGAAACAAGAGAGACGCAATGCAAGAATAGCTGGAAAATATATAAATTGGGCTATATATTTGCACATTCGGGGGGGGGGGTAAAGTATTGAGGATATGCATGGAAATGTGTTAGCTACAATTATTCCACATATTAGGAAGCAAGAATTGTTTCATTAGCATTAACATAACTTCACCTCTTGGGTGCAGTGGCTGTAAGACAGAAGTACCAAATCTAATAGGCAGGGTTCTCTCCTTGCAATTGACGCCACTGAGAAGCGGAAACCCCCTTCTGGGTCAAAATAATTTGTTTTCGTCGTTAATGACACTCCACTTGCATTTATATTGAAAAACTTGGAATTACTGAGAATTCATTCAAGGTCTGAGACCTATCTACCACGGCTGGGTGATAAAACGACATTAATCATTATGTGCTTAAGAAGCTGATTTGTTTATACTATGTCGCAGTGTCTCATAAACCGTCTAAAAGCTTTCCGTTTATTTTGACAGCAATCAACCCTAGGCAAAAATAGCCCTGATGTTTGTCAAGCATGAATAATCGATTGCAGAGGACCGGCAGGGGGTTGTGAAAACCAGGGTGAACGGGGTCTGTTAATGGAAAGGCTGAAACAGGATGATGGCTTGTCAAAGGGGCTTTATTACTGGCCAGAACTCTTTTGAACTTGAATAAGAAATAATAACACAAACGGTCAGGATGAAGGTTTTATTTGTGACTAAAATTACTATGCAAACACCAAACACTTTGCAGCTGTTAATTCTAAACTATGAAGCTTTTAGTTTGTCTCTCCTAGTCCCTTGTTCCGGTTTTGTGTTTTATCCTGGGCGTGTTCAAAATCTGTTTTATGCTGGCTTAGCATAGATGTGACACTGTTTAAAGATTCCAATTTGATTCATTATTACCTCCAATAGTACTTTTTTGTCACTTTTTTAGTTAAAGTAGCCAAACTATTAGTATTTATTTTTATTTTTCGTTTCAAGAAAGTGTATTGTCTGTATTTGTTCGCGTTTATTATCATCATGATTATTTCTAATAGATTATTATCAGACAACTCAATTATGACAACCTCAGACAACCTCAATTATCAGACAACCTCAATCATCAGACAACTAAAAGCAAAGACTGTCACACCATCAACTTAAAAAAAAAACAAAAACAAAGTGAAATCTTTTGTGGGGGTTGGCTAAAATTGCCCCCCCCCCCCACACACACACGTAAGCACAAATTTGACATACTTTTTAGCTAGTAGTAAATGAATGAATGACACCTTTATAAGATTAATATAAGAAAAAATAACAAATGCAGAAGTTTTTCAAAAAAAGTAAACAGCCATATTAAAACCTAAAGACATCAGAAATACAGCCATGTAATTGATTTTACCATAAAAGTAAAAACAAACTTACTATGAATGAATAAATGAAACCCAAAACAAACAAAATTTACAGTAAATAAATAAAGTGGCCATTAAAATTAATATTTTACTGATACGGAGATTTAGCTAGCGCCAATTTGAGCCGATCAGATTTTTCCTGTAACTTCTTTTCCAATCAGAAAATTTTATGCAAAATCTGCCTGGCTCAAATTGATGCTTGTTAAGTCTTGACATTAGAAAAATCTGATTGCACATAGGGTCTAAATGAAATCAGAAAGGAACAGAAACTAGAATCAACAACCATATCGAACATAAACATGAAATTTGCTGCAATGGATGATCAGACGAATTCTAAAAACGAAATTAAAGTGAAAAAGAAATTCAAGCTTTAAATTAACAGAGCTTACCAGAAAAAGGAATGGATTATAACCCCTCTAACTTCTCTAAGGACTGGAACCATTTTTCCTTGCTGAAATTAATATACATTGGTCTATTGCTTTTATTTTTCTAAATATCGAGAGCAAAAAAAGAATACCGCAATACCAAGATTATAGCAATGAGAATAAATTCTTAGAATAATTCTATTCATTTTTTTTTTACTTCAAAAGGACGCTTTTTTCGAAAAAAATTCCCTTGTTCTCTTTCATTCAAAATTATGAAAATTAATGTCTAATTAAAACTTGAAATTAACATTGATAATTTTTGAAGCGATCTGTTTGTTTATTAATGCAGTGCTATGAATTGACGAATTAAAAAATGAATTAGCAATCGATTTTCTATACATTTGAAAAAAAATGTTATCTATTACAAAAATAGTATGGATGCAATTTGCTGTGTAACATGCTCTTGCCATTAGATCGATTCTATAAAATATTAAGTAAAAAACTAAGTTTATTCTAATCAAACAGTTCGTGGTAACGAACTGTAGTAAGGAGCGACCCGGCTCAATAGTAACCAAAACTCTAAAAAATGGAATTTTGATACCAATAGCTACATCAAAAGAATCGCATTTTAATGCTGGTTTTAAATATATAAGTTTCATCAAGTTTAGTCTTACCCATCAAAAGTTACGAGCCTGAGAAAATTTGCGTTATCTTAGAAAATAGGGGGAAACGCCCCCTAAAAGTCATAGAATCTTAACGAAAATCACACCATCAGATTCAGCGTATCAGAGAACCCTACTGTAGAAGTTTCGAGCTCCTATCTACAAAAATGTGGAATTTTGCATTTTTTGCCAGAAGGCAGATCACGGATGCGTGTTTATTTGTTTTTTTGTTTTTTTGTTTTTTTTTTTTTTTTTTTTCCCAGGGGTGATCGTATCGACCCAGTTGTCCTAGAATGTTGCAAGAGGGCTCATTCTAACGGAAATGAAAAGTTCTAGTGCCCTTTTTAAGTGACCAAAAAAATTGGAGGGCACCTAGGCCCCCTCCCACGCTAATTATTTTCCCAAAGTCAACGGATCAAAATTCTGAGATACCCATTTTATTCAGCGTATTCGAAAAACCTTATAACTATGTCTTTGGGGACGACTTACTCCCCCACAGTCCCCGTGGGAGGGGCAACAAGTTACAAACTTTGACCTGTGCTTACATATAGTAATGGTTATTGGGAAGTATACAGGCGTTTTCAGGAGGATTTTTTTGGTTTGGGGGAGGGGTTGAGAAGAGGGGGATATGCTGGGGGAACTTTCCTTCGAGAATTTGTAATGGGAGAAGAAAATTTCCATGAAGGGAGAGCAGGATTTACTAGCATTATTTAAAAAAAAACAATTAAAAAATAAAAGTGAAAAAGCTTTTTCAGCTGGAAGTAAGGAACAGCAATAAAACTTAAAACAAACAGAAATTATTACCCATATGAGGGGCTCACCTCCTTCTAATACCTCGCTCTTTACGCTAAAGTATTTTCGGTAATTTCAACTACTTATTCTACGGCTTTTGTGATTCAGGGGGTCATTCTTAATGAATTGGGATAAAATTTAAGCTTTAGTGTAAAGAGCGAGGTACTGACAATGGGGCGAATCCCCTCATATATGTAATAAAAACATGAGAATACAAAAGTTCTTTACGTAAGCTAATTTATAAGTTACGTAAATCTTTTACCAATAAAAAGATTCGTACAAAATTAAAAGTTCTAGTTGCCTTTTTAATTAACCAAAAAATCGGGGGGCAACTAGGCTTCGTCCCCCGCTCTTTTTTTCTCAAAATCATTCGATCAAAATTATGAGAAAGCCATTGAGCCAAAAAAAAAAAATATGCAAATTTCGTTTTGATTATTCCTCTGCGGAGAGCCAAAATCAAAACATGCATTGATTCAAAAACGTTCAGAAATTAAATAAAAAAAACAAGTTTTTTCAACTGAAAGTAAGGAGTGACATCAAAACTTAAAACGCACAGAAATTACTTCGTATATGAAAGAGGCTGCTTCCTCATCAGCGCCCCGCTCTTTACGCTAAAGTTTTTTACTGTTTTAGAAAGAAGAATTGAGAGAAAGAGTCAAACTTTAGCGTAAAGAGCGGGGCGTTGATGAGGAAGCAGCCTCTTTCATATACGAAGTAATTTCTGTGCGTTTTAAGTTTTGATGTCACTCCTTACTTTCAGTTGAAAAAACTTGTTTTTTTTATTTATGAAAGTAAGGAGCAGCAGTAATACATAAAACCAACAAGAATTATTCCCTAAATAAGGTGGGATGCCAGGTACTAAATACCTCAATCTTCACGCTTGTGTTTTTTAGTACTTTCAAACAGTTCGTGGTAACGAACTGTAGTAAGGAGTGACCCGGCTCAATAGTAACCAAAACTCTAAAAAATGGAATTTTTATACCAATAGCTACATCAAAAAATTGAATTTTAATGCTGATTTTAAATATGTAAGTTTCATCAAGTTTAGTCTTACCCATCGAAAGTTACGAGCCTGAGAGAATTTGCCTTATTTTAGATAATAGGGGGAAACACCCCCTAAAAGTCATAGAATCTTAATAAAAATTACACCATCTGATTCAGCGTATCAGAAAACCCTATTGTAGAAGTTTCAAGCTGTTATCTACAAAAACGTGGAATTTTGTATTTTGTGCCAGAAGGCAGATCACGGATGCGTGTTATTTTTTTTTTTTTTTTTTTTTTTTTTTACCAGGGGTGATCGTATCAACCCTCTTGTCCTAGAATGTTGCAAGTGGGCTCATTCTAACGGAAATGAAAAGTTCTAGTGGTCTTTTTAAGTGACCAAAAAATTGGAGGGCACCTAGGCCCGCTCCCACGCTAATTATTTTTCCAAAGTCAACGAATAAAAATTCTGAGATAGCCATTTTATTCAGCGTAGTCGAAAAATCTTATAACTATGTCTTTGGGGACGACTTACTCCCCCACAGTCCCCGTGGGAGGGACCACAAGTTACAAACTTTGACCAGTGCTTACATATAGTAATGGTTATTGGGAAGTGTACAGACGTTTTCAGGGGGAGTTTTCGATTGGAGGGGGGAGAAGAGGGGGACAAAAGGTAGGCACATTAGCGTAAAGAGCATGGCGTTGGGGAGGGATCAGTTCCCTCATATAGGGATAAATACAGAAGAGAGAATAATGAGGACTTTTTTTTCCCAAGACAGTGAATGCCAAGACTGAACTTTTCGTTAAGAAGTAATGATGCCTAGGCTATTTTTAAAAAAAAGAGTTTTAGCCAAAAACTTTTATTGTAAGTTTGTTATTTTTTATCATTTTATTTTCTGAAGACGGCCCTTAGATATAGCGCCGAAATATTCAAATAAGTTTTGTTCATACACTTTCTTGGGAAAAAATAAGTCCTCATTATTCTCTGTTCTGTATTTGCATCATGGAAAGGCAGTGTGGTCTACGTCATTAATCATATAGGGAATAGCTTCTGTTTGTTCTGAGTTTTAATGCTGCTCCTTGCTTTCATTAGAAAAATTTAGTTTTTAATTTCTAATAATTTTGCAAATAATCCAGGAAATCCACTTCCCTTTCTATGGAAAATTCCTCCTACGAAAATTTATCTCTGGAATGTTCTTCCCACGTGAAACCTTCCCCCCGAGAAATTGCCCTCGGACGATGCCATCTCTGCTGCAAATTCACATAAGAAAGTGTCTTGCGGACAATCCTGCAGGAAAAAAAAAATACTCCTTGGCATACTTTCATAAGAAAAAAAAAATTATTCTCTGTTTGATTTCTAATCGTTTTTTAGGTCATTGCGGAATCTTCCCTATATAGAAAATTTTTTCCGGGAGAGCTCTCCCCATTGGACAGTTTTTCTCTTAGATAATCTCCCCACAGACATCTCTCCTAGGGATAATTCCCCATGGAGACTTTTTGGAAGTCCCCCAGGCTAAAATCACCCAGACAATTTCAACTCCACTGAAAACTTAATCATTCTTATATATTTAGAATCTCCATGAAACGCAATTTTTTTATGTATCTATTGTTATTAAAATTTTATATTTCAGAGTTCCGGTTATTATTGGGCAGAACAGCTCCCTACATGCTGTTTGTTACAATTAAATGTTTGATTATGTTACCAATTCCAGGAAGTCTCGGCATTTTCCGATGTTTGATATTACATAATATGTTGAAAATGCAATTTGATTTGACAACAATGCAAATGACGCTATGGTCTTCAGAGGGGCTAGGAGGGGGGGCGTAACTCTACTCTTATGTGTGGTAGTTTCTATTATTTTAAAGTTTGACTCATTCTACGACTTTATTTTTGCAAGTTTTAGGATAAATATGGCTCTTTAGTTCTTTTAAAATCAAATAAAAAAACTTTTTTTTTCAGCTTAAAGTAAGGAGAAGCATTAAAACATAAAGCGAATAAAAATTAATACGTATATGAAAGGGATTCTCCTCCACACCTTGCTCTGTACACTTAAGTTTTTTTTAGTACTTTAAAACGCTTCTTATTGTTCTAATGAAACACCTATTGTGTTTCAGGAGATGTTCTTAAGGAATTTGGACAAAATTTAAACTTTAGCGCGAAGAGCGAGGTGATGAGGAGGGGGCAATCGCTTTTATATGCGTAATAATTTCTGTTCGTTTTAAGTTCTAATGTTACTCCTTACTTTCAGTTGAAAAAAAACTTGTTTTCTTAATTTAGTTTCTGACCGTTTTTTAAATTAATGCTAGGAAATTTCGCCCCACATCTACCAATAAATCGCCCTCTCCACTATAGCATCCTCTCGACAATTCACTCCAGACGAAAATTTAGCCCTGATATTTACCCTTAACAACTCCATGTGGAAAATTGAGACGGAAAAGAGAAAGCAAGACATAAATATACATGTATATATATATATATATATATATATATATATATATATATATATATATATATATATATATATATATATATATATAAATATATATATATATATATATATGGATATATATATATGGATATATATATATATATATATATATATATATATATATATATATATATATATATATATATATATATATATATATATATATATATATGTATATATATAACGTTTAGGAATTCTGGAAAATTCACCCAGCTTATAATTTCCTCTGATGAGTTCACCCCTTCCAAACTCTCCCCATGGAAAATTCCCGCTTGGAAAACCCCCAGCAGAAAATTCGTCCCCCCATGCGAAAAATGTATACATGCTTCCCAATAACAAATACTATACGTAAACAAAGGGAAAATTTTTTAACCTGAAGACCTTTCTCCTATGGCCTTGGGGGGGGGAGGCATGTCATATGCAGAGCCGTATTTTTTGGGCCTTTCAATTAAGATACACAAAATTGATATCTAAAAATTTTGATCAGACAATTTTGGGAAAACATGGCGGGGGAGGGGGCCTAGTTGCCCTTCAAAATTCTTGGTCACTTAAAAAAGGCACTAGAGCTTTTAATTTCGGTTCGAGAGAGCCCTCTCACGATATTCTAGGGCCACTGGGTCAATATAATCACCCATAGGAAAAAAAACTAAAAAAATAGCAAAAAACCGGCATCCGTGTTCTTTCTTCTGGCGGAAAAGACAAAATTCCACATTTTTGCTGGTAGGAGCTTGAAACCTCTACAGTAGGATTTCCTAATACGCTGAATCTGATGGTATGATTTCCATTAAGATTCTATGACTTTTAGAGGTCTTTTCTCCTTTTTTCGAAAACCAGACAAATTTTCCAAAGCTCGTAGTATTTAATGGGTAAGACTAAGCTTAATGAAACTTGCATATTTGAAATCAGCATAATAGGCCGATTCCTTTCTATATATCTATTAATACCGAAATTCCGGTTTTTAGAGTTCCAGTTAGTATTGAGTCGGGTCATTCCTTACTCACAGTTCGTTACCACAAACTGTTTGAAAGACTTTGCTAGGAAACGTTTTTGGATAAATTTCTGTTTTTATTTGATATTAATCTATTATTGGCTTTACAAATATATTTAAAGATCTTTTAGTTTTCGGCTTAAAAACTAAATTTTTGTAAAGTGATTCAACCTCCCGACAAAAGCGTGTTCTGAAAATGTTTAATCAGCTGCGATTTTTTGGAATATTCTTTTAACATTGGTCCTCAGTTTTATAGATTACGAGCAAGCATTCAATTCTGTTGATAGAAGAACTAGTGAAGGACTTATCCTTGTATGGTATACCATACAAATATGTTAAAATAATTAGTGCTATGTACGAGAATAACACTGCTGCGATCAAGGCTGGGAAATGAGGATAGCAGCTGGTTTCCTTTTAAATCAGGAGTTAAGCAGGGTTGTGTTCTATCCCCTTTTATATGGATCATTTTAATGGAACTTGTCTTAAGGGCACAGGAAAGGCAATTGGAGACCACGGAATCAAAGGGGGGAGGGGCAATCTCCTGGACTTAGATTATGCTGATGATTTAAGCATATTAGGTGAAAATGTGAGCAAAAGAAGTTTTGCGAATTCAGGGTGCTACAATAGGTTTGAAAATTAATGTTAAGAAGACTAAGTCACTAAGGCTAGATACAAGTGAAGACGATAAAAGTAGAATACCCAAGGCTCAGGGTGTTTTTTCACAGTTAAAAAAAAGTTTCGAATAATAGGAAGATAAGTCAGAAAACTAAGATTAGAATATCAGAAGCTACAGTGATGACAGTGGTCAAATATGGTTCTGAAGCAGGGACACTCCGAAAAACGAAAGAAGATTTTCTAGATGTTTTCCAGTGAAATTGCCTACAGAATATTCTGGGTAACTGGCTAACTGACCGTATTTCAAACAGAAGGCTGTAGTAAAAGTGGGGTTCAATCCCACTTTCTGGGACTATAATGAGAGAAAGGTTGAGATGGCTAAGGCACGTTCTGCGGATGAAAGATGATAGATCACTGAAGATTTTTCTTTTTGGCCAACCGTCTAGGGCTAAACGGAAAGCAGGTCATCCGCGGTTGGGGTGGGAGGATGTCATAAAGAAAGATTTCAAGGAAATGGGAACTTCCTGGGAGGGAGTAAAGAAGGGGGCTTTGAATAGATTGGGATGGAGGAGGAGCGTGCATTTCTGTGTTGGCCCCAGGCAGCTCGGCTCCGCGGTGCGTTGTTGTTAGTAGTAGTAGTAGTTTTTACTACAAAACTTGCCGTGAAGATATGCTATTTTAAATACCTAGATTCATATTATTTGTTTTTATGCAATGATTCCTCCTCCCCCAAAGTCAAAACTTAAGGTCCATTTTGTATCGTAACATTCCCTGACAATCCAAAACTACCCCGAAGTCTTTCCTGACACATTGTTAAAATGTATTCTTATAATCTGGGCACATACAGTGTCTTTGACTTAAGATACTGCTTCGTCGTGAATTGACTCCAAGTTTCTTTGGAGCTAATAGTACAAAAAATTAGTTTGATCGATACACACATTTTTTGGCTAGATTACCCTATTCACTCCTCCTAAAAACAAAATTTAAAGTCCCTTTGGCCCCTCCTTTGAACAGTCCGAAAATTTCAACTCAATCTCCCGAATATCATTTCAATAATATGGATACGAGCATTTTCCTTCACTTTACCTCCGAGCCCTCCTCCGAGTCAAGAATCAAGATCCACTTGGCCCCTACACCCCCCAAAGTCTCAAATTGGTAATCCGAGCTATAGCTGAAATAGTGCCGATAGCCTATTATTTCGAGAACTTTGGTAGGCAAAGCGTCATTATTATTTTTTTTTTTTTATTGCTCGGGAATAGATTCCTGTCATAATAGGGCATACTTTATCGAAAGTTTTAGATGGAGTTGGGAAAAATATCATCATCACACCCCACTTCCCTCTTCCTCAAGCTAGAACCCAAAATTTTCTTCCCTCCCACCTCCTGCAACCATCTCTGAAAGTTTTAACTTGATTCCCCGTGCTGGTTCCAAGAAAATAAAGATATGTTGTTTTGATAACATAGTAACACACGCTATATTTCGAGTTACTTCGTTAATTAACTAAGAATAGATTCTTATCCCCATAGGGGTTCGTTGTGCAGATTTTTTAAGGTGGATTAGGGGTAAAAATTTGTTAGCCCCCTTCCTCCTAATTACACTTGAGGTACACTCGTCCGGCCCTTTAGCACCCCCGGGAGTTTCAACTTAACCCCTCAAGCCGTTCCGAAGATCGTGCAGACACACCACTTTGATAACCTGACAACACAGTGTTGTCACTTTTGATTTTCCTTTGATTTTCTTTTTGATTTTCCTTTGATTTTCTTTTTGATTTTCCTTTGATTTTCCTTTTTATTTTCTTTTGATTTTCCTTGTTAATGAGATGTGAATATATTTTTTTACATTTAACATTTAAAATGTTTGCTAAAAGTCTTTAAATAATGCTTGGTGTTTTTAAGCATTCACTCTATTGCTTTTTAATTATTGTATTTGATTTTTTATTCACTGTATTAAGCATTCAAAAAAAAAGGAAAAAATAAACAAGCCAATGAACATGCATCCGTGATCTTTCATCTGGCAAAAACTGCAAATGAGATGTGAATAGATTCAAAGTCCAAAGGGGGCTTACGTTGCAAAACTAAGGTAGACTAGAGATTTTCTTAGAGAGGATATTTTTCTATTGAAAGGGTATCTGGATTTTTTTACATTTAACATCTAAGATTTTTGCCCAAAGTCTTTGAATAATGCTTGCTGTGTTTAAGCATTTACTCAAGTGTTTTTTTATTATTTGATTTGATTTTTCATTCACTCCATTAAGCATTCACAAAAAAAGAAAAAACAAATAAACACACAGTCGTGATCTTTCTTCTGGCAAAAACCACAAAATTCCATATTCTTACAAAAAGGAGCTTGAAACCTTTGCAGAACGGTTTTCTGACCTACTGAATCTGATAGTCTGATTTTCATTAAGATCACTTGATGTTTTGGGGGCGTTTCCTCCTTTTTCAAAAATCGGACAAAATTTCTCAGGCTCTGAACTTTTGATGGGTAACATTAAACTTGATAGATTTTGTGTTTTTTGAAAAAGCATCGAAATTTAATTTTTTGGATGAATTTATTGTTATCGAGACTGTTTCTTAGAGTTTCGGTTACTATTGAGCCAAATTGCTCCTTACTTGCAATTCGTTACCACAAACTGTTAGATTTACGCAACAGACTATGTCATATGGTAGACTATAAAAGGGATAGAGGAAAAATAACACCTGCTTCCTGACGTCACAAATTGATGATTTATTTCCAGAATTTTTGTGTTTACAGTAAGATCTTTCGACCTGTGTGAATTTATCTACAAAGGCGACTGGAAAAACTGTTTAACGGTGTTTTACTAAATCTTTTCTAAGAAAAAAGGTTTTTAGTCTTTTTTTATCCCATTTGGTCAGACTTTTTATATTTTCTCCTTTTTTCTATTTTTCAAACGCCAATCCTTGAATATTTCCAGTCAATAAAAAAAAATCGTTGAACCCTTTAGGGAACCTGTCCACCAACTAAAATCAGATTTCGGCCCTTTTTGGGTGCCATTTTGGGGAAGCAAAATCAATCTTTTCACTTTTTTGTACATTGGGGTCTCAATGGCCTAAGGACTTAAAACTATGACTTTCAAGTGCATTGAAAAAATATTTTGGCCCTTTTTGGTGCCCCATCTTTAGGAAGCTCGACAGCCCGTGTCTTAAAACTAGATTAGTTTAAATATTCGAGTATCTTTGTCCCGTAGACTCACCGTTTTAAATTTCAAGCTTTTAAGGAAAGAATAAGTTTTGGACATTTTCTGGTCCTCTATTTCCCTCTTCCTCTCAACAAAATGTCTGCCTTTTGTGGCCTAGGAAAATTCTCCGAAATTTACGAGCAGATCAAACCCCCAAGATCTAATATGCTCCTCTTTTTCCACTATAAAACCTATTGGTAAACAACTAGCACTTTGCGTCCCATGTCCCAGGGGTCATGGGGATCTCGTCACTATTGTAGGTACATTTGTTGGACCTTTTGACTTCTTTGAACAAAATAACTATCTCAAAATGTTGATCTGATGTCAAATTAGGAAAGATTCGAGGAAAGAAGGAAAGACAAAAAGAAGAAGACAAGATGAGGTTCCAGTTTGACTCATTATTCCCCCAAGACTAAAAAAGCTTATTTCATTGCTTACTCAGTTTCAAGTGTCCAGACTCAAATTTATTTCTTTTGGTTATCCTTTTCCAGTAGGTTCATTGTGTGTTGCTGCCTGTGTTTATTTATTTTCCATTACCTTAGTTATACAACATATTTTACAGTTTTGAAACAGGAACCTTTCAAAATAGATGGACATTGAATTTGCAGAGTTGCATAGGCTATATTCTCTATTTCTCGAGTTCCCAGATTTAAACCTTTGAAAAATAAAAAAGATATGTTTTGCATGTGTCTTTTAAACGTGTGTCACAAGAAAAGGTGACAACGATGACACGATGAAAGACGACGAGATTGCACTGCTCAAAAGATAACAAGAAAAGATCCAACACTATACTTTTGTCATTTATAGCCAAGGCATACGTTTAGAATAAACTCAGGTACGAAACAGACTATGAAAGGTTAAAATTTAAGAAGGTACCATTATTTTAGATATCCAAGATCTGGCTATGCCAAGAAAGGTAAAATTTTGGTTGTTAGCATAAGGGTTAGCAGGGGGGGGGGATACGCTGACACCATATCAACAGTAATTTTCTCACTTCAGAAATCTTCATTTTTGGAATATGTTTTTAAAATAGTTAAGTACTGAAGGAGCTTTGATTCCCTAGCCTTCTTCTAAACGGCACTTCTGGTTACCAAGAGGTCAAAATCCTTCAAACAGTTAAAAAATGTTTAATATTCTACTTTCATATTACCTAGTGCATGGTGATATCCTTACTCTCCAAAATACTATACTTTTCATACCTCAGGCACGAAGACTCCTTGATGATTTTAGTTTGTTTTTTTTCCTTTTGCTTTAGAACAGACTAAGATCTAAACTTCTGTTTTCTGTCTTATTCAAGCAGTAATATTGTGGCACTTGAGCATTTTTAATTGAAATAGGCTCAAACAAAAAGTAATCTTACACCTAGATTTTGGCTGATTTCCAACTTAATCCTTAGGAAAGACATTTAAATAGTCCAAAACTTTCTACACTGTCGAGTTTTCTTTTCTATTTCGTTGGTTACTGGTCATTTGCCGAGGTCGTTGCAGAGGTTTCTACATTGTCTTTCCATATTAATCTTGAACCCCTTTAAAACCTTTGCCCTTGTAAGTATGGCTAACCCTAAGGATAGAACAAGTAATAGCTAAAGTAATAAATACTACAAAAGGTGAATTGCTCTAGAAAAAATATCGCATCAAATTTCCTTTAGTAGGGGATTGAAAAAGCTATTTCCTTCCGCCAGAACTCTACTAAGGAGAAACAATACTTATGCAATCCACTAATAAGGACCCATGATTGAACATAAAATCAATTGATAGACAAAGGGGTAGGAACAAAAGATATATGGAAAAGACATTCCCAATGTAGATGCATAGAGGGAATGTATATTAGAATGGTAATTTACGAGAATGACAAAGGGCGACAAAGAATGAGTACGATGGTTCCTTTTTATTGGTCCTTAGTGACTTTTCTACAATATGGGATTAAATAATTAAATTGGGGTGACTATTATGTACATTACAAAGAGGTCGATTAGCATAAAACTATCATTTTATATTAGTAATATATTAATATTTAGTAAATATAAGCAAACACATGGAATGGCTAGAATAAAGAGACAATATCTGGAAAAACCCGTATAAGAAAAATTTAAATATATGCAAAAATCAAGATGAAACACAATACATTTGCAGAAAGAATAAGATTTTGGTGAAAAAAGAAAATGCTGCTGCTTCCCTCAAATGGCTTGAATTTGTGAGTCTTACTGACTTAATTGTTGACTTTGGTCATCTACTGTCAGACCCAGAATAATAGTCATTTATTTAAATAATATTGTATATTTAAATATTTAGACGTGAATGAATATTTAAAGATATTTAAATGTTGACAGAGACGTCTTATACGTCTCTATAAACAAGGGATAAGGGATCTTTGATGCGTCGACAAGTTCGAAAAGGTAACGAGAGGCTAGTCTGAAACAATGGAAACACAGCCTCAAATTACACTAATTATTCAGCAAATCACTTTGTAATCAATGTACGTATATCATAAATAATGTACATCCTGTGTCTACAAAGATTTCAATCAAGGCAGTTAACATACCACGGAACTTCCAGAGCTGACAAATTATTTGATGAAACTTTGAGCTAATGTTTAATATTTTCCGACCAGATATACTAGAAAAATTTTAGGTGCTCCCCTTTCCTGAACTAAAAAACAAAACAAAACAATCTGCTCTCTTCAATAAAAATAACAAAATTTACACATCGATAAATAATAGCTTAGTGACAACAATGCAAATATTTGAAAATATTTAATTGTTTAAATACTGTTAAATATTTAAATATTTAGACGTGAACGGGATCCAAAAATACCAATACCGATTGCTTTGTGGAGGGGAAGAGGAATTGAGCATTGAAGAGTGATGGAGATTGGATTTGTTATTATTATTCTTTTTTATATTTTTATTTATCAATAATTTTTTTTAATTCAGTTACTTGTTTATTTATCTACTTTTTCATATATATATATATTATATATATATAATATATATATATATATATATATATATATATATATATATATATATTATATATATATATATATATATATATATATATATATATATATATATATATATATATATATATATATATAGGTTACGGTTTATTTATTTTTGGCTTATTTAAAATAATTTTAATTTTATTATTTTGTAAATAATAATTTAGTGGCAGCAATGAAAATATTTGATTGTCTAAATATTATTAAATATTATTAGATATTTAATGTGAATGGGACCCAGAAATACCGATGCCAGTTCCTTCGTGTTATTTTGAAAATTCATCCTATTCAAATAAGGAATAAATTGGGTTTCTTCCGGATCTTTGGATCCTTTTTTTCCTTCCGACTTCGAACAAAAGCTAAATCTTGTCACTGCGGATAACCAGCTTAGTTTGGCTCAGCGAGCTGTGAGTAACACCAATTTGCTTCTATGTCAACCTAGCCTGTCCAAAAAGCAGTTTTTCACTTCAGTAGTTTGATTTTGTCTATTATAGAATTACAATAGAACTTACCTGTGAGTTTAGCGTCTGTTGTGAGCTATTTTCTGCCGAGATTTAAAGTTTAAGAAGTAAGCCAAATTCCATTCAGAGCTTAGTTTTGTAATGTCTGTTTTGACAGAAAGCCGGTATACAGAAATTTTAATTCAGTTCTGTTTATCTACTCAGGAATACCAGTTGCCAAATTCCTTTGTAACTTATGGGTTATCGTATTCTTATAATATAGGATGACCATACAATTTTTTTGAACCAACTAGTGGAAACAGCAAAGGAATTTAAAGTTTCAAGAAAAGTTTTTCAGTTTTCAGCTGCACCGTAAATATAAATTTTACACAGAAGATTTTATGGCCTTAGACATTTTATGAGGGGCTAGACAAGGATGGTTCTGGCTACAGCAGTTGCTGCAACCTAGTAAAGAGCAAACCACAGCCCATACTATTCAATAGTTGAAAAAAAACATGTTTTGAACAAAAAATTGCCGAATGAGAGAAATTGTCATATAACACTTACTCAGGAATGGTAACTGTTATTTCGGTTAGTCCTACAGGTAAACGGAAATAAATCTACGGTGATTTCGAAAAAAAGCCTGAAACCCCTGAAAAATAACGTCAGATCAAAATTAAAATTGCACCATTAGAATCATCATGGTTGAAAACTTTGATTAGGAGGGAAAAAATGGCCAATGAGCGAAATTGTCATATAACACTGATTCAGGAATGGTAACTGTTATTTCGGTTAGTCCTAAAGGTAAACGGAAATAAATCTACGGCGATTTCGAAAAAAGCCTGAAACCCCTGAAAAATAAAGTCAGATCAAAATTAAAATTGTACCATTAGAATCATCATGGTTGAGAACTTTGATTAGGAGGGAAAAAATGGCCAATGAGCGAAATTGTCATATAACACTAATTCAGGAATGGTAACTGTTATTTCGGTTAGTCCTAAAAGTAAACGGAAATAAATCTAAGGTGATTTCGAAAAAAAGCCTGAAACCCCTGAAAAATAACGTCAGATCAAAATTAAAATTGCACCATTAGAATCATCATGGTTGAAAACTTTGATTAGGAGGGAAAAAATGGCCAATGAGCGAAATTGTCATATAACACTGATTCAGGAATGGTAACTGTTATTTCGGTTAGTCCCAAAGGTAAACGGAAATAAATCTACGGCGATTTCGAAAAAAGCCTGAAACCCCTGAAAAATAAAGTCAGATCAAAATTAAAATTGCACCATTACAATCATCATGGTTGAGAACTTTGATTAGGAGGGAAAAAATGGCCAATGAGCGAAATTGTCATATAACACTAATTCAGGAATGGTAACTGTTATTTCGGTTAGTCCTAAAAGTAAACGGAAATAAATCTAAGGTGATTTCGAAAAAAAGCCTGAAACCCCTGAAAAATAACGTCAGATCAAAATTAAAATTGCACCATTAGAATCATCATGGTTGAAAACTTTGATTAGGAGGGAAAAAATGGCCAATGAGCGAAATTGTCATATAACACTGATTCAGGAATGGTAACTGTTATTTCGGTTAGTCCCAAAGGTAAACGGAAATAAATCTACGGCGATTTCGAAAAAAGCCTGAAACCCCTGAAAAATAAAGTCAGATCAAAATTAAAATTGCACCATTACAATCATCATGGTTGAGAACTTTGATTAGGAGGGAAAAAATGGCCAATGAGCGAAATTGTCATATAACACTAATTCAGGAATGGTAACTGTTATTTCGGTTAGTCCTAAAGGTAAACGGAAATAAATCTAAGGTGATTTCGAAAAAAGCCTGAAACCCCTGAAAAATAACGTCAGATCAAAATTAAAATTGCACCATTATAATCATCATGGTTGAAAACTTTGATTAGGAGGGAAAAAATGGCCAATGAGCGAAATTGTCATATAACACTGATTCAGGAATGGTAACTGTTATTTCGGTTAGTCCTAAAGGTAAACGGAAATAAATCTACGGTGATTTCAAAAAAAGCCTGAAACCCCCCTAAAAATGGCGTCAGATCAAAATTAAAATTGTACCATTAGAATCATCATGGTTGAAAACTTTGATGAGGAAAACTGCAGTCCTTCAACTTGAACAACAAGGAAAATCCCTTTTTTGCATGGGTAGCGCAGACGTGTCTCCTTTTTAATACCAGGGTTAGTGGGTTACCAGAATATCATTGAGGGATGTTTAATGTCTCATTTAAAAGCTATTGATCATATGTATGTGCTATTATAAATTCCACCATCTGCAAGTGCCAAATGACGCTAAAAAGGGCACTTTTGGTATCCTTTCTCAAGTGGTGGTGCTATTGGGCCGCCAGGACATTGTAGAGAGATGCTTCACAGCTCATATAAAAGCTATTGCTCATATCAACAGGCTTTCTAAAAATTCTGCCATTTGTAAATGCCAAATGACACTAAAAAGTGTACTTTTGGTACCATGTCTAAATTGGCAAAACTGGGATTAGTGGGCTACCAGAACTTTATACAGAGATGCTTAATGGCGCGTTTAAAAGCTAATGCTAATATTTATGTGATTTGTATCAATTCTACCATCAGTAATTGCCACATGGCACAAAGAATGGCACTTGCGGTGCTATTTATAATGTGCAAAAGCTTGGAATTATAAAACGGGTACCATCATAATATTAATGGTCCAAACCCTTCACTGGAGGTTTAGAGTCATCCCTCCCATATGGCTCCCTCCCCATTCTCTTAGTAAGCTTCATAAATAATATGGTTATCAGCAGGCTATTGCAACATTAGTATGACAAACAGGCTAGCACACCATCGTAGAGAAATGTGTAATAGCTCAATTAAAAGCTATTGCTTATGCTTACGCGCTTTTTCCAAGTTCCACCATCTGCAAGTGCCAATTGGCATTACAATTAGAACTGTTGGTGCCATTTTTCAAGTTGTAGGACTAGTGGGCTCCCAGAATATTGTAGAGAGATGATTAATAGCTCATATAAAAGCTGTTGTTCATATCTTTGTACTTTTTATAAATTAAATAAAAAACGAAGTTTTTTATAACTACAAGTAAGGAGCGACATTAAAACTTGAAACGAACAGAAATTGTTCCATGTATGAGAGAGGTTGTCCCCTCCATAACGCCTCGCTCTTTACGCTAAAGTTTGACTCTTTGTCACAATTCTACGTTATAAAACAATAAAAAACTTTAACGTAAAGAGTGAAGCGTTGAGGAGGGGACAACCCCTTTCATATACGGAACAATTTCTGTTTGTTTTAAATTTTAATATCGCTCCTTACTTGCAGTTAAAAAAACTTGTTGTTTTTTAAATTTAATTTCTGAACGTTTTTGAATTAATACATGTTTTGATTTTGCCTCACCGCACCTGAATATCAAAACGAAATTTGCATATTTTGGCTAATAACGTTTCTCACAGTTTTGATCGAAAGATTTGATAGAACAAAGGGGTGGGGGAGGAGGCCTAGTTGTCCTCCAATTTTTGGTTACTTAAAAATAAAACTAGAATTTTTTTTTTTACGAACATTTTTGTTAGTAATAAATATGCGTAACTTACGAATTAACTTACATAATGAACTTCTATATATGTGTATTTTTATTAAGTACTAGCTGTTGGGGTGGCGCTTCGCGCCACCCCAACACCTAGTTGGTGGGGGCGCTTCACGCCCCCCAGCCCCCCGCGGGCGTAAGTCGTTACGCGCCATATTAGTTACGCGCCATTGTAGTTGTGTCCCTGTGTCCCACCTGTGAATATATATATATATGTATATATATATATATATATATATATATATATATATATATATATATATATATATATATATATATATATATATATTATATATATATATATATATATATATATATATATATATATATAATATATATATATATATATATATATATATATATATATATATATATATATATATATATATATATATATATATATATATATGTTTTTAACTACGTAAAACTTGCGAATATACAACATTCTTCGCTGTCCCATTGTCTGTGCATATAAATAGATTGTCAGGTTTATCGACTCTTGAACATGCAACATATAATTATTGTCCATGGGAAAAACAATCCGAATTCAGATCTATACCTCATTATTCTAATGATTGCCCTTGAGCTTTGTTGATGGTGATTGCTAATCAAACATTCCCTGTGTCCCCGTCGTCATTTATATATCCCCCCTGTGCCCCCCGGCGTCCCCGTGGTAGTTGTGTCCCTGTGTCCCGGTCGTCATTTCTATTCCCTGTGTCCCGGTCGTCATTTGTGTCCCGGTGTCCCAGTCTGTAATTTCTCTTTGAGTGTCCCGGTCGTCATTTATATTCCCTGTGTCCCGGTCATCATTTGTGAACCGGTCTGTAATTTCTCTTTGAGTGTCCCGGTCGTCATTTATATTACCTGTGTCCCGGTTGTCCATGGGAAAAATAATCCGTATTCAGATCAATACCTCATTATTCTAATGATTGCCCTTGAGCTTTGTTGATGGTGATTGCTAATCGAACATTCCCTATGTCCCGGTCGTCATTTATATAACCCCATTTGCCCCCAGGCATCCCCATTGTAGTTGTGTCCCTGTGTCCCGGTCTTCATTTATATTCCCTGTATCCCGGTTGTTATTTGTGTCCTGGTGTCCCCGTCTGTAATTTCTCTTTGAGTGTCCCGGTCGTCATTTATATTCCCTGTGTCCCTGTGTCCCGGTCGTCATTTGTGTCCTGGTGTCTCAGTCTATAATTTCTCTTTGAGTGTCCCGGTCGTCATTTATATTCCCTGTATCCCGATCGTCATTTGTGGCTTGGTGTCCCGGTCTGTAATTTCTTTTTGAGTGTTCCGGTCGTCATTTGTGTCCCGGTTGTCCATGGGAAAAACAATCCGTATTCAGATCTATACCTCATTATTCTAATGATTGCCCTTGAGCTTTGTTGATGGTGATTGCTAATCGAACATTCCCTGTGTCCCGGTCGTCATTTATATATCCCCCTGTTCCCCCAGGCGTCCCCGTTGTAGTTGCGTCCCTGTGTCCCGGTCGTCATTTATATTCCCTGTGTCCCGGTTGTTATTTGTGTCCCTGTGTCCCAGACTGTAATTTCTCTTTGAGTGTCCCAGTCGTCATTTATAGTCCCTGTGTCCCGGTCGTCATTTGTGTTCCGGTGTCCCGGTCTGTAATTTCGTCAGTAGACAAACATGACGTCAGTCGACAAACAACTTCATGACGGCATAATGCTCAATCCTTACAATGACGTCAGTCGACACACAAACAAGACGTCAGTCAACAGACACACAAACAAACAACTTATTTTTATATATATATAGATATAAGGGGATTTGCCCCTCATCAATTTACGGTAAACCTCGCTCTTTACGGTAAAGCTTGAACTTTGTCCCAATTCTTTAAGAATGACCCCTGAATCACAAAGGTCGTAGAATACATAGTTGAAATTACTAAATATACTTTAGCGTAAAGAGCAAGGTATTGTGGAGGAGAAGAACCTCCTTATATACGTCAATATTTTTTGTTCGTTCTAAGTTTTAATGCTGCTCATTACTTCCAGTTGAAAAAAAATTATTTATTTTCTCATTGTTTTTTTTTCAAATAATCCTGCCAAAGGGCAGAAATTATCTTCCCTCATGATATATTCCTCTATGAAAAGATCCTCCCATGTAACCCCCTTCCCCCTGACCCGCCCCCACCCCAAAAGGAAAAAGTCCCCCAGAAAACTTCTGTACGCTTCATAATAACCATTACTGCATGTAAACAATGGTCAAAGTTTGTAACTTGCAGCCCCTCCCTTGGGGACTGTGGGAGATAAAGTCATGCCCAAAGACATAGTTATTAGGTTTTCGACTATGTTGAACAGAACGGCAATCTCAAAATTTTGGTTCAGTGACTTTGGAGAAAAAATGTGTGAGGGAGGGAACCTGGGAGCCCTCCAATATTTTTGGTCACTTAAAAAGGCCAATATAACTTTTAATTTCCGTTATAATGAGCCCTCTTGCGACATTCTTGGACCACTGGGTCGATAAGATCCCCCCAGGAAAAAAAAAAACAAAAAAAAAAACAAATAAACACGCATCAGTGGTCTGTCTTCTGGCAAAAAATACAAAATTTTACATTTTAGTAGATACGACCTTAAAACTTCTACTCTGATAGGGTTCTCTGTTAGTTTGAATCTTATGGTGTTATTTTCGTGTGAGTTTCGTGATATTTCATGACCTTTAGGGAGTGTTTCTCCCTATTTTCCAAATAAGGCAAATGTTCTCAGGCTCGTAACTTTTGATGGGTAAGACTAAACTTAGTGAAATTTATATATTTAAAATCTGCATTAAAATGCAATTCATTTACAGTTCGTTACCACGAACTGTTTGATTCCAACATCTGCAAATACAATATGGCACAAAAATTGGGACTTGGTGCCCTATCTAATTTAGAAAAGCTGGAGCTAGTGCATCATGGGACTACCAGAGCATCATAGAGAGTAAAAACAAAACATTAATGGTCAGTTTAATATTAATATACTGATATTTATTCCTTAAAACTTTAATAATTTCTTATTTATCAAGGTAAAAAAAGTGAAAACATTTAGAATGCATGTTGTTTTCAGTTAAGTGCCAATTATGTTCTGGTCTTGAGAAGGCAGAGGGGTTGTCAGCCCTACACATGTTAATTTTGCTTATTTCGATATTGACACGGTTATTTATTGTAATTACTGTCCGTTTTGATTTTCATTTATTTATTCATGGTGATTAATGGTAGTTTTACGCTTAGAATCTTATTTGACTTTATATCTTCTCATCTTTGGCTTAGTCGAGATCTTTACCTTTCTTTGAAAATCTCGATTTCACCTAGTTTCTGTTTGCTTTTCTCTTGACATAGTCATTTTTATCGAAAAATGATATTTATATCTTTTCGGTTTTTTTTCTATAAGAATTCGTAGTTTGGTTTGCTATTGGTCTGTTGGAGAAACTTCAGTAATTTTTAATCCTGACAAAAATAGAATTCCTTGATTTAAGTTTGTACCTCCTCAAGTTGACCTGAAAAATGCAACTTAATATCATTCCGAAAAATTTACCTATGCTCTTTGACAATCTGGATATACTTAAACTCTTTTGATTTAGTCCCGATCTTTTGATAGTCCCGATAGTTTCACATTAATACCTCCAGTCGTTATCGATATTACTGAGGTCTCTTATCTGCAACCATACACAGAGTGTCTTTTGATTTAATTTTAAACCAACATTCAGGTTTAAAGCATAATGGACCAATTGCATGATTGTTTCGGGTTGACATATCCAATATCCCTAAAAACAAAGCTGCTGGACTGGTCTGCTATGCTGAACAAAATTTATGTCTCAAAATTTTGATTGGATGTTTTTGGGAAATGAAGGGCTTGGGAGGACGGATGCTTGCCTTTCAATTTCTTTTTACCCTTAGAAAGGACACTAGAACTTTTAGTTTTAAAGCGAGTTAGCTCCTTTAAAAGTTCAAATGATATCTATATATATAAAAATAAGTTGTATGTTTGTTTGTACGCATATGACGTCATTATAAGTATATAAGGCTTTGTATATGACGTCATTATAAGTATATAAGAGGGCGATTCAAAGAGAATATTTAGTATAAATCCTACAATGGCAGAAGAAACAGCCGAGGAAGCTGCTCAGAGAGTTAATTAAAAGAGAAATTTTAGTATAAATCCTACAATGGCAGAAGAAACAGCCGAGGAAGCTACTCAAAGAGTTAATGCCAAAAGGCTTGCGGCTAATAGAGAAAGTAAGGAAAAAAAGCGTGCCGAGGAATCGCAAGAACAGCGTGAAAACAGGCTTGTGTCTCAAAGAGAAATTACCAAAAAAATCGTGCCGAGGAATCACAAGAACAACGTTAAAACAGGCTTGCGGCTCAAAGAGATAACGCCCAAAGAAAGCGTGCCGAGGAATCAGGTACAGCCAAGTCGATGATTATAGCTTGAGTAGGTGTGTTGCGCCTCAGGAAAAGTTATACTTCCTTAACTGGCTCCACCAGCAGAGCCATTGAAAACTTTGCTTACTGGAACTACGTCGGAATCTAAGCGTTTTTTTTATTAAACATCAGAAAATATAACTCATGTTTCCAAATGACGTCGTTTGGTGCCCAAACCGAAAATCAAGATCAATACACCGGGACACAGGGAATATAAATAACGACCGGGACACTCAAAGAGAAATTACAGACTGGGACACCGGGACACAAATGACGACCGGGACATCAGGACACAGGGAATATAAATGACGATCGGGACACAGGGACACAATTACAACAGGGACGCCGGGAGAAGGACAAAGGGGGGATATATAAATGACGACAGGGACACAGGGAATATTCGATTAGCAATCACCATCAACAAAGCTCAAGGGCAATCATTAGAAAAATGCAGTATAGATCTGAGTAAGGATTGTTTTTCCCATGGACATGTTCAAGAGTCGGTAAACCTGACATTGTATTTATGCACACAGACAATGGGACAGCGAAGAATGTTGTATATTTGCAAGTTTTACGTAGTTAAAAACATATATATAAACATAAATATATATATATATATATATATATATATATATATTATATATATATATTCACAAGTGGGACACGGGGACACAACTACAATGGCGTGTAACGACATACGCGCGTGGGGGGGCTTGGGGGGCGTGAAGCGCCACACCAACAGCTATTATGCAATAAGTTATGTTCGTTTTAAGTTTTAATGTTCCTTCTTACTTTCAGTACAAAAAACTTGTTTCTTTTTAATATTTAATCTCTGATCGTTTTTTAAATAATGCCAGAAAATATAGCCCAACCCACAGGGAGAAATCCCCCTCACCGCATAAACATCCTCTAGACAATTAAATCCCGGTGAAGATTTGCCCTGGAGTATTGCTCCACGCGTAGAATTGAGACGGAGAAGATAAAGCAAGATATATAAAAGGAATTTTGTATAGGAATTCTGAAAAATTCCCCAGAGTATAATTTCCCCTGACAAGTTCACCCCTGAAAAATTCCCTCGCCATGGAAAATTTCCCCGTGGGAAACCCCCAGAAAAAACTTCCAACTAACAAATACTGTATGTAAACAATGGACAAATTTTATAACTTAAAGACCTTTGCCTTGGGGATGTGGAGGATCATGTTAATATTCTAAGGTATAGTTATTAGGTGTTTCAACTATTATGAACAAAAGGCCTATCTCAAAATTTTTATCAGACGATTTTTGAAAAAAGGGGCAGGGGAGAAGGCCTAGTTACCCTCCAATCTTTTTGGTCACTTAAAAAGGACACTAGAACATTTAATTGTGTTGCAAAAGCAACACTTTGGTTTTGTCCCGTTTTTTTCCTTCTACCGCCGATCTCGGCTTATTCCTGGAAATTGCTAAGGGTCTAACCTGTGCGGTTTAAACGGAAAGTGTGGACCTCAGGCCGGACTGATAAATATGACATTATATTTTGGAAAGCTCCGCAGAACTCTTCCCTGGGGCCAAAATGGGTGGTTTGTGCTTGTCCACGAGCCAGAGCCTATGGTGTGCGAAGTGAAGCGGAGTTATATAGCCTATGTCAGAGAGGAGTATTTAAAGTTGTGCAGCCAAGCTTTGGTTTCATCAAACCATGTTTCTGCTTTCGAGTGGAAAGCTCCGTTCTAGCAGGCAAGCAGGCAGGCACCACTTTCAAATTGAAGATGGACTAAAATCTATAAGTGTTAAATATATGCGGCAGTTACCTGGCCCCACAGCCAATATATCTTCTTTGAGTGATAAATAGAAAAATTTACAGAAGCAAAAAAGCGGCATTTTCTCACGAGTTCGAAAGTGCTGCCGTGATTTCGGCTGGGTTTTTCATTTGTTTTTTCAGATTTGGGATTGAGGTAGAGAAATATTATCAGATGTACCTCTTAAACTTTAAAAGTTCTGTCATTGCTAAAGAAATTGGAGCTTATCCTTTGCTCCTTTCTAAGTGGTGACGTTAAAAGTTGGCCTAAGGCAAAAAAAAAATGAATCAACTTTTGAACTAAGACAGATAGAATTTTTTCGACGGCAATCGATAGCTCTTGATGAGCTGATCAAAGTAAATGTCATCCATTTTTTGGTACAAAAATTCCTTCATGAGATATACTAGTTTGAAAGTTTCAAGGGGTTGACAACTTCAATAGTAGGGTACACACTGAAACCAAAAATAAGCCAATACCAATTGTGAGACAAGTAGAGGACTTGTAAGCAATAGTCGGCTGTTAGACCATAATGGTCTTCGGCAATAAAGGGTTTGCAACTTTCGCTAGTATTTGATGGTAAGATCAATTTGGTTCCAGTGGTAAGACATGCAGGGGACTTGTAAGTAATACTCGTCTATTAGGCCACAATCATCTTCAGGGAAGAGGGGTTTGTAATTTTTGCTTGTTGGTGTAGCCTACCCATACTCACTGTAACCTATAATTAAGTGTTTACACAGGGGGTACAAACGATAACGTAAAACAATGAGGTACTTTCGTAATAATTAGTGTCACCTATGGTATTTTAATCCTGAAAAGTTACAGATAGCTTTATAATACCAACTAGATTATATAAGATATTGTTCCAAGTTATCATCCGTCACGATGTCTACAATTGAAAAAGATTAAGTTCAACTGGCTGCAAAGTCAATTTAGTCCCTTCTTTCGATATTCTTTTGTTATTGTTGTTTTTTCAACGCTAAGGAATAGCCTTTGATCATGTGCTTACTGATAGCGTTCTTCTTTGAACATAAAATTTTAAAAGCTTCGATAGGCTGACAACATCAGCGTTTAACCGATAGTAAAGAAACAAAACCAAAGTGTTGCGAGAGCAACACTTTATTCGGCGAAGGTCTAATTTCCGTTCGGATGAGCCCTCTCACGATATACTCGAACTACTAGGTGGATACGATCACCCCTGAAAAAAAAACAAAACAAAAAACAAATAAACACGTAATCGTAATCTTTCTTCTGACAAAAAAAAAACAAAAAAAACAACAACTAAAGTCCACATTAAGAAGGTAGCAGCTTGAAACCTCTAATGTAAGTTTTTCTGATACGCTAAATCTGATGGTGTAATTTTCATTAAGATTCTTTGACTTCTAGAGGACGTTTCCCCCTTTTTTGAAAAAAAAGAGAATTCCCTAAGGCTTGTAGCCTTTAATGGGTTAGACTAAACATAATGAAACTTATACATATATGAAATCAGCATAATAAACCGATTATTTGTATCAAAATTCCGTTTTTTAGAGATTCGATTACTATTGACCCGGATGGTTCCTTACTTACTGTTCCTTACCACGAACTGTTTGATTTAAAAACTGCTGATACATATTGGCAATTTCTAATTCCACAGTTTTGTAAGCATTTACAGGAGTTACAGGATTATAGCGTATATTGTCTCGAATTTTACAGGGGGGTGAGAATACGGGGTAATTTGTGGACCCCAAATTCACCATATCAAAAATTACATGACCGAGTACTATTTTCATCAAATAAAAAACAAGTATTTCCAACTGAAAGTAAGGAGCAACAATGAAACTTAAAACTAACAGGAATTATTTCGTATAATGGTGGGGCTGTTCCCACCTAAAAACCCATTCTTTACACTAAAGTTGGACTTTTCGTCCCGATCCTTTTAGGATTAAATAAAAAAAAAAGTTTTTTTAACTGAAAGTAAGGAGCGACATTAAAACTTAAAACGAACAGAAATTACTTCGTATATGAAAGGGGCTTTTTCCTCATCAACGCCCCGCTCTTTACGCTAAAGTTAGACTCTTTCAACTCTACTTTTTAAAACAGTAAAAACCCCCAGGCCCCCCACGCGCGTAAGTCATTACGTGCCATATTAGTTACGCGCCATTGTAATTGTGTCCCTATGTCCCACCTGTGAATATAGATAGATATGAATGTGTTTTTAACTATGTCAAACTTGCGAATATACATCATTCTTTGCTATCCCATTGTCTGTGCATATAAAAGGTTGTCAGGGTTACCGACTCTTGAACATGCAACATATATTTGTCCATGGGAAACACAATCCGTATTCAGATCTATACCTCATTTTCCTAATGATTGCCCTTGAGCTCTGTTGATGGTGATTGCTAATCGAATATTCCCTGTGCCCCCATTGTCATTTATATATCCCCCTGTGCCCCCAGGTGTCCCCGTTGTAATTGTGTCCCTGTGTCTCAGTCGTCATTTATATTCCCTCTGTCCCGGTATCCCGGTCGTTATTTGTGTCCCGGTGTCCCGGTCTGTAATTTCTCTTTGAGTGTCCCGGTCGTCATTTATATTCTCTGTGTCCTGGTGTATTGATCTTGATTTTCGGTTTGGGCACCAAACGAAGTTATTTGGAAACATGAGTTATATTTTCTGATGTTTAATAAAAACGCTTAGATTCTGACGTAGTTCCAGTAAGCAAAGTCTTCAATGGCTCCCGATTTGAACACATCTACTCAAGCTATAATCATCGACTGGGCTGTACCTGAATACCAGGTGATAATTTTAACGTTGCTCTGGTGATTCCTCGGCGCGCTTTATTTTGGCATCATCTCTGTGAGCCACAAGCCTGTTTTCACGTTGTTCTTGTGATTCCTCAGCACGCTTTCTTTTGGCATTATCTCTTTGAGCCGCAAGCCTGTTTTGACGTTGTTCTTTTGATTTCTCGGCACGCCTTCTTTTGGTAATTTCTCTTTGAGCCGCAAGCCTGTTTTCACATTGCTCTTGTGATTCCTCGGCACGATTTTTTTGATAATTTCTCTTTGAGCCTCATTTATATATATATATATATATATATATATATATATATATATATATATATATATATATATATATATATATATATATATATATATATATATATATATATATATATATATATATATATATATATATATATATACAAATAAATAGTCTGTATGCAAATATGACATCATTATAATTATATGAGGCTTTGTATATGAAGTCATTATAAGTTGACGTCATTATAACTATATAATCTATATATACATATATATATATATATATATATATATATATATATATATATATATATATATATATATATATATATATATATATATATATATATATATATATATATATATATATATATATATATATATATATATATATATATATATATATACTAGCTGTTGGATGGCGCTTCGCGCCACCCCAACACCTAGTTGGTGGGGGCGCTTCGCTCCCCCCCCCAAGCCCCCCCGCGCGCGTAAGTCGTTACGTGCCATATGAGTTACGCGCCATTGTAGTTGTGTCCCTATGTCCCACCTGTGAATATATATATATATATTATATATATATATATATATATATATATATATATATATATATATATATATATATATATATATATATATATATATATATATATATATACTAGCTGTTGGGGTGGCGCTTCGCGCCACCCCAACACCTAGTTGGTGGGGGCGCTTTGCGCCCCCCCAAGCCCCCCCGCGCGCGTAAGTCGTTACGCGCCATATTAGTTACGCGTCATTGTAGTTGTGTCCCTATGTCCCACCTGTGAATATAGATATATATATATATATATATATATATATATATATATATATATATATATATATATATATATATATATATATATATATATATATATATATATATATATATATATATATATATATATATATATATATATATATGTTTTTAACTACGTAAAACTTGCGAATATACAACATTCTTTGCTGTCCCATTGTCTGTGCATATAAATAGATTTTCAGGTTTACCGACTCTTGAACATGCAACATATAATGGTCCATGGGAAAACAATCCGTATTCAGATCTATACCTCATGATTCTAATGATTGCCCTTGAGCTTTGTTGATGGTGATTGCTAATCGACCATTCCCTGAGTCGCCATCGTCATTTATATATCCCCCTGTGCACCCCGGCGTCCCCTTTGTAGTTATGTCCCTGTGTCCCGGTCGTCATTTATATTACCTGTGTCCCGGTCGTCATTTGTGTCCCGGTGTTCCAGTCTGTGATTTCTCTTTGAGTGTCCCGGGCGTCATTTATATTCCTTGTGTCCCGGTCGTCATTTATATCCCCCTGTGCCCCCCGGCGTCCCCATTGAAGTTGTGTCCCTGTGTCCCGGTCGTCATTTATATTCCCTGTGTCCCGGTCGTCATTTGTATCCCGGTGTCCCGGTCTGTATATACATTCGTTTTTTAGTTTTGTTTTTCTCCTTTATTTTTTTCCTTTTTTGTTTTTTTTTCTTTTTTAGTTTATTTAGATTTTTAGATTTTTTAGTTTTTTTATTAGTTTTTAGTTTTTTTGTAGTTTTTACCATTTTTTTTAGTTTTTCTATTTTTTTTTTTTACTTATGTCCTGGTCGTCATTTATACTCCCTGTGTCCCGGTCGTCATTTGTGTCTCGGTGCTTTGTTGATTGCTAATTTATATTATATTTATATTTATATTTTTTATATTTATTAATATTTTTTTAGTTTTCTTTTTCTCTTATTTTTCAGTTTTTTCCTTTTTTTTAGTTTTTTCTTTTTTAGTTTTTAGTTTTTTTTTGTTTTTTACCTTTTTTTAGTTTTTTTAGTTTTTTTAGTTTTTTAGCTTTTTTAGTTTTTTTATTAGTTTTTAGTTTTTTTATTAGTTTTTAGTTTTTTTTTTTAGTTTTTGCCTTTTTTTAGTTTTTTCAGTTTTTTTTTAGTTTTTAGTTTTTTACCTTTTTTTAGTTTTTTTTAGTTTTTTAGCTTTTTTAGTTTTTTTTCTTTTTAGTTTTTTTTGTAGTTTTTACCTTTTTTAGTTTTTTTTCTTCTTTTGTTTTTCGTCACTCGACAGACAGACAGACAGACATAACCCACAAACAACTTATTTTTATATATATTTATTCATATTTTCTTAGTTTTCTTTTTCTCTTTTATTTTTCAGTTTTTTCCTTTTTTTTAGTTTTTTTTTTTAGTTTTTAGTTTTTTTTATTTTTTTACCTTTTTTTAGTTTTTTTTAGTTTTTTTATTTTTTTAGCTTTTTTAGCTTTTTTAGTTTTTTTATTAGTTTTTATTTTTTTTGTAGTTTTTGCCTTTTTTTATTTTTTTCAGTTTTTTTTTAGTTATTAGATTTTTACCTTTTTTTAGTTTTTTTTAGTTTTTTAGCTTTTTTAGTTTTTTTTTCTTTTTAGTTTTTTTTGTAGTTTTTACCTTTTTTAGTTTTTTTCTTCTTTTGTATTAGTGTGAAATAATTCAGACAAAATATTTTAAAATATTTATGCAATTCCCAGTTTTTACATTTTTAGTTTCAGTTTTCTTTTTCTTCTTTATTTTTCAGACGTAAATACACATCGCCGAACCTTTGTTTTTTTAAGTAAAATCTGGTAGGCATTGATAACCTTATCCAAGTCAAAATCCCAAACCCAATCATCATCGCTATCATTTTCAGTTTTGATACGTTTTGACTCTCGCTGTCCAGGTTGATCTTCTTCTAATTGAGCGGTTTTGCGTTCTTTAGCCGCAAGCCTTTTGGCATTAACTCTCTGAGCAGGTTCCTCGGCTGTTTCTTCTGTTGTAGGATTTGGTAACATTCTATCTTTTTCAATGTTTTTCAATTTGTCAGTGTTCATTCTAACATTGACTGTTAGAAAAAATTTTACGTGCCAAGCATGCTAACACTCAACAATTTATAATAAACCTCAAAATTATAAATATCTGTTATAAGGTTTTCGAATTAATTTAATCTATTGTCAAAATATATAGAAATATTTATGCAATTCCCAGTTTTTACATTTTTAGTTTCAGTTTGCTTTTCAGTTCAGTTTCATTTTTATATATAGATAAGATATAATCTGGCGTAACGGACAGACAACTTATTTTTATATATATAGATATATATATATATATATATATATATATATATATATATATATATATATATATATATATATATATATATATATATATATATATGTTTTTAACTACGTAAAACTTGCGAATATACAACATTCTTTGCTGTCCCATTGTCTGTGCATATAAATAGATTGTCAGGTTTACCGACTCTTGAACATGCAACATATAATGGTCCATGGGAAAACAATCCGTATTCAGATCTATACCTCATGATTCTAATGATTGCCCTTGAACTTTGTTGATGGTGATTGCTAATCGACCATTCCCTGAGTCGCCATCGTCATTTATATATCCCCCTGTGCACCCCGGCGTCCCCTTTGTAGTTATGTCCCTGTGTCCCGGTCGTCATTTATATTCCCTGTGTCCCGGTCGTCATTTGTGTCCCGGTGTTCCAGTCTGTGATTTCTCTTTGAGTGTCCCGGGCGTCATTTATATTCCTTGTGTCCCGGTGTCCCGGTCGTCATTTATATCCCCCTGTGCCCCCCGGCGTCCCCATTGTAGTTGTGTCCCTGTGTCCCTGTCGTCATTTATATTCCCTGTGTCCCGGTCGTCATTTGTATCCCGGTGTCCCGGTCTGTATATACATTCGTTTTTTAGTTTTGTTTTTCTCCTTTATTTTTTTCCTTTTTTCTTTTTTTTCTTTTTTAGTTTATTTAGATTTTTAGATTTTTTTTTTATATTTATTAATATTTTTTTAGTTTTCTTTTTCTCTTATTTTTCAGTTTTTTCCTTTTTTTTAGTTTTTTCTTTTTTAGTTTTTAGTTTTTTTTTTGTTTTTTACCTTTTTTTAGTTTTTTTAGTTTTTTAGCTTTTTTAGTTTTTTTTATTAGTTTTTAGTTTTTTTTTAGTTTTTGCCTTTTTTTAGTTTTTTCAGTTTTTTTTAGTTTTTAGTTTTTTACCTTTTTTTAGTTTTTTTAGTTTTTTAGCTTTTTTAGCTTTTTTTTCTTTTTAGTTTTTTTTGTAGTTTTTACCTTTTTTAGTTTTTTTTCTTCTTTTGTATTAGTGTGAAATAATTCAGACGTCATATGCGGACAAACCCGACGTCACTCGACAGACAGACAGACAGACATAACCCACAAACAACTTATTTATATATATATTTATTCATATTTTTTTAGTTTTCTTTTTCTCTTTTATTTTTCAGTTTTTTCTTTTTTTTAGTTTTTTTCTTTTTTAGTTTTTTCTTTTTTTTAGTTTTTTAGCTTTTTTTAGTTTTTTTTTTTAGTTTTTTATCTTTTTTATTTTTTACGTTTTTTCTTTTTAGGTTTTTCTTTTTTTAATTTTTTTAATTTTTAATTTTTTAGTTTTTTTCTTTTTAGTTTCTTTTCAGTTTTTTACATTTTTCTTTTTTGAATTACTTTAATCAATTATCAAAATATTTCGAAATATTTATGCTATTTCCAGTTTTTACATTTTAGTTTGTTTTCTTTTATATATATAGAAGATATAATCTGGCGTAACGAACAGACAACTTATTTTTATATATATATATATATATATATATATATATATATATATATATATATATATATATATATATATATATATATATATATATATATATATATATATATATATATATATATATATATATATATATATATATATATATGTTTTTAACTACGTAAAACTTGCGAATATACAACATTCTTTGCTGTCCCATTGTCTGTGCATATAAATAGATTGTCAGGTTTACCGACTCTTGAACATGCAACATATAATGGTCCATGGGAAAACAATCCGTATTCAGATCTATACCTCATGATTCTAATGATTGCCCTTGAGCTTTGTTGATGGTGATTGCTAATCGACCATTCCCTGAGTCGCCATCGTCATTTATATATCCCCCTGTGCACCCCGGCGTCCCCTTTGTAGTTATGTCCCTGTGTCCCGGTCGTCGTCATTTATACTCCCTGTGCCCCGGTGCTTTGTTGATTGCTAATCGAACATTCCTTTTGTCCCGGTCGCTTTCTCTTTGAGTGTCGTCATTTATTTAGATTGTCAGGTTTACCGACTCTTGAACATGCAACATATAATTGTCCATGGGAAAAACAATCCATATTCAGATCTATACCTCATGATTCTAATGATTGCCCTTGAGCTTTGTTGATGGTGATTGCTAATTGAACATTCCCTGTGTCCCGGTCGTCATTTATATTCCCAGTATCCCGGTCGTCATTTGTGTCCCAGTGTTCCCCTTTTAGTTTTTTTTATTGGTTTTGACCTTTTTTTAGGTTTTGTAGTTTTTTTCTTTTTTCTTTTTAGTTTTTTTTGAAGTTTGTATCTTTTTAGTTTTTTTATTTTTATTTATATTTTTTAGTTTTCTTTTTCTCCTTTATTTTTCAGTTTTCTTCCTTTTTTTAGTTTTTTTCTTTTTTTAGTTCTTTTAGTTTTTACCTTTTTTAGTTTTTTTTAGTTTTTTAGATGAAAATTTTTTTTAGTTTTTTTCTTTTTAGTTTTTTATTGGTTTTTACCTTTTTTTTTTAGCTTTTTTAGTTTTTTTTTCGTTTTTTCTTTTTACTTTTTTTTTAGTTTTTATCTTTTTTATTTTTTTTTATTTTTATTCTTAATTTTATTAGTTTTCTTTTTCTCTTCTATTTTTCAGTTTTTCCCTTTTTTTAAAGTTTTTTTTTAGTTTTTAGTTTTTTTAGTTTTTTAGTTTTTTCAGTTTTTTTTTTTAGTTTTTAGTTTTTTACCTTTTTTAGCCTAACCAGGATTTGGACCTGGGACCTTCATTCTCCGTTCTGACACCCTCTCTCACCGAGTGACTACTCCAGCATGTTCATTTTGGTGTTTTAAATGGTATATTATTAACCAAATTAATGTGTTTTACAATATACTAAGCATCGTCAAAGCAAAAATGACGACAACTAATTTCATGACGTCAGCCGACACAGAAACATGACGTCACCTGATCCACAGATCCACAGACAGACAACTTATTTTATATATATATATATATATATATATATATAAATATATATATATATATATATATATATATATATATATATATATATATATGTATGTATATATATATATATATATATATATATATATATATATATATATATATATATATATATATATATATATATATATATATATATATATATATATATATATATATATACATATATATATGAGGGAATTCACCCTTCGCCAGTACCTCGCACTTTACACTAAAGCTTAGATTTTGTCCCAATTCCTTAAGAATGACCCCTGAATTACAATAGCCGTAGAATAAATAGTTGAAATTACTAAAAATTCTGTAGCGTAAAGTGCGGGGTATTAAGAGGAGGTGAGCCCATCATAAGCGTAATAATTTCTGTTCGTTTTAAGTTTTAATGCTTCTCCTTACTTTCAGTTGAAAAAACTTTTTCATATTTATTTTTTCATTGTTTTTTTTTTAAATAATGCTATAAAACCCTGCGCTCACTTCATGAAAATTTTCTTCCCCCACGGCAGATTCCTCCAAGGAAAATTTCCCCTACATATCTCCTTCTTCTCAATCCCCCCACCCTAAAACCCCCCGTGAAAACGTCTGTACACTTCCAAATAACCATTAATATATGCAAGCACTGGTCAAAGTTTGTAACTTGTAGCCCCTCCCATGGGGACTCTGGGGGAGTAAGTCGCCCTCAAAGACATAGTTATAAGGTTTTTTGACTATGGTGAATAAATGGCCATCTCAGAATTTTGATCCGGTGACTTTGGGAAAATAATTGGCGTGGGAGGGGGCCTAGGTGCCCTCCAATTTTTTTGGTCACTTTAAAAGGGCACTATAATTTTTTATTTCCGCTAGAATGAGCCCTCTCGCAAGATTCTAGGACCACTGGGTCGATACGATCACCCCTGGGAAGAAAAACAACAACAAAAAACAAACAGATAAACACGCATCCGTGATCTGTATTCTGGCAAAAAATGCGAAATTCCATATTTTTATTTATAGGAGCTTGAAACTTCTACAATAAGGTTCTCTAATATGCTGAATCTGATGGTGTGACTTAAGATTGTAAGACCTTTAGTGGATGTTTCATCCTATTTTCGAAAATGAGGCAAATTTTCTCAGGCTCGTAACTTTTTATGGGTAAAACTAACCTTGATGAAACTTATATATTTGAATTCAGTATTAAAATGCAATTCTTTTGAGGTTACTATTGGTATCAAAATTCCATTTTTTATAGTTTTGTTTACTATTGAGCCGGATCGCTCCTTACTACAGTTCGTTACCACGAACTTTTTGATGACTCCTGAAACACAACGGTCTTTTAAATGGAATAAGAGGCTTTTTTAAAGCACTAAAAGCTTTGAAAATAGGTTTTACTATTTAAAAATAAGTTTACCTAGTACTTGATTAATTTTAATTTCTTTTTCTCGTTCTTTTAGGCACAGTTGGCCCAGCTGAAGGAAAAACGACAAAGTCTGTCCATCGGATTCCCTCAATTCACCGGAGCTACATATACTGAAACGTATTGAGACGGTGTTGGACAGCTATAATTGCAGGCCTAGTCTCAGCTCCATATAGCAGGATTTTAAAAACGGAGGCTCAAAGGATCTTCATTTTGGAAGCTCGTTTGATCATTGGCTTCTTCAAAATATGGCTCAGACTACCGAAGACCGCAGAGGCCTTGGACTTAGACTCAACATAGCGCTCTTGATGCAACTGTTCAAAAATATGGTCTAGCCAAGGTAAGTGAAATGATCGACCACTTCGATTTGGTTCCTGGTAATTGAGTAATTTGATTTTTAACTTTAGAATTTGGCTGCACTACCATGATTCTTGTCTTCTTCTAATTCATTGATAGTCTAGTCCTGGCAGGTCCTTCATGAAGAGTGTTCAGAGCCATGAGTAGCTGTGAATTGGAGTTGGCGGCCAGTTGTACATCATCACCAAAGTCAAAATCAGTGACAACTCTGTCCCCGTACTTTAGTCCAAAACTCAGCTTCTAGGTCGTGCAAGTCATAGCATTGTCTGTCGCTGATCAGCCAAGCATTTGATCAGCCTGCTCTACTCTGTACTTTCGACAGAAATGTGAAAAGCATCATTGCAAGAACACCATATAAAAGAGATTGCCTGATGCTGAGAGGAGTGTTATCCCTCCAAAACTAGAGTACTCCTTCTTGGAATCTTTTCTTTTCCAAAGTGGTATGATCACTCCTTTATACCATTCTTTTGGTAAAATCGTCGAGTCTCATATTACAGTGGATATCATTTGGAGCCACAACAACATAGTGCCTCTGCGTCTCTTGGGGAGCTCCGAGGAATTTAGTATACCAGGAGCTTTGTGTTTTTGTTTTTTTTCTTCGCTGTTTATCGAATTTCTACCAAGTATAACGGTTCAATGTGAAATTAATTAGGTTTATATGCATCACAGGCTGGAGGTCAGTAGGAGTTGGTCTAGATGGAGAGAGTTACGTTCAGCAGAGACGAGAAGTGTTCAATTCACCTATAAAGGTTGGATATTATGTCTTCGAGGAGCACCCCGTCCACAGATAATACATATTTTATTCGCTGTGCATACCAGCCAATGAGGTCACGCAAGGGTTTTTACGCTGCTATAACGTTCTTCCGCATGGCAGCTTTATGTAGATCATCAGATCTGGTGTCAACAAACGATTTGGTATTTCTGTGTATCAGTTTATTCCTGACACCTTTGAAATGTGGATTGTTCTCCGCCCAGTTTATCCAGCCTTCGGGGTTTGATGACTTCCATAGCCTGCTGTGACAGCCATGACTTTTTAATCTGAACTTGTAAGCCATGAGCTTTTCTTTGTACATGGGTAACTTTAGCTTTAAACGAGTGCCACATGACTTTCAAAACGGTACGTTATCTCAAATATGTGCAGTTGTTTAACCGCAGGAGCATCAATCGCTCTGATCAGCCTTCTGGGATTTCAACTTGAGACAAAGTTTCGTAGCTACAGATCGGTGAACAGTAATACCCAAGTTAGAACCACAAAAGGAGCGGCAATTAGAAACCAAAGAACTCCGCTTCAGAGATTTAAAGATATAATCAATCATGATTTTTCGAGTCGCCGTCGCTACAATACCAGGTATACTGGGGAATTTAAGGTCTTTCGAAAATTGTGTTGGACAGAAAAAGATGGTGATCAGTACAAAACTGGAGCGGACAGTTTCTATTCTCATTAAATACTTCCAGAGAAACATGTCCTATGACGTCTCTCCAGATGCATGTTGGATCACTAACGGTAGCCTTGAAGTCTCCAAGAAGAAGCAGTATATCATGGGGAGACAGATGATATGAGTTGCGCAAGGTCTTTGTAGAGCCGGTCCTTAGCATCAGGGACAGCCTCATATTTTGGCACTTATTATACAACTACAGAGAGTCTTCCATGAAAGTGCAAGGCGGGCTGAGAGGAGGCACTTAGATGGCGTTATAAGATATAAGTGCCCTTCTAGCTCTCTTATAGAAAACCAGTCTAACTACAACTCTTGTAATGTTGCAAGTCCCCGACCAAATAAGACTATTGTGGTCGCTGATGAATTTCACATCGTTTTCTAGCAAAAGTAATTCATTAACGCCAGCAATAGCCAAAGAATATTGCTTGGGTTCTATTACGAGAAGCAGTTCAGTACTCGGGTAATTCCAAATCAGAGTATTCCAAGTTGCAATTTTCAGACCACTCTTTTGTAGGAATCTCAATCTTCGACTGGTTTGACCTGCGTCATTAGGAGATGTGAGGATGTGCTTGGGTCTACATCGTAAGTGGGAAGATGTATTCAAGGCTTGATTGATGTAATTCGTTGCAAAATATCTCTCCTTGCCGAAAAAAGTCTAGGGGACAGGATGCAAGCCCGTCACCCAACCCTCCTCACTTTATCTTGACTTGGGACCGGCAGTTGTGACCAGATGGTACACAGCAGGTGGTGCAAACAGTATGTACTTTTGCATTGAAGGAGTGCGACTGAGACGGCTGTGCTTTGAACACTTCATTTAAGCTCATTTAATAAAAGTTTTTTTTTAATTGCACTCGTGGCTGGTTTTTGCTCCAAAAATGCAGCCATGGGTCAGGCATGTGTGCATGGGGGAGTGTCTTTGGGTCAAGGTTCTCCCTCCCCCAGAGATTCAAAAGTTTTCCCAATTGAATGGTACTTTTCATTCAAAATTATAAAATAATATTATTACCCCCAAAGAAAAACCAGAAAAGAGTAGTTGCCTCCCCTAATGAATTTTCGCTCTTATGATCGTGTTACCTCCTTCAGGCCTTTTTAAAGCCTGATATGAAACGTCACAGCTCTAGGATTTTTAAGCTGCTAATTACTGAGAGACAGATACACACTTCAATGGATATATTAGTAAGCTAATGATTGATATATTAGTGAGATATATCAGAGCAAAATTTTGATAGAGAGCAAAATTATTTAAGGAATAAACGAGGAATCTTTAAATGGTTTGAATATCTGATTTATCATTTCTAGAGCTCGAACAGAGTCCAAATCATAGAGTCACTTAGGAAAACATATATATTATTTGATCTGGGTTTCATTCAAATCAGTAATCATGAACTAAAAGACTGTGTAACAGTAAATACATCATTATAAAAATGGTGATTCAATTAAGCAATTTATAATTCGTTTATCCTTTTATATTGCCTTCTTATTCAAAAAAAAAAAAAAAAAAAAAATCGCATCGTACTTTAATAAGTTCCCCCAAATGAATGCACTTCGATTGAAAGTGTCAGTTTTGTGCCACTTGAAAGTGTTTATCTATTTCCTTTTGTTTGTTTGTCTTCTTTCCTTTTTATTGTTAGCCTTAATGAAAATTATTTTCCGACGTATTAATATTAATATATAGTATATGCATATAAATACTTTAACACGGGGGGGGGGTACCAAGAGATTGAGCCAAAGACCCATAGAAAAATGACGGTCTAGAACTGTATTTGTTTAACCCCTACCCTGGATCTGACCCTGTGAGTAATTATATATGCTTTAACGAATGCAGACTTCTAAGCCAATGCATATGCATATTCTGTCTCAAATTCTATTGTATTCTCTAGTTTTGATGGAGATCTCGGCAAACAAATATAAAATACCACTGAAAGCAGCTTATACATTTTAAAAATGTAGATGCATACTTTTAAGATGTGATGTCGCGTGAACTGAAAATGATGAGAATGTTGAAAATATAAATGCCACTGAAAGCAGCTTATACATTTTAAAAATGTAGATGTATACTTTTAAGATATGATGTCGCGTGAACTGAAAACTATGAAAATGATGAAAATATAAAATACCACTGAAAGCAGCTTATAAATTTGAAAAATGTAGATGCATACTTTTAAGATGTGATGTCGCATGAACTGAAAATGATGAAAATATATAATACCAATGAAAGCAGCTTATACATTTTAAAAATGTAGATGCATGTTTTTAAGATGTGATGTCGCGTGAACTTAAAATGATGAAAATATAAAATACCATTTAAAGCAGCTTATACATTTTAAAAATGTAGATGCGTACTTTTAAGCTGTGATGTCACGTGAACGTTCCCTTATTCACTCTTCACTAGTGTCAGGAAAAGTTTGGACCCTTGAAAACCCTAGATTAAGGACAATAATATAAAATAACTTAATATAAAAGTTTGTTATATAGAATACATATTTTAAAGGATATTTTTACTTAAAAATAAAAAATGGACTGAAGCTTTTGTCAAATTACAACTACGTCAATTTTTCATTAGTATAGAAACTCAAAATTTTCGATCAGACTTTGACTTGAGGAATATTTTTTATATATTTTGCTTAATAAATCATGTATGAAAGTGGAACTGAATTCTTTTTTTATAGTTAATGACGGAATTATAAAATTGTATTATAAAATTCTAGAAGTAAAACAAAATGATATAAAGCCATGTCCATAAATACTGGGTACTGTTTATGATTTTGCTCTTGCGAAGTAAACACTTTCAATTTGTTATCGAACAACCAAGAGCATGTTTCATCGGATGAATAGTTCTGAAAGCAATTATAGTGTACCATACGCTCAATATAATCAATCTTTGAAATTAATCCTTTAATTTATTGAACAGAATTGCTTCAACTGACCGAACACTCGATTCCAAAGAAAAATAATTGATTACACCTGCATGGATTATCTTAGCGTGCGAGTCCATATGTGATAAATAAATGACGGTATTGCTGATGGGATTCGCCAAATTAAGCAGCCTTAAGTGGAATGGACTCGCTCATTATGATGAAAAAGTGTTAACACCGAAGATGGTCTTAGTGCTCCCAAATAGAGAATAATTATCGTTATTTTTTGTTTACTTTGGTTATGATTTAAATACTGTGTTAATTATAGTTGTACAGAGTTGAGAAGTTGGCTTGATGTTATTAAGTTTGTTTGCTCTCTCAAATCAAACCAACCGTCTGCAATTCTTCATGGCTTTCTGAAGGATTTTTAGGTCTTTAAATAGTGAGAAACTTCGAGTAGTGACAGTTGTTTTCTGTTACATAGTTGTAGTTTTTTTTCCAACGATTCTTTAAAAATTCCCACGTGAAAATATTCTGTGTGGTCACAAGACCCAAATTAACTTCTCTTACATTGTCTATCAACAAAAAAACAACAGTTTTTTCAAGAAAAATTACAGAGCACCCTTAAAAGTCGCAAAAGACAAAAATGATCCTGTATATGAGAAGCGATGCCAATCTCGCCCCTCCCCCTCTTTACCCTGAAGATAAAATATTGCTAAAGTGAAAACATTTTAAAGTGCCAAAAACATAACCAGTAAGTAATTGTAAGTATTCGTGTTCTTCTCCCTGTTTTCTTTTACCCACGGATGATGGTATCCAACCGGTGGTCACAGTATATTGGAAGACAGCTAATTTTATAGGAGAGGTCAGATTTATAGTGCAGATTCTTAAGTTCGGATTTTAAGTAGTAAAAGAGACCACACCAGAGCGAAGTGGCTTTTTCTTCCGGTTTGTGCCATGACATACAAAAATTATTACCCAATTTCTGTGCTGAATTTCTTATGAAAATGCGGGCAAATGTTAATTCTAAGGTAACCAATCAATTTATCATGGTCTAAAACCCTTAACAGGACGATTTGAGTATCCCATCTTGAAAAACAAGGAAAAGGGGAAAACTAGGTAACCATGAATGCTACAGTGAGTTAAGTTTTTGCTCGAAAATTGCCTGCTGACTTTAAGGAATAGCAGGTAACAGCAACATTGCAGAGAAACGTTTAATGCTCTTGTCAAAGCTCTTGATGAATTTTGAGTGTTTTTTTTCTATTTCTTCATGATAACGCCATAGTAAAATGCCGTTTGGTACTGAACATGCCATATCCATGATAACATCCATGATCGTAAACTTTTAACTAGAGGTTCACAGCTCCCTCCCTTGTTTACTCCCATCAGCCCCCTTAGTAAATAAGAACTACAAAGTGAGTTTTGAAAAAAAATTACTGTCTAATAACAAAGGATTTAAATTTGATTCTTGCATAAGGGTAGTTATTTTTTTTATCGAACAATGAACATTAATTACGAAAACAACTCTTTGGAAAACTTAAAAAGAGCTTGAAACGCTGTTGTCCGTTTTTTATATTTTTTTTTCCTCAGCACCAGCAAGGCATGAAACATCGTAGAAATATGTCGAAGAGCTCATTCGAAATCTAAGGCAAACATCTGTATCCCTAGTACAAAGAGGCTTCAAAGCCCCATCGTAGATGGGCGTAAAGTAAAAAAAAAATTGGGTTCCTTCCAGAGTGAATACGGCTGGAGGCATACAAGTTTGTCTAATTTTCTCTCTCTAGTACTTGCAAGTCAATAGGATACTGCAGGAACGATAAAATGAGTAACCAAGTGAAGTTTTCTTAATGGGGTTCTTCTTTCCTGACTGTGTCAAGGCACCCGTGAATCGGTCACTGATCTTGGCAAAACACACATAACCGTCATTTAGGGGCTAGATAAAGCAGGGGCGGATCCGGGTTTTTATTTGGGGGGGGGGGTAGATAATAGGTTACTTCGATAAACTTGTGAACAAAGAAATACCTGCAATTTAAAGGTAATCTCGACAATTATGTGTTGTAGGTAGGTAGGGCAAATGGTTGGAAATTTAATATAAAATCTGATGAAGGTTAAAGTACTAATAAATCGGTTGAAATTAAAATGATATAAAACTATTGATGCAAGAATAGTCAGTTATAAAGACCATCCCGCCATAAAAATAAAAAAAAAACATCTTTTGTGGTCACACACTCTTTGTGACCATTTGTATATGTCAAACCATTTAGCAGTTTCTTACTCTTTTAAAAAGTAAAATTAAGAGAAAGAGTCAAACTTTAGCGTAAAGAGCGGGGCGTTGATGAGGAAGCAGCCCCTTTCATATACGAAGTAATTTCTCTTCGCTTTAAGTTTTAATCTCGATCCTTACTTTCTGCTAAAAAAAAACCTGTTTTTTTATTTAATGTTTGCATAAAGTAACGGGGATTGGGAAGTGTACAGACACTTTCAGGGGATGTTTTGGTTTGGGGAAGGGTTGAGAAGAGGGGGATATGTTGGGGGAATTTTCCATGGAGGAATTTGTTATAGGGGAAGAAAATTTCCATGAAGAGAGCGTAGGATTTTCTAGCATTATTTGAAAAAAAAAGAAAACATAAATTTGAAAAAGTTTTTTTCAACTGAAAGTAAGGAGCAACATTATAACTTAAAATGAACAGAAATTATTAAGCATATGAGGGGTTCACCTCCTCCGAAAACTTCGCTCTTTGCGCTAAAGCATTTTTAGAAATTTCAACTATTTATTCTACGGCCTTTGTGATTCAGAGGTCATCCTTAAGGAATTGGGATAAAATTTAAGCTTTAATGTGAAGAGTGAGGTACTGACGAGGGGGTGAACCCCCTCATATATGTAATAAAAATATGCGAATGCAGAAGTTCGTTACGTAAGCTAATTTGTAATTTACGTATATCTGTGACTAATAAAAACGTTCGTAAAAAATTAAGAGTCCTTGTAGCCTTTTTAAGTAACCAAAAACTTGGAGGGCAACTAGGCCTCCTCCCCTGCTCCTTTTTCTCAATATCATTCGATCAAAACTATGAGGAAGCCGTTTAGCCAAAAAAAAAATTAATAAATATGCAAATTTCGTTTTAATTATTCATGTGCGGAGAGCCAAAATCAAAACATGCATTAATTCAAAACGTTCAGAAGTTAAATAAAAAAAATGTTTTTATTAACTGAAAGTAAGGAGGGACATTAAAACTTAAAACGAACAGAAATTACTTCGTATATGAAAGAGGCTGCTTTCTCATCAAGCCCCACTTTTTACGCTAATGTTTTTTCCTATTTTAAAAAGTGGAGTTTTAGAAAGAGTCAAACTTTAGCGTAAAGAGCGGGGCGTTGATGAGGGAACAGCCCCTTTCATATACGGAGTAATTTCTGTTCGCTTTAAGTTTTAATGTCGCTCCTTACTTTCAGTTAAAAAACAGTTTTTTCTATTTATTTAAAATTAAAAATTAAAACAAGCCTTTTCAAAGGAGAGTAAAGTGAAACGTTTAAGCTTAAAAGGCTTAGTGATGGGTTTTTTAGGGTTTGTCATAATATTTTGTTTATTGTGACCGTATTTTATTGTACTCTCACACATAAATACTTTTTACCTTGCAAAACTGCAAAACTTTTGGCAAATAAGTAATGACAAAATTATTAAGCTTTTGGAAAAAAAAAATTCTCGACAGACAGCATCGTCTTTAAAGTAGTTTACATTAACTAATCCCAAAAACACAAAGTAAAATGATGAAACAAAATTACAAGAACAATATGAAGTTAATAAAAAATGTCTGTACTACAAAAATATAACCAGTTGTAAGAGATCAAATATAAAATTACAAAATTAAATATAAACATTAAATGAATACTTAGAGTTCTAAATAATTCTTAATAACCCGTCAGAATCATCCTCTAAAACGAGTGTAAGCTAAGTTATGAAAATTTTGGTAAATTTAGCAAAAAAGGGGGTAAAAATTTCTCCTTTAAACCGGCCCGCTGTCCCCCAAGGAAAAGACTTTGGTTTTACCTAAAATTGTGGTCATTTCAGACTAACAAAAGAGATATTAGTTATAAGGAGACAAACAGCAGAAGGAAATTCGATAATAGACATAATGACGTTTGCTACCGATTTACCACATGGCAGTGTCTTCTCTGTTGTACTGGTCCAGGGGTGGTGATTTGGAGAGAGGCAGGGGTATAATTGCACCCTAGTTTTTGAAAATTATTTCTTATGTATCTTCATTAAAATTTGGAAAATATCCCCCGTAATTTTTGAAGATTGACGTCCCTTAGATATTTTATGCTGTCGAGAATTGTAACTATAGCTGCAACATTGATGCAAAAAAAAAAATAATTTGCTTCCTTAGTACTTCTTTTTATTTTTTTTTTCTTTAACGATTAATTTCACCGGAACTGTTATTACATGTTGGAAATGACACAACAAATAAAAGTTGGTTTCAGAAGTAAACAGTTTACTCTTCAAACGACAAATCTCTTTGTAACGATCTCGCAAAAAGTAAGCAAACAGAAAAATTCATTACGACCCAAAGCATTAAGTTTTACGATAATTTAAAGTGTGCCGAAATTATATGCAAACATCAGACAGAAATCAGACAAACTTTGCTTTAGCATCAGAATTTCATCCTGGATCCTAATATGACACTCGTTTCAGAGGCAAATTCAGTTTTAAGCCCTTTACAGACCATCAAAGATGATATTTTCTTCTCTTATCAAATAGTTCACGGTAACGAACTGTAGTAAGGAGCGACCTGGCTAAACGTAATAGAATCTTAACGAAAATCACACCGTCTGATTCAGCATATCAGAGAACCTTAGAGTAGAAGTTTCAAGCTCCTATCTACAAAAATGTGGAATTTTGTGTTTTTTGCCAGAAGATAAATCACGGATGCGTGTTTATTTGTTTGTTTGTTTGGTTTTTTCCCCCAGGGATAATATTACCGACCCAGTGATCCTAGAATGTCGTGAGAGGACTCATTCTAACGAAAATTAAAAGTTGTAGTGCCCTTTTTAAGTGACCAAAAAAATCGGAGGGCACCTAGGACCCCCTCCCACGCACGTTTTCCCCCGAAGTTACTGGACCAAAGTTTTGAGATAGCCACTCTGGTCAATTTAGTCGAAACCTAATAACTATGTGTTAGGGGACAACTTAATCCCCCGCAGCCCTTGCGGAGGGGCTACAAGTTACGAGCTTTGACCATTGTTTACATATAGTAATGGTTATTATGAAATGTTTTGAAACCTTTTCAGAGGAACTTCTTCACGTTGGTGCGGGGGTGGGTACTGGGGAGGAGGTTACGTGGGCAGATCATTCTATGGAGGAATTTATCATGAGGAAAGAGAAGTTCCATGAAGGGGGTGCAAGATTTTCTAGCATTATTAAAAAAAATGAGAAAATACATAGATTTTTTTTTCACCTAATCTAATGAGCAGCATTAAAAATTAAAACGAACATAAAATATTACCTATACAAGGATTTCCGTCTCCTCCACAATACCTTGCTCTTTACGCTAACTTATTAGTGATTTCAACTATTTATTCTACGGCCTTTGTGATTCAGCGGTCATCCTTTTCCCCTTCTCAACGCCTCGCTCTTCACGCTAAAGTTTTTTAATTGTTTTAAAAAGTAGAGTTGTGACAAAGAGTGGAACTGGAGTGTAAAGAGCGAGGTGCTGAGGAGGGGACAATCCCTTTCATATACGGAATAAGTTCTGTTCATTTTGAGTTTTAATGTCGCTCCTTACTCGCAGTTAAAAAAATGTTTTTTTTTATTTAACTTTAGATAAGGATTAGGTTATATACATGTGTTAGCGCCAATCTTGTTGAAACCGGTTTATCCGTCAGTTGAATCGAAGGCGACTAAATCAAGAATCAATAAATGCACTGGAAATCAACAGTTCGTGGTAACGAACAGTAGTAAGGAGCGACCCGGCTCCCTAGTAACTGAAACTCTAAACAAGAGCTAAGAGCTCAAATAGAACTTGGCATAAGGCCGGAAGAGCCATGAGCTCATATGGTATGAGCTCTTGAAAAATTCTAAGAATCAATGCTTGACTTACTTGACTTAATGCTCCAACCGAAATGCTTCCGGCGTCGAGAGTGATGCTACATGGTGCCTCTATTTGCTGAATATCCTGGTGAATATTTCAGCATGAGGACATCCTGCTGAATATTTGCCATGACTAAGAAGGCACGTATCGTGTCCTTCCATCTGGCTGGGGGACAGCCTCTTGGGCGTTTCCCGCCGTGCAGCACAGTATCAAAGTCAAAAATCGTTCGTACGGGAGTGCCAGGGTGCATGCGAAGGAGATGTCCGTACCAGCGTAGTGTTCGTTGGGTAAGTTGGACTGAGAAGGGCGTTTGAGCAGTTAACGCCAGGAGGTTCTCGTTGCTAACAAAATTGTGCCAGCGTAGTCCTTCAATGCGGCGAAGATGTTTTGTTTGGGCTATATTTACGGTGCTAAGCACAGAATGAGTGGCCGGCCAAGTTTTGGCTGCGTAAAGAATCACGGATCCCACCGAAGCATTGTATGTGCGAATCTTGGTCCTACGGCTGATAGAAGGTTTCCTCCAAAGGGCACTTAGTCTGCCCACTACTGCTGAGGCTTTGGCAATTCGGTGCATTAGATCTTTAAGGATTGATCCGTCATTTGACAGGATAGAGCCAAGGTATGTAAATTCCTCGACAATCTCAGCTGGTTTGTCACCGACCATTAGGACTGGCGGGGGACGCCGCGAGTTACGGGGTTCAACAAACACCACTTTTGTCTTCTGCCAATTAATGGACAGCCCTATCTTTAAGGCTTCATCAGCAAGGATTTGTAGGGCTTCTGTGAGCTTTGATAGTGAATCAAAGACAAGAGCAAGGTCATCGGCATAGTCAGCATCTGAAAGTACTCTATCACCGCAATGCAACCCAAACTGGAGACGGTTTTTGGTCCGAGTCATAATGTAGTCGATGACACAATTAAATAGTTCTGGGGCAGCAGCACAACCATGACGGACTCCAGTATTGATGAGAGAGAGAGAGAGAGAGAGAGAGAGAGAGAGAGAGAGAGAGAGAGGGATAGAGAGAGAGAGAGAGAGAGAGAGAGAGAGAGAGAGAGAGAGAGAGAGAGAGAGATGAGCTGCGTCTTCCATTGACTTGCACGCAGCTCTCAGTCCCTTCGTGGAGCCGCTCAAAAAGGTTGCAGTGCTTCGCTGGTAGTCCCGTCGGTTTCAGTATGAGCCAGAGTGATTGCCGGTCGACATAATCGAAAGAAGCGTTGAAATCCACAAAGGTAACATATGCTTTTTGTTGAAATTCTCGAGTCCTTTCTATCAGCTGCCACATTGTGAATATCTGCTCCGCGATGACCTTCCTGGCATGAAGCCAGCCTGTTGGATTCTTCGTTTGCTTCTGAGAAAAGTGGTCCAGCGGTCCAGCAGGGTCATAACGAAGAGCTTCCCGGGCACAGAGAGGAGTGTAATGCCACGATAGTTGGAGCAGATTCTGCGACTGCCTTTCTGTTTCCAGAGAAGCAGAATGATGCCCGCTCGCCAGTCTTTTCGAATCCATTCTGTACGAAATACTATGGAAAACAGTACTTGGAGCCAGAGAAGGGTCGCTGCCACACCATATTTCAGCAGTTCTGCAGGGATATCACAGACTCCTGGGGCTCGGTTGTTTTTCATCCGTTTCAGAGAATTCAAGATTTCTGTAGAGGTGAAAGGGTGGTGCACACTTGCACAAGGGGCCTCAGGGGTGTTGGATGCAACTTGAAGAAAGTCAGGGTTGGATTGGCTTACACAGTCCTGGGTTAGAAGTGAAGAGAAGTGATACTTCCAGGCGGACAGTTGAGCGTTCTCGTCAGTGATAATATTTCTATCATTATATATGATAAGGCCTAGGGATGATGGCTTTCCATCTGTAAGATCCGAAGGTGTTTGTATAGAGCGCATGTGTCACCCTTTCTGGTGACCTCGAGATCAGCAGCCTTTTTCTCGGTGAATAGCTTTCTGTCTCTGTGGAGGAATTTATTTCTTACGCCGTTTAGATGTCTGTATATAACCACGTCCTTCGCTTGGCGTGCTTTACGACGCTGTTCAATAACATCTAGAGTTTCCTACGATATCCAGGACTTTTTTCTGGGCTTCAGACGACCGATAGTACTTCCGGCCGGAAGCACTACACCGTCCTTGAATAGTTGCCATGCTCCTTCAGATCCCGAAACTTGACCAAGACAGTCGAAACGGTTTGAGACGGAGACAGCATAGACCTGGCGCGTGTTGGAGTTTGCGAGATTGTTCAGGTCTAATTTGGGAGGACGGTGGTCACTTTTCTGGGTTTTCAGGCGTAATCTAAGGTTAGAGATGACAAGCCTGTGGTTGGTGTTTCCTACTTCTGTACTTCTGTAAGTTATGCAATTATTTATAGAGGAACGCCAGCGTCGGGACACGATTATATAGTCTAAAATCTTTTTTGTTCGTCCGTCATCAAAATTCTATGAATCAATAGATTGATTTCATAGATTGAAATTCGTCCATCAATAGATTGATTTAAAAGGAAAATCAGAGGCTTAGTGCCGGTTGGGATTTAAAATAAGAACTTTGAGTCACGGGGTCCTTCTAAATACTAAAATTCATTAAGATCCGATCACCCACTCGAAAGTTATTTTTTCATAATTTCACCTTTCCTTTCAGCCCCCTAGATGGTCGAATCGGGGAAAAAGACTTTATCAAGTCACTTTGTGCAACTCCTTGACATGCCCACCAATTTGCATCGTCCTAGCACGTCCAAAAACACCAAACTCGCCAAAGCACTGAACCCTACCCCCTAACCCGCAAAGAGAATGGATCTAGTACGGTTACCTCAATTACGTATCTACGACATTTGCTTATTCTACCCACTAAGTTTCATCCCGGTTTCTCTACTCTAAGTGTTTTCCAAGATTTCCGGTTTCCCCCGCCAACTTCCCCCAATTTAAACAGATCTAGTTGGGATTTCAAATAAGACCTCTGAGGCATAATTTCCTTCTAAATATCAAATTCCATTAAAATCCGGTCAACCATTTTTTAGTTAAAAATACCTCAATTTTTCTAGTTTTTCCAGATTAACACACCCCAGCTCCCCCAAAGAGAAAGGATCCGTTCCAATAATATCAATCACGTATCTATAACTTGCTCTTATTCTTCCTATCATGTTTCTTGCTGATCTCTCCATCTTAGCGTTTTCCGAGATTTTACGGTTTCCAAGATTTTTGTATCCCCCTCCAACCCCCCTTGTCCCTGGATCGGATTCAAATTGAAAATGGAGCATCTGAGACACAATATCCGTCTATTTATCAAGTTTCATTAAGATCCAATCACCCGTAAGAAAAAGATGCCTCAGTTTTTATGTTTTCCAAGAATTCTGGTTTTCCCCCTCCAACTCCCCCAAATAATACCAGATCTATTCAGGGTTTGAAATAAGAGCTCTAAAGCACAAGATCCTTCTAAATATTAAATTTCATTAAAATTTGATCACCTGTTCGTAAGTTAAAAATACCTCATTTTTTTCTAATTTTCCGTATTACCCCCCTCCCCCAACTCCAGCAAAGAGAGCGGATCCCGTCCGATTATGTCAGTTACGTATCTTGAACTTTTGCTTATTCTTCTAGCCATGTTTCATCCTGATCTCTCCGCTTTGAGCTTTTCCAAGATTTCTGCCCCCCCCCAAGATTTTCACCCCCCCCCCCCAATAATACCGGATCCGGTCATTTTAAAATAAGAGATCTGAGTTACGAGGTTCTTCTAAATATGAAACTTCATTAAGATCCGATCACTCCTTCGTAAGTTAAAAATAACTCATTTTTTCTAATTTTTCAGAATTAACCACCACCCCCCAATACCCCAAAGAGAGTAGATTCGTTCTGGTTATGCTAATCACGTATCTAGGACTTGTGTTCATTTTCCCACCAAGTTTCATCCGGATCCCTCAGCTCTAAGTGTTTTCCAAGATTTTAGGTCCCCGCCCCCCAACTCCCTCCAATGTCACCGGACCTGGTCGAGATTTGAAATAAGAGCTCTGAGACACGATGTCCTTCCAAATGTCAAATTTCATTAAGATCCGATCACTCCTTCGTAAGTTAAAAATACCTCATTTTTTCTAATTTTCTCTAATTTTCTCCACAACTCCTCCAAAGAGAGCAAATCCGTTCCGGTCTTTTCAATCACGTATACAAGACTTGTGCTTATTTTCCCCACCACCATATGTCCCGATCGCTCCACTCTAAGCGTTTTCCAAGATTTTAGGTCCCCCTCAACTCCCCCAATGTCACCAGATCCGGTCAGAATTTATAATAAGAGCTCTGAGACACGATATACTTCCAAACATCATATTTCATTAAGATTGGATTACCCGTTTGTAAGTTAAAAATACCTATTTTTTTAATTTTTCCGATTGAACCGTCCCCCACACCCCTCCAGATGGTCAAATCGGGGAAGCGACAATTTCCAATTTAATTTTGTCTGGTTCCTGATACGCCTGCCGAATTTCATCGTCTTAGTTTACCTGGAAGTGCCTAAAGTAGCAAATCCGGGACAGACAGACAGACAGACAGACAGACAGACCGACAGAAAGACCGATCGACAGAATTTGCGATCGCTATATGTCACTTGGTAGATACAAAGTGCCATAAAAACGGAATTTTGATGCCAATAGTTACATCAAAAGAATCGCATTTTAAAGTTGATTTTAAATATTTAAGTTTCATCAAGTTCATCACTGTGGAAGTTTCAGGCTCCTATCTACAAAATTGTAGAATTTTGTATTTTTTCCACGATACAGATCACGGATGCGTGCTCATTTGATTTTTTTTTCAGGGGTGATCGTATCGACCCAGTGGTCCTAGAATGTCGCGAGAGGGCTCATTCTAACGGAAAATAAAAGTTCTAGTGCCCTTTTTAAGAGACTGAAAAAATTGAAGGGCACCTAGGCCCCCTCCCATGCTCATTTTTTCCCAAAGTCACCGGATCAAAATTCCGAGATTGCCATTTTATTCAGCATAGTCAAAAAACCTAAAAACTATGTCTTTGCAGACGACTTACTCCCCTAAAGTCTCTCTGGGAGGGGCTGCGAGTGACAAACTTTGACCAGTGTCAAACAGTTCGTGGTAACGAACTGTAGTAAGGAGTGAACCGGCTCAATAGTAACCAAACTCTAAAAAATGGAATTTTGATACCAATTGTTACATCAAAAGAATTGCATTTTAATACTGATTTTAAATATATAAGTTTCGTCAAAATTAGTCTTACCCATCAAAAATTTCGAGCCTGAGAAAATTTGTCTTATTTTAGAAAATAGGGGGAAACACCCTTTTTTTTTCCAGGGATGATCGTATCGACCGAGTGGTCCTAAAATGTCGCGAGAGGGCTCATTCTAACGGAAATTAAAATTTCTAGTGCCCTTTTTCAAGTGACCAGAATATTGGAGGGCACCTAGGCCCCCTCCAACGCTCATTTTTTCCCAAAAGTTACTGGATAAAAATTCTGTGATAGCTATTTTATTCACCATAGTCAAAAAACCTATCAACTATTTCTGAAAATGTTGCATCGTGCAATAGTGCACGATAGAATCGTGCTGTCCCCATCCGTTACTATGCTATCACAACAGGGCCAGCCAAGCTACGTGACGGAGATTCCTTTTCCCAAAGGCGGAGCTATGCTTCCGGTTTCGGGGCCTGCAATCAGCAGATTCATCGTGCAACGCGTAATAGTGCATCGTGCATTGCAATCTTGTGCAATAGTGCATCTTCTAGTGCAAATAATTTATCTGGTATAACATACAATGATAGACCCTTCTTTAGACCTAGCCTGAAACACTTAACCTACACATGTACAAGTTAGCCATTTGAATTGCTTTTCTTGGCTTCTAAAACTGAATTTAGCTTATTCTTGTACATATGTTGTTTTAGCATTACTTATTAGTTTTTGCTAGTTTGGCTACAATGAACTGATTCTGTGTGAACATTTTTTTTTGTGGTTTTATTGCATCTTTGTGAACCATGGGTGAAGAAAGTAAGCCGTCTATCTGTGGCCGAACGAAAAGCAGGTCGTCATCGAAATGGATGGGAATGGGTCATAAGCAGGGTTGTCATCCCTAGTAATTTATCACTATTTCTAGTGATTTTTTATATTGCCTAAGCAAAAAAACAATAAATCAGCACATAAGTCACTAGATTATTGAACAAAAATCTCTAAATCAACCAACAAATCCCTAAAATGTAATGATTTTTTAATCTCAACGGGAGGCAACCCTGGTCACAAGGAAGGATTTTCAATAAATTGGAGTCTCAAAGACAGGGTAAAGAGTGAATCTTTGAATAGATTAGGATGAAGGAGGGGCATCAGCTAGTGCATCAGCTTCAGGTGACTTGGGGCTGTAGTGAACCTGTTAGCAGTAGTAGCAGTAGTAATAGTGGTAGGTCCGCTAAAAACCCTCAGTTTAGAATATATTATGCGAAGTCATTCAAAAACAAAATCTCAAAGCAACATAAAATAAGGGAGAATTTTCCAAATTCAATTACAAATGGCACCCGATCAAAAATTTAAGAAAACAACTAAGATTTTCCATACCTTTTGAATAAAAATTATTGCTATTAAGTATGGTATTATCACTTTTATTACTAGAATACCTTCTTTTTTCACGGGAATTTTAAGTTCGTCAAATCTAGTTTTCTTGTTATTATGCTTCTCACCTGCTACAAACATTAAATTTGAATAAATATTTGAACATGTTTGGCATATAATTTTGGCACATTTTAAGTTCTCGTGAAACTTAATGCTTTGGGTCGTTATGAGTTTTTCTATTTGTTTACTTTTTGCGGGATCATTACAATGAAATTTGCCGTTTGAAGTGTACTATTTAATTTTGAAACCAAATTTACTTGTTGTGTAACTTACAACATGCAATTACAGTTTTGTATTTAACAATCCGTTTGCTACTGATGAAATTAACCGTTAAAGGAAAAAAAAAATAAAACGAAGCACTAATGAAGCAAATAAAAATATTTTTTTTTGCATCAATGTTGCAGCTGTTGTTACAACTCTCGACAGCATAAAATATGTAAGGGACGATTACCTCCAAAAATAAGGGGAGGGGGCAAGGATATTTTCCAAATTTTTAATAAAAATAAATGAAAAATGTTTTTCAAAATCTATAGGGCAACTATCCCCCCTGCCCCTCTCCTAATCACGACCCCTGGACCAGTACAACAGAGAAGAGACTGTCATGTGGTATATCGGTAGTAAACTTCGTTATGTCTGTTATCGAATTTTCTTCTGCCGTTTGTCTCTTTATATCTATTATCTTTTTTGTTAGTCTGAAATGACCCCAATTTTAGGCAAAACCAAAGGCTTTCCTTTGGGAGACAGCCGGCCAGATTAAGGGAAATAGATTTACCCCCTTCCTTGCTAAATTTACCATTTTTTTCATAGTTTAGCTTTACACTCGATTTAGAGGATGATTCTGACTGGTTATTAAGAATTATTTAGAACTCTAGGTATCAATTTAATGATTAAGTTTAATTTTATAATTTTATATTTGATCTCGTATAACTAGTTATTTTTCTAAAGTATGTACATTTCTTTTCTTTTGTTGTTAACTTTATATTCTTTTTGTGATTTTGTTTCATCATTTTACTTTGTGTTTTTGTGGGTTTTGGGATTAACTAATGTAAACTACTTTAACGACGATGCTTTTCATTGAGAGAAAATTAAAAAGTTTAATTAATCTATTAAGTTTATTAAATTTAATAAATTTGTATTTAACAATAAAATTTAGCTTATTAAATTTAATAAATTTATTAATTTTAATACATTTAAAAAGCTTAAACCCAAAGGCTTAATAAATTTGTTATTACTTATATACCAAAAGTTTGGTAGTTTATATATAGAGTATTTATGCGTGAGAGTACACTAAAATGCGGTCACAATGAACAAAATATTATGGAAAAACCCAAAAAACCCTTCGGCATGCCTTTTAAGCCTGAACGTTTCACTTTACTCTCCTTTGAAAAGACTCGTTTTTGTTTCTAATTTTAATGCCTTTATAGAAACGACTTAGAATCTATCGCTATTGCCTTGAATGAGATAAAGGAGGAGAAGCCACTGGGTTATAAGCCTCCGTGGGTTTGACGCTACAAGTAGCCTTAGTAGCGACGGAGAAACGAAATACATGGAGGCAAAATCAAACTAAAGGCACGAATATAAAGCCAAAACCTGGTTTTGTTCCCCCGTGGAATACTAGAAGTGCTCTCTCGAAAAGGTAGTGCGAGTTCTACGATGTAGGATTGAAAAGTCAAAATAGTTCTTCTAATGAAAAAAAAAAACAGGCCTTTTGAAAGATGTGGGTTTGGAAGCAAAAGTTCTAATTTCTATTGCTTTGCCAGGAGTTCTACGGCTAGACAAGGGATGCCTATTTGATGGCTATGCCCCCATTTTAGAGAGTGGTATCAATTATACGATTACTACCGTTTCTGACTTCCTAGAGAACAATTATTAAAACCTCAGGTTTTTGAATAACCAAGTTTCATGCTACGCCAAATTGCCCAACAATAAATATCCCATTTTTCAAATTCATATATGGAATCTTGTTTTTAATTCATTACCGCATATTAAGAATGGGCTGACATTGACAATTTCAGTTAGACAGAAACTTGTTCAATACCCCATCAATACTGCTTTCAACTCTGATCATCCGTCAAAAGTGAAAAAAGAATGTGACAATCGAGACAACAATACCGAATTTTTATGAAATGTCACCGGCGAACCATGAATTCCCATTAGTGTCAGGTTTTGTCATTTTTTAAACCTTAACGTCTAATCAAAGACAGACAAAGGACATTGAATATCTTCAATGACAAAAAAAAGGTAGGCTTGTCTGTTGTTGCACTAACCTACTGCGGGACTTAAGCTTGGTAATAGGCCACCTATGGCTGCTTTATTTGGACGATATCACCTGCGTTTTAGTCCATTGAAACCTTGTTAATACACAAAAGCGGCCCCTAGGGTGGTCGTAAAGCAAGTTGTACACCCACCCTTTTCATGCGTTTTAACAGAGGGTAGGAATTCCGCAAACTTCTTTCCGTTTGAGCAATTATCTTAAGCCCATAAAGTTCCGGCTTTTGTAGTGAAAAGCTGCTAGTCAAATCCTTATTTACTAATTGTTGTGATACTACCCTTGCTCTGGTAGCTAAATAAGTAATTTTTTGGTTGACAACCAATTCCGAAGATTTTTATAACAACACTTCATAAGTTCTTTTTTCATAGGAACCATTTTGATGTACTTTAATTGTGTTGCGGAGCAACACTACTGCTTTCGTAGTTTTTTTTTTTGTTTGTTTTTTTTTTTTTTCACCGTGATCAGCGACCTGTAGCTCCGAAGTGGTAAGAGTTAAAAATTTGAGATTTTTCAGAGGGAAGGGAAACGTGAAACAGAGTAAAAAAGTTCCAGAGAAGTTCCTAAAATTTCTAACAGTTTTCCATAAAAAAAAATAAAACGGTTTTTTTCTTAGAAACTGTGCGTTCGATGTTTGGCGTCAAGTTAAGACGACCGTTAAGCTTCGGAAATAAACTTGTTAGAAATACAGTTATGCTGAACTCATGTAGAACTTTCATTTGTCTCTTCGAGAACCGGAGCACAAAATTCCATAGCTCTTACAGATTTCCCGGAAATAATTCCGGAAAAGTCCATCTCGTTCCGATTTTTTTTGGAATTTCCTCAAATTTTCGATTTTGATGTTTCTTATATTTTTATCGAGTAGTGCTATGAAAAGTATGCAAGAAGAAGTGAAGTGTTCTATATACCAAGTTGCTTCGTTCTCTAAGAAATAATTTCCGAAGTTTCGACGTTCTAGAGGTAACTTCTGTTCTGGACCAGCTAGAATTTTTTTTCCAACGCGGTTCGACAGGTCTCGATCTCCTAACAACTGGAGCTTACAATAGTTTCTCCGAAATAAAATTCCTTCTTTTGGTTTTTCTATTTGGAAGTTTTGTCATGCCCTCGGGGCAATTTAAATTTTTTGGTGAATTTGGTTTGTTTTATATTTTCCTAGTTTAGACCATCAAAAGTTAAGCAGAAAACTATAAGACGTTATTTCCGTATCTCTTTCAGATTTCCCGGAAATAGCAACTGTGTCCCGTAGGGCACAGTTGCACGTGTTGCTCCGCAACTGTGCCCTAAGGAACAGGGCACAGTTGCTGCAACACTTCCCGTTGCACAGGCAACGGAGGTCTAGTTTAACTCACATGCTGCTTGTTTTACTTGAAACTTTAGTTGTTTTGCTAAGAAATAAAAAAAAAAAACTTAACTGAAGATAAGGAACAAAATAAAAGCTTAGAACGAACATAAATGATTCCTTATATTGGGGGGATTATCCTTTCCTCAACCCTAAAGTCTTAAAGTTCTTTAAAAATCACTTTTAATTCAAATTCAACTGTCCTTGTGTTTGAACAGTCTTTCTTAAAGAACTGCGACAAAAAGTCAAACTTTAGCGTAAAGAGTGATGTGTTAGGATGGAGGAGCCCTCCTAATATACAATATAATTTGTGCTCGTTTCAAGTTATAATGTTACTCCTTACTTTCGGCTGTAAAAACTTGTGTTTTCTTAATTAATTTCTGACCATTTATTTATATCATGCCCAGAAATCCTCTTCCACCTTGAAATTTCCCCCCCTAAGGACAGTCCCTAAAGAAAATCCCCAAAAAATCCCGTAGGCTACATTTTGTAATCACTGGCGTAATTTTATCAAAATTCTGGTGGGATTGTGCAAAGTTGGAGCCAATTTCCTTAAACAAATAATCTGGTTTTGTGGATGCTAGAATTACGTTGCCCTATCTTAGTTTTGAAAAGATTTTTGAAGACGCTAAATTTTAGCTGGGAGGGACTGGGATCTGAGAGGGGGTACTTGCCCCTCTGCCCCATTGAAAATTAGGCCTACACCCATGTTGCCAAGCCATTAGCAAATGCTATATGTGAACAATGGGACAAATCGTATAAATTGCAGCCCTCCTCAGGGCCTGTGTGGGGTCTTGTTATCCGAAATGTGAAGTCGAATGGTTATTTTAAAGTATTGATGGGATGTCTTTTGGGGAAAAAGGGGTGTAGGAAGGTTCTCAGATAAGCCAAATCTGATGGTGTGATTTCCATCAAAATTACTTAATTTTTAGGGGTGTTTCACCCTTTTTCAAAAAATATGGCAAATTTTCCCATATTAGTAGCTTTTGATTTGTAACATTAAACTTGAAAAACTGTATATATTTGAAATCAGCATAAAAAACCCATTCTTTCAATGTTTTAATTTCTATCCAAGTTCCGTTTTTTGAAATTTTCGATTGCTAGTGTACCGAGTCGCTCCTTACCTAGAGTTTGCTAACACAAATATCCACGAGCTGTTTGATTGTTTCTCGGCTATCCAATCTAGTAAACATCTATTTGGAAGGTTTGGAACTTGCTACTTCAGCGAGTTCCCCTTTACTTAGCTCCCTTCATCTAAAGAATCACAGGGAACCGAGAATGATGAGCAGATGAATAGGAATAATGTTTCGTTAACAAAATACCCTTAACGTACAATTGTTATTAGTTAAGACGTTTCCAAACGGTAGCTTTACGAACAAATTAGGTCATGCCTTCTAAATGGTTCAATAAACGCTTGATGTTATTATGAGTAACAAGAAACATCCCTACGAAATCCTACTAAATAACTTGAAGAACGGTAAGACACGCGGTAGGGGCCCTAGTTTAGGGGCGAAGTCATAAAAACACCATGGAATAATCGAAGGTTTTTCAGAAGGTGGTGAAAAGAGGTGACATGGATTTCTGGGGTTTGACACAGATATATCGGTATCGTATCACTACGATACCGATATGATTTGACAATTAATTCTCTTCTCGAAAAAGAACCAAGCCTAAGGTTTTAACCCTGGATTGTCTGCCTCTATTCATACTCATATGTTATTCCCTGGTCTATTACACACCAAAGAACAGCCTCAATAATTCACTGAGGATTCCAAAGAATGCCTTATCTCCTTCGTTTTGGGTTTTCCTTCTCTTCTGTTGTAGTGGCTAATTTTATTTAATCCAGTGTCTGACTCTGTGTGTCGTCGTGTAGCCACGTTTTAGCATTACTCAGTATCTCTTGATTTAGGGATCGGTGCTTATATCTGGGATCCATGACACAAGCAAAAATCACTTCTCCGGTTGACCTCAACATACATTTCGAACATTACTGCACCAGGTGTGCATTGACAAGCATTGGCAACTTCATTTGACTCACCTCTGCTGCTCTCTTCACTATGGTCAGGCTTTGCTGGTGGCTCTGTCCCCAAGGGTGCCATCTTCTGAATATCTGGTGCTGTCTTCTGGATAAGTTGCACATGAAAAAATAAAATCGGCCCTCATCCAATATATTTCCGATATCCGATAATGACACTAACCTCTATATCTGCAAAATAATATTCCTACTTGTTATCCGTTATCGGTCAGAAAATTCTTCACTAAATCGTGTATCAGTTTAAATATTGAAGCTCCGAAACTCTTAATATTCTTTAGATTTAGTTTTTAAATGGTGTCATATCTGTTGGGTATATTTCTTCTTCTCTTTGGCAACTTTTACAATGGCTTTTAGGTTTATTATAGGCTATTGAAAATTAGGGTATATGTGCGTAGCTATGAGGAAAAAGTCATTAGTACCCCTTGCGACGCTTCAAGTTCATTTCGAAAGTTTATTACACCCTGAGGCAAGTATGCAAGAATGAATTCTTGGGGGAGGGGAGACATTTAAAAAAAATATGGGGAGAAAATAATAAAGAAAAATTAATGCGACCATTTGGATAAGAAGTTCACATAAGCTTGGGATTTCGGGTGAAGGGGACAAAAGGCTTTCTGTGCGCATGCCTTTTTACTCCCTCTGGAAAAATGCTTCGAGATGATTGTAAAGTCACGCTCTGACAAAATTTCTCCCCTGCCCCAAGCTGGACCACCACTTCACGAGTAAAATCCATGGCCACTATTGGTTCACTGTGAGCTATCTAAACGTGGCGTTTTGACTATGACATATAACTACTACAATAAACCATAAAAATTGACAAAAAAATGTAGGCTATGCTAAGAATATACAGAAAAGATGCATAGTTACTTCAAAACGGGCGGGGGCTTAGTTTTTCAGTGCTGGAAGTTTCTTTCAGTCACTAAAAGCAGAAGCCACGGCACGAAAAAAACCTTTTGAAAACTTACTGATCTCTCCACTCCAGGTATTTTTTACAGGCTCTCTTCTTTTAAAGAATTAGTCGGATGGAACTGCTCTTCTTTGTCCCTTCCTGGATAATTTCTAAAACGAAAAAGAGCAATTGCTTGAAGATTCGAATTCCCCCTCTCAGGACACTGTATTATATGAAGTTTTGCCTGCTATTATATATTTCACCGCATTTTGATTATACAATATTATATGAAATATTATATATGCTATAACTCTGTCAAGCTATTATTGGGTACTTGTCGGTTATTGAAAACACATTCAAGAATTGCGCTTAGGTTACGTCTCAGAAAACCGGTTTCATAGCTGCAAAACAAGTGATGGATGATACAAATCATTGGACTTGTATAATTTGAGCTATATATTTTCACATTAGGGGTGGGGATGGGGCTTAGGGTAGGTTATGTTAAAATGGGTTAGGTTTCCATAATTTTGCTTCTAAAATATTATTTATCATCATGTTTTGTTTTTTCATTAGGATTAACCAAACTTCACTTTTTCGGTGCGTTTATCGCCTATAATTGTTTGACACCTATTTCCTTTGAGACATTTTGTACAAAAAAGAGAGAGACTCTTTTGTGACCCATTAAAACAAATGACCCATTCAATGGGTCATTGGGGGACCCATTTTAATGACCCATTAAAACAAAACGACATGTCTTAGTTCTGTTTCAATAGACTACAGAAAATTTGAATAATTAGATTTGAATATATTTAAGTTCATACAAAATTTGTCCCATAATAGAGGCCTCTGGTGGATCCAGGGGCCGGCAGGGACCCCGGGCCCCCAAGATTTTTCCTGTCATCCTCCTCCCCTGTTTTTTTTATTTTTTCAATCTTGCTTTAGAATAATTTTTTCCATTTGGTAAATTATTAGCACCTTTGTCACATTGCCCCCCCCAAAGATTTTTATCATTGGTGCCCTTGTCACACTGGACCTCCCTCAAGATTTTGATCTAGATCCAACCCAGATAGAGGCTTAAGAATATAATTTTTTTTATTAGAAGATACATGTTATCCATTATTAGAGGATTTTGATTGTCACTCATTTGTATGTTTCACTCACCCCTCTGGGTACTTCTGATTTTGCACACTTTCGTTTCTTTTATCCCCCCCCCTTTCTTACCTCTTGTAGATTCTTATAAAATGTCCTATAAGGAACGGGGGACATCCCCAGAGTGCTTAGCCAGTAGTAAGCAGACCAGTCAAAGAAAATACCTATCAGAAATCTATCTTGATTTCGATGTTGGTCGATAAATCTACTGAATGAATATAATAAAGCATTATATTAAAAAATCTGTTGGAATCCCCTCCCTCAAATTTCTTGGCTAGTCTCACCAACAGTTCTTGCTTCTTTTTATCTTGAGTGTGTTTATTGAGTGTGTTTATTAACCAAGAGAATGGTTTATTTTTGAAATTAATAATGAGGCTCAGGTGATTTGACATATTGTGGTACCTGTCACTTCTTAAGAAACACTTAAAAATGACTTATTATAAAATTTGTTACGTCATGCACTTCTTAAACAGACATGAGAATGAACAGCTTGTCCATCGAGAAGCGAATATATTTCCGCACCAGCCTTTCCCACAGTTGAGAGGGAAATACATAATCCAATTCTCCTTTACTCAGTATAGGCTCTTCAAATAGCACTTAAATCAATCACAAATTCTTCTCATAATGCACATACTCTCGTCTTCAGCGTAAAACACTTATCTCACTAGAACAAAAAAAAAAATCATAGAATTAGGAACTTTTTCAAGCCAGTGAAAAGGATTTAGACTTTTGCAGTTACGGGAGGGGTAAGGGGGCAGTAGCCAAACTCTTGTTTGTTGTGATTTTATTTTTATTTTAACTTGAATATTCCTTTAATCTTTATTCGTTTCAATATTTGTTTCTTCATTTATATTAGTACCTGTTATCTGTAATTTTTCTCACCCCTGGAGGCATATTTATCTGACCTTTTGACTATTTTGAACAAGATGACTATTCCAAAATTTTGGTCAAATGTCTTTAGGGGGATTGCAGCTAAAAAGGGTATGGGAGGAGGACTGGTTGCCCTCCGGCTATTTTCTAACTTCCTTTTCAACACATCCTGAAAACTTAAACTTAATAGCCTCAGCTGTTCTCGAAGTATTGCAGATATGCCTTTTTGATAATCTTGATGTACTAAGCGTCTTTTGATTTAGCTTGACATACCCCTCATCCTCCCCTGAAGTTTTACTTTAATACCCTTAGCCTTTTTGAACAGACTACTACTACTACTACTACTACTACTACTACTACTACTACTAATAATAATAACTCACTGTAGCACCAAGCCACCTGAGCCCAACACTCCTTCGCACGCCCCTCCTCCAGCCTAATCTATTCAAAGCCTCCCTCTTTACACCCTCCCAGGAAGTTCCATTTCCTTTAAATCTTTATTTATGACATCCTCCCAACCCAGACGAGGACGACCTGCTTTCAGTGTAGCCCCAGACGGCTGGCTAAAAGGGACAATCTTCGGCAATCTGTCATCCTTCATTCACAGAGCGTGGCCTAGCCATATCAACCTTTCTTTCATTATAGCCCTAGAAAGCGGGATTGAACCACATTTTTCGTACAACCTACTCTTTGAAATACGGTCAGTCAGCCGGGTACCCAGAACAATCCTTAGGCAATTTTTCTGGAAAACATCTTGTAAATCTTCATCCACTTTTTGGAGCGCCCATGCTTCAGAGCCATATTTGACCAATGTCATCACTGTAGCTTCCAATATTCTAATCATGGCTTGCAGACTTATCTTTCTATTCCTCCAAACTTTTTTTAACTGTGAAAAAACACCCCGAGCCTTAGCTATTCTACTTTTAACATCTTCACTGCTCCCACCTTCTTTACTAATAATGCTATCAAGGTAAATGAAGCTGCCAACCTGATGAATCTTTTTGTTACCCAACGTCACCTTTTCATCTTCACTAATTCCTAGCCTTAGTGACTTAGTCTTCTTCATTTTAATAACAAACCTAGAATCATATATCAACCATTTTCTAAGCATAAATCTTGCATTTAAAAAATTACTAATTCCATAGTTTATAATCCTTACCCTGGGGGTTGTGGCAATTGTCTTCCCTGAGGCACAGTTACTATACCTTACCCTTCCTTTTCTTAAAAGATACATAAACAGTATGACAGAGTGCCACAAAAGAAACTTGTCAGGACCAGGACCTTGTACCCTTAGTTGTTTCCTTTTCTTTTTTATTTAGTAAGGCCCTCTGGAATTTTTTATTAGTAAAAATAAATAGGTCATTTCTATACTAAGAAAAAAAACAAATGTGAAGGAATTTTTCCTTTTTGCCCTAAATCTCATTAAATGAGTCGATACACAAAATTTAGTAGCATTTCATTCTTTTTAACAAGATAAACATCAGCAGATTTAGAAATTGTCATTTTATGTCACAAGTTAATGGACTTTCCAGTTCAGTTCATGTCACAAAAAAAGCTTATAAGAAAATAAATCATTCTAGATACACCGTAAACTAAAAAATTGGCCAAGTCAAATAGCAAGTAAAGTAAGGAATTATTAAGTTGTTTGTGAATATAACTTTTCTCAAATGAAAGTAAATTGTGACATTCAAAATTAAAGCGACCAGTAATTACCGCGTATATCAGTTATGTACAGCTTTATATCAGAATTATTATGCCTGTCTAAAGATTAAGATGGCTAAGACCCCTTCTGCAGATGACGGATTGTCAAAGATAGTTCTTGTCAGTCAACCATTTAGGGCCAAAAGGAAATAATGCAAACTTTGTGTTTTATTGTCTTCAGTATCCCTCTCTAAGTTTTTTTTTGAGAGGGGGGCTTCGTCTTCCTCATAGGCACTGTTGCTTGAGCTATTGACTGTTCTGAACAAGATGTCCATTTCAAAGTTTTGATCAAATATTTCTGGAGGGAGGGTAAATAAAAGGGCATGCGAGGGGGCTGGCTACCTTCCAAAAACGTTTCAAAGTTCTTCTAAACATTTCCTTAATGTTCCAACTTAATACCCTCAGCCTTTTTTCAAATGTTAAATATCTTTCTTTTTAATAAAATTGATGTACATAGTGCCTTTTGATTTAGCATAACATTGCCCTCAACATCCTCCAAAGTTTCACCTTAATACCCTTAGCCTTTGCGGTTACACCCTGAATCAAGTGTTTCTTCTATTCCTTATGATACATTTTAGGGGAGGGCTGGTTGCCCTCCGATCTTTGTTGACTCTTAAAAAAGCACTAAGACTTTTGGTTTAAAACTGAATAAACATCTTCCGAAGTCTATACAGCCAGCCCTCCAGTAAAAACCTTATATGTTAAAAGGGCAAATTGCATAATTCACAGCCCTTGTCCCGAGGTTTGTGAGGGGTTTTACCAAACCCAGAGTAACAGTTATTTTCTCTTTGAACTAGTTTAGACAGCTATCTCGAAATTTTGATCGGATGCATTTCTAAAAAAGGGTGTGGGTGGGAAGGGCTCGTTCACCTCCATAATAACTATTGATTCTATAAGGAATTAAAACTTTTATTTCCAATCGAATGAGCTCCCTCCAAAGTACAAAGTACACACAACCACCCTTTCCATAAGAATCTTACATGTTAAAAGACCAACTTGCTTACCTTACACCCCTTGCCGTAGGGACTAGGGGGGTGTCAAATCTGGAAGTATAGTTATTTGTCATTTAGGCTATTTTGAAAAAAATAGCAATTTCAAAATTAGGATCAGAAACAAGAGGAAAAAAAGACAGAGGTGTGGTTGCCCTCCGATCAATTTTGACTCTTAAAAAGGGAAATGCAACTTTTGCTTTCAAATCGAATGAGCCTTTTCCGAAGTTTTTACAGCCAATCCTTCAATTAAATCCGTAAATGTTAATAATGGGCAACTTTCTTTGCTTACAACCTTTGCTCCAGGGCAGTTGGAGGGGTGGTGTTAACCTTGGAAGCATATTTATATGACTTTTGGATTATTCTAAACAAAATTGTTATCACAAATTTTTATTCAGATGCCTTTGGTGAAAGAAGGGCTTGGGGGCTATTTGTATTTCAATCACTTTGGATTCTTAAAAAGGGCACTAGAACTTCCGATTTTCAATCGGGTGAGCACTCTCCAAGATTCATACGACGACTTCTAGTTTCCCATTGTTTGCATAGAACGTTTTTCTAGAGAGGGAATGTCGTAAGTACATTAGAGATTCTCATTCAATTGGAAATCGACAGTTTCTGTTTCTTTCTCAAGAGTCCAATGTGATCAAAGGGCATCCAGCCCTCTCTCCCAACCTTTTTTATTCCCAAAATCTTCTGATCACCATTTTCAGATGACAATTTGTTGAAAAAAGTCCAAAGGCCAATCAATTTAAAACCTCCCTCCCCAGTCCCCGGGGCACGGGTTGCAAATTATACAAGTTGTCTATTGTTAATATAAAGTTTGTTACAGAAGGGGGGAGGGGTCGCATAAGCTTTGATTAGAAATCAACTAAAAAAAAATTACCAAAAGAGAAGTTTTTCAAAGAAAAGTAAAAACCATATTAAACTAAAGATCAGCAGAAATGAACATTTATATTCAAACTCAAAATTCAAACTCAAAACAATCTAAAATTACTATTAAAGGATAAATGCTTAAAGCTCTTAATAATAGAGAATAAAGCTTAAAACGAAATATTAAGATTAAGAATAACAAAGCATTAAACGAGAAAGAGATCATTTACTATTAAAAAAGAAATAAAAACCAAACGAGCACGAATTAAATAAAAAATCATAGCAAACAAACATACAACAGGTATTAATATAAACGAGTAAATAACTCTTAAGACGATTAAGAATTAAATTGAATGTTCAAATCATGCTTTAAACGAACAAAATAACTGCAAACAAGAGTTTAGCTACTGCCCCCTTCTCTAACTGTAAAAGTCTAATACCCATTGCGTCATTGCCACTTTACTGAAAACAAATTATTTTTCAAATTTTTTCTTTTGTACTTAGCACAACATTGAAAATAAAAATAGAAAATTGTAAAGAAATAAAATCGAGCTTTCAGAAACTATACCATTACTTATCAAAGATTCAGTTTAATTTTATTAGTTCTGTCTAAGAATGTTCAAGAAAAATATAGTTATCTATAAAGTGCCAATGAAATAGTAGGTTTTAGAGTTTTACTTTTAGGGAAGGAGGCAGTAGTCAAAGTCTTGTTTGTAGTTATTTTTGTTAATTTTGAGCTTTATTTACATTTCCAATTTAAGTTCAACTCGTATTCATTCATATTAGTTCCTGTTGTATGTTTCTTTGCTTTGATTGTTCAGTTAATTTCTGTTAGTTTTTGGTTTCATTTATACTTTAACAGTGATTTTTGACCATTTTGAGTTTGAATTATTATTGGTTTTTATTTCCACTTTTCTCAAGTTTAATGTTGCTTCAATTTTTCTGTGAAAAAATTCTTTTTGGAATTTTTTTCAAAAATTTGTTTCTGTTCGTTTTTGATTGCTAAGTTTCAAGTTTTTGAACATCTACTATTTCGAAATCAATTTCTTATCAACATCAAAGTTTCATCAAAGTATCAAAACTTGTGTCGCAAAAGTAAAAAAGTATCAAATTAAACAAATTATTAAAGTAACAGTAAGCAACTTGCATATCTTACAGTCCTTGCTCTGTAAATCAAATTTGCTCCATAAAACAGTAGAGAAAAGTAACAAAATGTAAAAGTAATAATAAGCCAAATAAACAATTCACGGTCCTTACCCCGGAAGATGGAGGTTTAAACCCCAAAAGCATAGTTTTTATCCTCTGAAGTATTTTGAACAAAATGTCTACCTTAAAATTTTGACCGAAGTAGTAGAGCATTAGGCACTATCGAAGGAATGCCTGAGCCTCTAAAGATTATAGCCTAAGCCTCAATGCATATCCCTTTAGCCTCATTAATGCATTGCAAACAATACATATAAGCCATACTCCAACAGGAACATAATTTATATTCAGGTCCTACTACTTAACAGGAATGAGCGCGAAGAATTTTGAAATACTTGTTCTTTGACATCATTTTTTTAAAAATAAAGGCCCATGAGGACGAGAGAAAATTATAAGTATTCATTCAGCGATTGAGTTATAATGAATAAGCGAACTTATTATAAGCCTTTACATGTAAGTAAATTCAAATTCATAATCTATTAGATTTATAATGCCTTACCTTTAGTTTTATCCTTTAAGAAATCCATTTTTTTTCATTGCACGAATTTTATAAATCCTATTTCACTATTCAACAACTAGTTTCAAATTAACCCCTGTTTGAATTTACTTCTGAGAGCTTAGCTCTTATCGGGCATTTTATCTGAGGGGTTTTAATTTTCTGCCCTAGGAATGACGCATGGACGGAAAAAAGGCAGACTTATCTATTAAAAAATGAACTTACATCATTTTTATTCAATCCCACTAATATAGGGGTTAAAGCCAGATTTGCCTCTCACTCAATCAGACGGCTTTTTCTACAATTAGCCATGGCCTGAAGCCAACAACTCTTCAATTTTAATCCATAATTAACGGACTCGATCAAGACCTTCGGCCTCGTTATATAGGTTGCATGAATTGCACGCTTGCACGTTAGGCCAGTTTATGCAGGTTGTTAAATCATTTTATAATTAAATTTGAGTATAAAGAGTTGAGAGAATCCTCCTCAATCTCCTACATATGGAAACATTATTATCTATTTTGAGACTAATTTTGATTGATTCCCGAACCACCTGTTTTATCCCCAAATCATTACTAATGAAAGGAGATTTTTCAAAAAGCATTATGTGAGAGGGACTATTAATATATGGCAAGCTAATCCAGAATCAAAAGAGTTATTAGAACTATTAGAAATTAATGCTTTGCCTATGTCTTCTTTATGCTGATGTAGCCGTTTTTCTAGATTCTGATGGGTCCTGGCCAATATAGTTGTTGCCGAAGTCCCATGCTATTTGATAAACCCCTCTTTGGCAACTGGGGTTTTATCTCTACCGGAGTTTAAGAAATTTGTGATTACAAAACTATTAGTGAAAAGTATATACAGGTTGTCAATAACAAGGAAAACACCTCTTCAAAATTCTGGAACAACAACAACAACACAATCAAAAATGGACTATTCAATTTAGTCGAATGTTTTGTCAAGGGTTGGAGACCATACTCATATTATGAACAAAGTGAAATACTCTTGACATATCTCAAATAAAGTGAATACATTCAAGTTGATTGCTAAGGGAAACGATTTATAATTCAGGAAAAAGTTGTAATCTACTTGATCTAATACATGATATGTTTACAAATCGTGAAGAACATTTATCATTTGAAAATCATCTATACGACTGTTTAATTACATTACACTTTCCAAAAAGTCTTATAACCAATAAACAAATTATAACATTATATAATCTAGTAATCTAATATTAATAGTCTAATATTAAAAGAAGAAGTAGAATATTTTAAATCAATCTTGAAAAATACCAACACAGCTACCACTAGTAGTAGTAGTAGAAACAATGACTTGATGACACCAGTGGTGGTGTCATCAGACAAAAGTGAAGTGATTTAACTTATCTCTAGTATCGCCACCCACTAGTATGCAAAAGGGTAGCAGATACTACACTACGTATTTGCATTCAAAAGGGTCAAAGTTTTGAAATGGGCTTATGAAAACAATGATGTAATAGGACGACTAAGTTCCCCACCACACTTTCTCAAGTTACCGGACTTCAAAAGGGCTAGCGAGGGACTATCTACAAAATGAACAAATTTACAGTATATATCAAGATTACAAGATTCTTGGTAAACGTTATCGATAAACTAAACCCTTTCCCAAAAGTATATAATGCAAGCAGATCTTTTAATTCTCTATGAGATTCAAAGGCGCCTCAATATACCCTACAAATATAGTCTACTTGCAATCAGTGTCTTTAGTCGCTGTGCATATGCTATTCCATTGCGGAGAAAAAGAGTTGTTGAAGTTTCTAATGCTCTAGAAATTATTCTTGATTAAGTATTCATTGTTTTAGAAAAAATCAATGTGCAGTTAATCCAGGAGGTATTATTGAAATAAAACACAAGGTGACAGTTATACACTTGCCAGTTTTCTTAAACAGTATTTCAGTGAGACTATTGTGAAGAAGAAAAAATTCCATCTTGGTGATACAGTTCAAATGTATTGAACTACTAACATTTTTGAAAAGAGAATTTCCTATGTTCCACTGAACTTTTTAAAATGTCAAAAATCCTAGACACACGACTATTAACATATTGTCTACGAGATACTAAAGATGAATACATTCTCGGTGGCACTTTGAATATGAATATCAAAAAGCCAAAGATAATAGAGAGTTCTGTCAAATTGAAAAGGTATTAAAGAGCCGTAAGCACAGGAGTAAGTGACAGTTCTTTGTTCGTTGGCTAGGATATAACTCTGATTTAGATTCTTGGGTTGCAGTTGAAGACATATACAATGCCCAAAGATTTCTATGCGACATTCATTTTCAATGTCTCTGATCCACTCTTGAACGATTTCAATACAACAAGTGATTTTGGAAATAAATTTCTCCCACCATCAAGTCAGGTGGTGAAAAGGAAGCTACTCTTGTCGATAGTATTCTCAAAAATACATATGATACCCTGAGAAAAGATCGTACATATGATATAAGAGTCAGACTAAATGATTGGTCACTTGTTACTAAGGAATGGATAAAATCAATGGGCTCGGGTGAATATCTCTACATTATATTACCATATAAAGAATTTGCTAGTATAAATGATCTGGGTCGTGCTATCACGAGAAAAATCTCTACTTGGAGAAGCATCTCATAGAAAATCAATTTTCTTGCTCGGAGAAAATAATAACTTTTAATTGAACTATTCGATGGATCAAGGCAAAATATACAAGAATACTCCAATTGACAATGAGAAGGTTATTCTCAACGATAATCTGAGATATGTTGTTGCTTTTAAACAAAATATAATCAATGGCAAACTCGCTTGAAGTAACAGTGGTATGGATTGTGTCATTTTCAACGACTATCCACCTGACTTCTCCTCGGACAGCTGAATATTTCTTTATGCTTCATTCTTTGAAAAATCGATAGTTGGCAGTAGCAATCCTCCCCTCCTACGTATTCTTGAATGAAAAACTAATCAAGATTATATTCATTATTACAATTAGAGCATCTTCAATATATTCCAGTAAACATTTCTTAGTTGAAACTCTACCAGATAAAATTAAGATCTGAGTTGGATGATCCTTTAGTAATAACAAAAGCTTAGACCGCGATTACCTGTCATTTTTGACCCATTCAGAAACAAAATGTCTAACAAAGAAATTGCAATCGTTTGTCCTGATATTGTTTACTATGTTGCCACTCTTGGTCCAAGGCAAATGGGTCACGGAACGAACTATTACACAGGTCGTTCATCGATGTCAGGAGATGGTCTCTGCAGTTATTCTGCAAAGTTTTCACTTTGTACTACCCTTGTCTTAAAAATATGTTGTAACGGCTGCCTTAGATTTTGCATCCTCTAAGCTACACGATTGGGGCTCTGGGAAGTGTTTAAAAAAAGTTTATCGGAGAATCTCGGGTCCGGTCCACGATCCCCTGGCGAAATATTGAAATCTCGAAAAAGTGGAGAAGGTTTGAGAAGGTCAGTAACAAAAGACATCACTTTTGGCAAAGAAGAAGAAACCAAGGAAACCAAGGAAGAAAATTGTTAGATCAAAATGTTTGTTCTTTCCTTACACTGAAATAGCAATATCTACCACACAAGGAAGCCCATCCATTAATCACTTAATAATTAAATCTTTTCAATACAAAAAATGTTGATGCGAGTGTAAAACAGGGTTACTATGAACATATCAGCCCAAAACAACCACTCTCCGAAAATATCAATTTAAAAATTATTCTAACGAAGATTATTTCGTGGATTTGTCTTCCACGTTTATATATTTACATGGTGTAGTCAAAACATCCAACAATGAAATGCCAAGTATTACTGATGGAATATTTTATGATAATTGTGTATTTAATTATTTATTTTGACGAATAAGTGTCTACATGAGGGGAATATTGGTGAGCACCAGAAATAATCTCTCAAATTACACGAGCTACATACAGTTTATGTTGTTGACACCAAAGTCGTATAAGGAATTGACAGGTTCAGCCAATGGATATGAATATGAGACAAATAGTGACACTACAATGCACTTAGAGAGATGATAACTAGTGAATTACATTTAGTTGGGAAAATAAAACACGAGGTGTCTAGTATATCCTAATGGCTTCTACTGAATATTAAGGTGGACATAAAATTAACATTTGCTGCATCCAATTTTATTTTGCAAAAGAAACTTACTACAGCAACCGATGTAACACCCTCTCACCTCAACAATACTTCATGTACGAAAGTGACAGGTTATGAGTTCTGTTGCTTTGGTAGTGGGACAACTGAAAGCTAGTGGAAATAATATCAAACTACTTGTACCTCATACAATCACCAATCAGTGACATATTGTCATGGGTTTACGCACCTTCACTGAATTTTCATTTATCAACGGTGCCATTACTTCAAAACTAGCATTGCATTTGTAAAAGTGCAAGTACTATAGGGTCGTGGAAGGGTTTCTAACACAAATTGGATATATTTGGACTTCTCTTTTTTGCACGTAAAGTAAAGGGAAACCCACTCAACAATTTATCAGTTGAAAGATCTGAGAGGACACTGAATGAGTTGACACTGCAGTCCCTATATCGACATTCACCTCTATTTGAAAATAATATAACCGAGACAATATTTGCAAAAACTCATGATATTATTGTAATGGATTTGCATGGCACTCAAGATATGAGTATTGTACCAATAGGAAGTGTACGTTTAGAATGCACCTTTGCTCGACTATTTGCTGAGATTATTGTATTAATCTCAATGAATCAATTTGAAACTTACTGGGAAATCACTCCCTAATGCAGTGTTCTTCCAGACCTCACACCATTAACACAAATCAAATAATCAGCATATTTATAATGGATCCTTGCACGTCCATATACAAATCCTTTTGCATACCTTCTGATTTCCTTGAAAAGTTTTAAAGAGTTAACAATATCTTTATCATTGTTAACACCAGTCCATCGAACGTAAAGATGGGTCATTGGTTATGTACTTTTCAGACCGAGTATTGCATTTATATCGTTGAATCGATTTGAAACTTACTGGGAAATCACTCCCCAAGGTAGTATTCTACAAAACATTGCACCGTGAAAACAAATCAAATAATCAGCAAATTTATAACGGATCCGTACATGTCCAAATACAAATCCTTTTGTGTACCCCTGATTTCCTTGAAATCAGCAGTCAATCAAACGAAAGACGGTTGAATGGCTATGCACGTTCCAAAACACAAAGAATATAGATTTTTTATCATCTTTGCCTACCACACGCTTCATACACTTTGCATATCAACACATTTTTTGTTGAAAGCAGTGGGAAAACTATTATTCAAAATAAGAGAGAGTACAGGACTTAAAGACTAAAAGTTGTGGCTTTCATGAACAATTCTATTTTGTTTTACGATGTCCTGGCTGTACTTACTATGTATTTATCAATATTTACATAGAAAACCCATGCCTGAATAACTTCTTACTGGAAAATACACTTTCATACCTGCATGATATTGATTTAAGTGCACTACGAATGTTCCAAAAATACGTGTAAAAATTTTTATTTATAAAAATTTATATGCATAAAAAGGGTTTTTTTCTCTTCTTTAAATTTCTCCTTTTATATAGGGGTAGCTATCAAGAAAAACGAATGGAGGAAGATTATCTGAATTCACTGTGTACTGATCTTGACGTATAACTTCAGGGTCACATTTTCTAAAGTACAATTTAATTCACTCTTGAGGAATCTCTTTGTGAAGTCAATAATACTTTTTTGCATTTTTAATGTAAAATTTAAGTGTTTCGAGTTATTTATTTAATTCAATATCACATAAGATCTTTTCAAATGGAGAATCACTTTCTTTAACAGCCAAATAAAAGTCAGTATGCTTGTTATCATAGTAACCATTTTCTACACAGCGATGACATAGAAACCAAATTCTCTTGTTATTTCAACAGTTGAAGCGTAAACCAGATTCTTTCTCCCAAAAAAATTAAAAACATGACGACTTTTGTTTTTGTTATTTTATGAAAATAAATAGAACTTAAATAGAACTTAGTACCGGTCTTTTAGAAACAAAATAAAATCTTGTTTGGGGTTCTTTCCAATCATACCGGTATAGGTATTCTCCCACTTATCACATTTATAATAGTGACAATTAGAACATAGTAATCCTCTAGTGTGAGAGTCACAAACCTCTTCAAGACAGGAATTAAAGTCTTAAATTTGACCTGCATATCTTCTATGAAATTTACACGGATTGCATAATTTACACTTTTCATCATACTCGTCAACAATTGTACAATTCTCACAGGACGAGCAGCTGCTAAGGAAATACATGCTCACGGAACATGTATAGAACATTTTGTTTACCCACTCACTACCAAAAAGAAACTTAATTACAATAGATATTGGGAATATTATAGAGAAAGAGGAAGAGTAATGAAGTGACATCACAATTAAAATTAACCGAATCCGTTTCGATAGGATTTTTTAATTGATGACTTAATTGTTGTTCTCATGAAAAAATTTAGAATGAAAAATCATTAGGATAGAGACCTAAATCATCATTGAATTTCTAAGGCAGTGTTCAAAAGCGAATTCACAATAATATTTTGTTTTGTTTCGATGAGTATGTCAATAAATTGAGTAACTGGGTTTGGACTGGAACTTATAAGCATCAAACAACAATACAAAGCTGGATATTCATCTTTCATAATATCATCAATCATTCTTTGAGCGAATATTTTCTTTTGGGTAGATAGGTAGGTAGATTTTTATTTAAAACCTTTATATGACTTGCATATTAACTAGTCGCAAAAAGGCCGTTCTGGCCTGTAATAGCAACTAAATTTATTTTACTTTAATCATCAATAATACTAACTCATTAAATACACACAAACAAAGAATATGTATGTATATATATATATATATATATATATATATATATATATATATATATATATATATATATATATATATATATATATATATATATAAATAAGTTGTTTGTCTGTCTGTCGACTGACGTCATGTTTGTGTGTCGACTGACGTCATGTTTGTCGACTGACGTCATTATAAGGATTGAGCTGTATGTCGTCATGAAGTTGTTTGTCGTCTGACGTCATGTTTGTCGACTAACGAAACTACAGACCGGGACACCGGGACACAAATGTCTGTTATAACGTAATAGAGGCAACAATCTTGACAGGGCCTTTTGAGGGTGAGGCTTTTCTTATTCCACGCATTCTCATGATTCCAATGGATCTGCCTTTTCAACCTAAAAGATTGCAATTCCCAATTTGATTAGCATATTTAGTTTTCAGTCCAGAACCACTAAAGCTATTATGTAAATATCAAAAATATTTATGTTGTCTGAGCAATAATTTTTAGTTTTTATTTCAAAATAGAAAATTACCTGACAATTTTAGAATTATATCTATCTATATATATAAAAATAAGTTGTCTGTCTGTGGATCAGGTGACGTCATGTATCTGTGTCGACTGGCGTCATGAAGTTAGTTGTCGTCATTTTTGCTATGACGGTGACGTCATTAAAGATATTTAAGGCATATATGTTCACGTAGAAATCTATTAAAGTTTAAGTTTAAAATGACTGATGAACTTACAATGGCAAAAGCCGATGAAGATGCTCAAAGAGTCTATGCCAAAAACTTGCTGCTGATAGAGAAAGTCAGAAAAGAAAGCGTGCCGAGGAATCAAAAGAACAGCAAGGAAACAGGCTTGAGGCTAAAGAACGCAAAACCGCGCAGTTATGCCTACCAGATTTTAGTTAAAAAAACAAAGGTTCGGCGATATGTATTTCATAGTGAAGCTGAAAAATAAAGAAGAAAAAGAAAACTGAAAAAAGAAAAAATTTAAAAAACTAAAAAATACTAAAAAGAAAAAACACTCAAAGAGAAATTACAGACCGGGACACAAATGACGACCGGGACAGAGGGAATATAAATAACGACCGGGACACTCAAGGAGAAATTACAGACTGGGATACCGGGACACAAATGACGACCGGGACACAGGCAATATAAATGACGACCAGGACAACAATGGCAACACCCGAGGAAGCTGCTCAAAACGAATGTATTCACGCCGAAGTAGCTGAGTTGGTAAAGCGTTATGTTTCAGGTTCTAGGTCCGAGAGGCTCCAGGTTTGAACCTTGGCTTTAGCATTAATACAAAAGAAGAAAAAATCTAAAAAAGGTAAAAACTACAAAAAAACTAAAAAGAAAATATATATATATATATATTTATATATATCATCTTTTCCACAAAAATAATAATTTAGTGCTTCTGCTTAAAAACAGCAATCGAATTGATGCCTCCTGATACGCAACTATCAACAAAGTGGCAATCGTTGTGGTCGGTGATCAGTTCTTACCTCGAGATAATATTCTTTATAGGCGAAACAATCAGTTGACAAGAATTGCTTAAACTCATCGATGCTACGATGCCCTACAATATCCTGACGAATATAAATGACGCCCGGGACACTCAAATAGAAATCACAGACTGGGACACCGGGACACAAATGACGACGGGGACACAGGGAATATAAATGACGACCCGGACACAGGGACACAACTACAACGGGGACGCCGGGGGGCACAGGGGGATATATAAATGACGACGGCAACAAAGGAAATGGTCGATTAGCAATCACCATCAACAAAGCTCAAGGGCAATCAATAGAATCATGAGGTATAGATCTGAATACGGATTGTTTTCCCATGGACCATTATGCGTTGCATGTTCAAGAGTCGGTAAACCTGACAATCTATTTATATGCACAGACGATGGGACAGCAAAGAATGTTGTATATTCGCAAGTTTTACGTAGTTAAAAACATATATATATATATATATATATATATATATATATATATATATATATATATATATATATATATATATATATATATATATATATATATCTATATTCACAGGTGGGACATAGGGACACAACTACAATGGCGCGTAACTAATATGGCGCGTAACGACTTACGCGCGCGGGGGGGCTTGGGGGGGCGCTTCACGCCCCCCAGGCTTGCGGCTTCAAGAGATAATGCCAGATTAGGAATGTGCAACTAGGTGTTGGGGTGGCGCGAAGCGCCACCCCAACAGCTAGTATATATATATATATATATAAATAAGTTGTATGTGTGTTATGTCTGTTGAGTGACGTCATGTCATTATGTCGTCATGTCGTCGTGAAGTTAGTTGTCGTCATGTTTGTTATGACGATGACGTCATTAAAGGTATTTAATAAATTCGTTCAAAGACAAATTTTTAATTGTAAGAAGATCGTGGACGGAAAAATGTTTAATTGTAAAATGACTGAAGAACCTACAATGGCAACAGCCAAGGAAGCTGCTCTAAGAGTCTATGCCAAAAAACTTGCTGCTGATAAGAAAAGAAAGTGTGCCGAGGAATCACAAGAGCAACTTGAAAACAGGCTTGCGGCTTCAAGAGATAATGCCAGATTAGGAATGTGCAATTTCCGTCAACGAAGACGTGTCGAGGAACTACCCTAGCAACGCGAAACCAGACTTGCTGCTAAAAGAGAAAGTGAAAAAAGAAGGTGTGCCGAGGAATCATAAGAGCATCGTGAAAACAGGCTTGCGGCTTCAAGAGATAATGCCAAAAAAAAGCGTGCCGAAGAATCACAAGAGCAACGTGGAAATTATCGCATGGCATTCAGGTACAGTCCAGTCGATGATTATAGTAGATATGTTCAAATCGGGACTATATCTAAAATTTGTCCTAGTAAGGACATTGAAGTAGACACTACAATCTTTCTGATATGCAGTTTGGCTTTCCACTCTTCTTCTAAAAATTCAAATTTGCCTTGCATTAAATTTGCCTTGAAATTTAATGGTGAAACAATGGGAATGTGTTGCGCCTCAGGAAAAGTTAAACTTCCTAAACTGGCTGCACCCCCAGAGCCATTGAAGACTTCGCTTACTGGAACTACGTCAGAATCTAAGCGTTTTTTATCAAAAATCAAAAAATATAACTCATGTTTCCAAATGACGTTGTTTGGTGCCCAAATCGAAAATCCAGATCAATTTATGCCTACTTTCAAAGTAAAAGGGAAAATTTATCATAGAGCAGGATCCCTTCTACCATTCTCAGGCGAGAATCAAAAATTTTTACAATTGTACTTCATCAGTGATAGAAATTCTGAATTGAATGCACGTTGCGAAATTTCTCAATACGTTGAAAGGACAATAGTTTCCCAATTGCAACATCTTTTCCACGAAAATAATAATTTTGTGTGTCTGTTCAAAACGGCCATCGATTTCATGCCTACTGAACCGCATAAAATTGTTATTTCTGCTGACAAAACGCCTCTTGGCCAACATGTGCGTAGATACAATGCTCCAGCTATCGACGAAGTGGCAATCGTTATGGTCGGTGATCAGTTTTACCTCGAGATATTATTCTTCATAAGTGAAACGCTCAGTTGGTAAGAATTACTGAAACTCATTGATGCTATGATGCCCTACAATATCCTATCATTTTTTGGGATGGAGCCGACGGCTATCCCTTTAATATTAAATTGATAAATCCAGCCACTAACAAGGAAATGAATAAGAAATGCAGTGCAATACATTATTATTCCTATAGACTAATGATTCGGCAGGATGAAGACAAATATATTCTAAAATGCCTTCAATTGTTTCACCAATACATCGTTGATATGTATGCAAAAATTGAATCAGAACGTTTGCCATTTATCCGTCTGAATCAGACCAAGCTCCACTCTGAACAATACATCCATTTGCGACATACAGTTGTAAACGACGGCAATACCACAAACGTTGGAAGATTAACGATTTTACTTTCGTCGTATGCTGGCAGTCCCCGTCATATGCATGAATATGCTCGAGATGCTATTGCGTATATTCGTCTCTATAGTCGTCCAGATTTATTTATTACATTTACATGTAATCAATCTTGGGACGAGATACAGCAGCTTTTACTTCAAGGACAATCGACGGTTCATAGACATGACATTACGGCCCGTGTCTTCCTGAAAAAGTTGAAATCACTGATAAACTACATGGTAAAACTTGAAGTGTTTGGGTCAGTGCGATGCTGGATGTACTCAGTGGAAAAGCAAAACGAGGATTGCCACACGCACATATACTAATCTTGCTACATTATAAAATTACTTCTAATGAAATTGATGATGTGATTTCCGCTGAAATACCTGATGAAATTGTCGATAAGGGGTTATATGATATTGGTGTAAAAAATATGATACATGGACCTTGCGGTGCACTGAACAAAAATTCACCATGCATGGCCAAAGGAAGGTGCACAAAGCAATATCCTCGACTTTTAGTACCCAGCACAATTACTGGCAATGATGGGTAACCACAATATAGAAGAAGATCTTCTGAAGATGGCGGTAAAACAGCAATAATAAAGAAGCCTAACGGAACCACCATCGAAGTAGATAACCAGTGGGTTGTTCCATATTCCCAATTATTATCAAAAACATTTAATACACACATAAATGTTGAATACTGTAACTCCATAAAGGCAATCACATACATATGTAAATACGTCAACAAAGGCAGTGACATGGCAGTTTTTGGTTTGCAATCCGAAATCAAAGATATCGACGAAATCGTACAATATCAGGCTGGAAGATACATAAGCAGTAATGAAGCTGTTTGGCGAATTCTTTCATTTCCGATCCATGAACGTAGTCCAGCTATTGTTCACTTAGCGGTACATTTACAAAATGGTCAACGTGTTTATTTTTCGGAATCCAACGTGCAACAAAGAGCCCTGAATCCACCGGAAACAAAATTAACTGCTTTCTTTTCGCTATGTAAAAATGATTCTTTTGCAAAAAAAACTGCTGTATACTGAAGTGCCTTCGTATTACACGTTGAATACTAAAAATAAAGTAATTGAACGTCGAAAACAGGGTAAGTCAGTCGACGGCCAACCTACCGTCTTCAAAGATACCACGATAGGAAGACTCTACACCGTTCACCCCAATCAACATGAATGCTTCTTTCTACGCCTGCTTTTGGTGAATGTACCCGGTCCGACGTCCTTTGAGTATTTGAGAACTGTAAACGGTACTATACATGACACTTACCGTAGTGCATGCCAGGCTCTGAATTTATTCAAGAATGACCAACACTGCGATAACTGTATCAATGACGCGTGCGAAACGTCAACTCCAAGTCAAATTCGTGCATTGTTTGGAATTATACTAACAACTTGCTCTCCTTCAGCTCCTACAGAGTTATGGCAAAAATATAAATCGAAAATGTGCAAAGATATAATCCATCGAAAACGGTTAGAGACGTCAGATATGGCTTTTGATTTTACATCAGAAATTTATAACTACACTTTAGTTATTGTAGAAGATTTGTGCGTATGTATGGTAAACAAAACCTCTTCGGGATTTGGGAATGCCATCACCTAATCGTACCGCTGCTGTTTTGACATGTGTAGAATTGGATCTTGAACAAAGTCAAAGTACGAGTTATCTATTGTCGTATGTACAAAATAAGATTTCCAAGTTAACGTCGGAACAATAAGACATCTATGATACGATAACGCATTGTGTCGATAACATCATTGGAGAGATTTTCTTTTTGGATGCGCCAGGAGGTACTGGTAAAACACTTGTGATAAAACTGATTCTGGCATCAATTCGATCAAAAAGTGATATAGCGTTGGCAATTGCGTCGTCCGGAATAGCCGCAACGTTGCTGCCTGGTGGAAGAACTGCTCATTCCGCTTTGAAATTGCCTCTGAATTTGCATTCTACAGAAACTCCCACGTGCAATATTTCCAAATCATCTGGGATGGGTAAATTATTGCAGCAATGCAAACTTATTATTTGGAACGAGTGCAGAATGTCACAAAAAAATCGCTCGAGGCTCTGGATGAATGTTTGACAGATTAGCAAGGGAATTCGAAACCCTTTGGCAGCACATTAATATTGCTTGCGGGAGATTTCAGGCAAACATTACCTATAATACCTAGATCAACCCCTGCTGACGAAATGAATGCTTGCCTGAAAATTCTAATTTATGGGCACACGTAAGGACATTAAAATTTAACTAAAAATATGCGTGTCCGATTGCAAAACGATGGCTCTGGTCAAACATTTTCAGATCAATTGATGGCAATTGGAAACAGAAAGCTCCCAGTAGACTCAATTTCAGGACGTATACAACTACCTGCTGAATTCTGTAATTTAGTGACTTCCAAAAATGAATTGATTGAAAAATTATTTCCGAATATTCTAAACTATTATAAAAATAATAAATGGCTAAGTGAAAAAGCGATTCTTGCACCCAAAAATATAGACGTCCACGTCAGTCGAAAATATGACGTCAGTCGACACGCAAACATGACGTCACTCGACAGACCCACACACACACACAGACAACTTATTTTTATATATATACTAGCTGTTGGGGTGGCGCTTCGCGCCACCCCAACACCTAGTTGGTGGGGCGCTTCGCGCCCCCCAAGCCCCCCCGCGCGCGTAAGTCGTTACGAGCCATATTAGTTACGCGCCATTGTAGTTGTGTCCCTGTGTCCCACCTGTGAATATAGATAGATTTATATATGTGTTTCAAACTACGTAAAAATTGCGAATATACAACATTCTTGGCTTTCCCATTGTCTGTCCATATACAAAGCCGTATGTACTAATAATGACGTCATATGCAAACGCTCTTTTTACAAACAAACATGCATACAAACAACTCGTTGTTATATAGATAGATAGATAGATAGATACAATGCAAATTAACTACGTAAAACTTGTGAATATACAACAGTCTTCGCTGTCCCATTGTCTGTGTTGCAATCTTTTAAATTGAAAAAGCAGATCCGTTGGAATCATGGGAATGCGAGGAATAAGAACAGCCTCACCCTCATAAGGCCCTGTCAAGATTGTGGCCTCTATTAGGTTTTCCATTGTTTTTTTTTACGGCAAGTCGCGTGCCATTGCAAAGCTTTGGTGGGTTGATATTTCTTAAAAGTATTATTGGTACGCCTATTTTTAGTTGTAGCACGTGTGGTGGAAACCCTGAAGGATCTATGGAATTTAAAAATTCAGATGGATAATTAACCGCTTCATTTGGTTCCGAAATACAAATTAACTGCGTAAAACTTGCGAATATACAACATTTTTCGCTGTCCAATTCTCGCTGATATAAATAGATTGTCAGGTTTACCGACCCTCGAACATGCAACGTACAATTGTCCATGGGAAAAACAATCAGTATTAAGATCAATACCACATTTTTTTAATGATTGACCTTGAGCTTTGTTAATGGTGATTGCAAATGCTAATCGAATTGGGAATTGCAATCTTTTAAATTGAAAAGGCAGATCCGTTGGAATCATGGGAATGCGAGGAATAGGAACAGCCTCACCCTCAAAAGGCCCTGTCAGGATTGTGGCCTCTAATAGGTTTTCCATTGTTTTTTTTACGGTAACTCGAGTGCCATTGCAAAGCTTTGGTGGGTTTATATTTCTTAAAAGTATTATTGGTACGCCTATTTTTAGTTGTAGCACGTGTGGTGGAAACCCTGAAAGATCTATGGAATTTAAAAATTCAGATGGATAATTAACCGCTTCATTTGGTTCCAAAACTGTGTCGACTGACTTGTAAAGGACTGCCTGGTCTTGAATCTTGGTCAAAACAATATTGTTGATTTCGTGGACGTCTATATTTTTGGGTGCGAGAATCGCTCTTTCACTTAGCCATTTATTATTTTTATAATTTTTTAGAATATTCGGAAATACTTTTTCAATCAATTCATTTTTGGACGTCACTAAATTACAGAAATCAGCAGGTAGTTGTATACGTCCTGAAATTGAGTCTACTGGGAGCTTTCCGTTTCCCATTGCCAGCAATTGATCTGAAAATGTTTGACCAGAGTCATCGTTTTGCAATCGGACACGCATATTTATAGTTAATTTTAATGTTTTTACGTGTGCCCATAGACTCTTTGAGCATCTTCATCAGTCATTGTAAACTTAAATATTAATAGAATTCTACGCGAACATATGTCTTATATAACTTGAATGACGTCACCTTCAAAGCAAAAATGATGGCAACTAATTTCATGACGTCAGCCGAAACATGACGTCACCTGATCCACAGATCCACACACAGACAACTTATTTTTATATATATAGATATTGATATATATATATAAAATATATATATAAAATATATATATATATAAAATATATATAAAATATTGATATATATATATATATACTAGCCTTTTGGTGGGGGCGCTTCGCCCCCACCAAAAGGTGGTAAAGGGCCAAAAGGCCCTGTCAAGATTGTGGCCTCTATTACGTTTTCAATTGTTTTTTTTTTACGGCAAGTCGCGTGCCATTGCAAAGCTTTGGTGGGTTGATATTTCTTAACACTATTATTGGTACGCCTATTTTTAGTTGTAGCACGTGTGGTGGAAACCCTGAAAGATCCACGGAATTTAAAAATTCAGATGGATAATTAACCGCCTCATTTGGTTCCAAAACTGTGTCGACTGACTTGTAAAGGACTGCCTGGTCTCGAATCTTGGTCTAAACAATATTGTTGATTTCGAAATTACAGACTGGGACATCGGGACACAAATGACGACCGGGACATAGGGAATATAAATGACGATCGGGACACTCAAAGAGAAAGTGACCGGGACACAAGATATGTTCGATTAGCAATCACCATCAACAAAGCACCGGGACACAAATGACGACCGGGACACAGGGAGTATAAATGACGACCAGGACATAAGTAAAAAAAAAAACTAAAAAAACTAAAAAAAGGTAAAAACTGCAAAAAATAAAAAGAAAAAAAAACTAAAAACTAATAAAAAAGCTAAAAACTAAAAAACTAAAAAAGAAAAAAAGAAGAAAAAAACAAAAAAACTAAAAGGGTAAAAACTACAAAAAAAAAATAAAAAGAAAAAAGAAAAAACTGAAAAAAAAACTAAAAAAACTAAAAACCAAAAGAAACTAAAAAGAAAAAAAGGGGAAAAAACAAAAATTTATTTCATCATCGATTAGCAATCACCATCAACAAAGTTTAAGGGCAATCATTAGAATCATGAGGTATAGATCTGAATACGGATTGTTTTCCCATGCACAATTATATGTTGCATGTTCAAGAGTCGGTAAACCTGACAATCTATTTATATGCACAGACAATGGGACAGCGAAGAATGTTGTATATTCGCAAGTTTTACGTAGTTAAAAACACACACACACACACATGGCTATCTCTAAATATCGATAAGATGTATTTGGGGTAAACAAGGTGTGTGTGAGGGGGGGGGGTAAGTTACCCTCTATTTACTTTTGACTCTTACAAAAGCATTAATACTCCCAATTTCCAATTAAGAAAGCTCCTCCGAAGGTTATACGACCACCCATTCCATAAGAACCTTATATGCCCCCGGGTCATTACTTACGACCCTTTCCCTCAGGCTCAGGGGACCTTCATCAGCCCCGAAGGTATTGTTTTTGATCTTTGGACTATTTTAAGCAAAATACCCTTCTCAAAATTTTGATTCGATTCATTTGGGGGAAGGGAGGCGTGAGAGGGAGGGGATTATCTGCTTTTGATCACTTTTAACTATTAAAATGGAAACTGGAACCTTGAATTACCGGTCATATGAACCTCCTCTAAAGTTTACACGACTATCCTTCTATAAAAACTATATTTGTCCCCAGGGCATAGCTTTCAACACTTGGCCCGGGCTCCAGGGGTATATTACGACCCTGGAGTTTTCGCTAGTTGAACTTTGGGCTACTTTGAACAAGCTAACTTTCTTAAAATTTAAATCGGATGCATTTTGGGAAAAAAGGTGGGGGGAAGCTATTTCCCCTCAAATCATTTTGACTCTTTAAAGGGCACTAGTAGTCTACCTCTGATTTTCAATTGGATTAGCCCCTTCCGAAGTTAATACAACCACTTCTCATACCTGCTGCCTTTCTGTTAAACGAAAAACCAAGAAAAGAGTATTGGCTATCGGGCTTATCGAAGTAATAAGAAAACTATGAGAGCCTACTAAAACAACTGCCTGAAATGACCCCACCATGAAACCACTAAAGAAAAAACATTAATAGCTACAAACCTGATCGTATCTATCTAGGCATTGGTAATGTTGACAATAAGTGGAAAATCTTTCTCTGATCTGGAACTAAATTTTAAAAAATGTTTCTCAACTGAAGGTAAGGAGCAACATCAAAGCTTAGGATGAACAGGAATTATTTTGTATATGAGGGAGTTTTTCCTTCCTAAATAGCTAACTGTTCAAGCTGAAGTTTTTTTATGATTTAAAAAAAAAGCTTCTTTTTGTTATAATCAATCGGCCCTTGTGCTGCTGAACTCGTTCCTGAGGAACAAGAAATGAACTGGGAACCCCAAAAAAGAAGAACCCCAAAGAAATGGGAAAAAATTCAAACTTTAGCGTAAAGAACGCGGTATTTAGGAGGGGGAAAACTACTCAAATACGTAATAATTTATGTTTATTTTAAGTTTTGTTGTCGTTCCCTACTTTCAGTTGAAAAACTTGTTTTTCTAATTTAATATAGGATCATTTTTCAAATTTTGCCTGGAAATTCGACTCATCTTCATGGAGAATTCCCCCAACCATCGGAAAGTCCCTCCATTGAAAGTTCCTCTCAAGTAAAATGCCCCATCCGCCAGGAAAGTCCCTCAGACAGTGTATTCCCGCTGAAATTTCACCCAAAAAATTTATTGTAGAAAATTCTAGTTGAAATTTTTCTAAGGAAACTGTAATTTGAAACAGATTCCATTGTTGATTGTTTTTCAAATCATGCCAGAAATCCCCCTCCAAGGAAAATTTTCCATAAGCTTCCATAATAGAAAATTGATTTCACAAGAAATTACCTTGGAGAACTTAGCTCGTGAAAAACTCCCCATGGAAAATTTCTTTCATTGAAAATCCCGCCTCCCTCTAGACAATCCAAAAAACAATTTCTTATAGGAATCCTGGTGAATTACTCCAGTGTGTAAAATTTTCCCTGGAAAGTCTATAGCTTCCCTCCCCACGGAGGATTCTCCCTGTGGAAAATCCAGCTTGAAGAACCCCCCCCCCCCCCGAAAAAATGTGTATACTTTCCAATTAAAAATATTGTACGTAAACAATGGGTAAATTTCATGATTCACAGACCTTTCCCTCAAGGGTCTTGGGGGCCATGTTATCCCCAAAGGCAAAGATACTGGACCTTTCAAATATGCTTAACAAAATGGCTATCTGCAAATTTTGATCGAACGACTTAGGAGAAAATAGGGACGTGGTATTGGGGTTGTTGCCCTACAATTCTCTTGGTTACTTAAAAAGGGCCCTAAATTTCAGTTCAAATTAATCCTCTCCCAATATTCTAGTACTATTGAATTAACACAGTCACCCCTTTGGAGAGAAAAAAAAAAACGACAATATAAAAAACATAAAAACGTATCTACGATATTTCTTCCGGGCCAAAAAAAACACAAAATTCCATGTTTTTACAGATAGGAGCTTGGAACATCTACAGAAAGTTTTTCTGATACGGTGAATCTTATGGTGTGATATTTGTTAAGATTCCTCGACTTTAGTGGGTAGTTTTCACCTTTTTCAAAAGTCTGGCAAATTTTCTGGGCTCACAACTTTTGATTGGTAACACTAAACTAAACGAATCTTCTATGTTGGAATCAGCATAATAAGCCAATTTTTATAATGTGTCTATTAATATTAAATTGTCTATTAATTCCACATTTTAGAGTATCGATTACTATTGAGCCGCATCTCTCCTTACTTACAGCTCGTTATCACAAACCGTTTTATTAGTTTCCTTTAGTTCAAAATGCATTACATAAAGAAGAAGGGGAGAGAGAACCCCGTCTCAGATGTCACAAACACAAGATCCTTAGACTAAAATAATTAACTTAATTGTTTAATAAACCAATCGAATATCAAAGAATAAGACAAAGTCAGTCTGTCAAAACCATGATCCCATCTGTATCCGACTCAATCTCTATTTCCAATTGTAAATTGAAGAACTGGAATAACTTACGTGTTGATTCAATTTTTAGATGTATATAATAGGAGTCAAATATTTTTCAAGCATCTTTCGTGTAAGATTTTTAGTGATATATGGAATTATGATGCCTCCAGTTTTGACAAAACCTCCCACATCCCCCAAGGCAAAGGCTCTAATTTCCGCAAGTTGCCCAGTAATAAAGTATTAGGTCCTTATGGAAAAATTGGTTCCATAACCTTCGGAGGAGGCTCATTAGATTGTAAATTGAAAGTTCTAGTGCTCTTTTGAAGTTTCAAAATTGTTTCGAGGGAAACTAGCCCCCCCCATGCTATCATCCCTAAATGTATGCGATAAAATTTGAGACAGATATTTGTTCAAAACAGCATAATGACCAAAAATATATGCCTCCAGGGTTGGTAAAATCGCAACTGCCCCCAGGGTTAAGGCTGTAAGTTATGCCAGCTATCCATTGTCAAACAGTTCGTGGTAACGAACTGTAGTAAGGAGCGACCCGGCTCAATAGTAACCAAAACTCTAAAAAATGGAATTTTGATACCAATAGCTACATCAAAAGAATCGCATTTTAATGCTGGTTTTAAATATATAAGTTTCATCAAGTTTAGTCTTACCCATCAAAAGTTACGAGCCTGAGAAAATTTGCGTTATTTTAGAAAATAGGGGGAAACGCCCACTAAAAGTCATAGAATCTTATCGAAAATCACACCATCAGATTCAGCGTATCAGAGAACCCTACTGTAGAAGTTTCGAGCTCCTATCTACAAAAATGTGGAATTTTGCATTTTTTGCCAGAAGGCAGATCACGGATGCGTGTTTATTTGTTTTTTTTTTGTTTTTTTGTTTTTTTTTTTTTCTTTTTCCCAGGGGTGATCGTATCGACCCAGTTGTCCTAGAATGTTGCAAGAGGGCTCATTCTAACGGAAATGAAAAGTTCTAGTGCCCTTTTTAAGTGACCAAAAAAATTGGAGGGCACCTAGGCCCCCTCCCACGCTAATTATTTTCCCAAAGTCAACGGATCAAAATTCTGAGATAGCCATTTTATTCAGCGTAGTCGAACAACTTTATAACTATGTCTTTGGGGACGACTTACTCCCCCACAGTCCCCGTGGGAGGGGCAACAAGTTACAAACTTTGACCTGTGCTTACATATAGTAATGGTTATTGGGACGTATACAGGCGTTTTCAGGAGGATTTTCTTGGTTTGGGGGAGGGGTTGAGAAGAGGGGGATATGCTGAGGGAACTTTCCTTCGAGAATTTGTAATGGGAGAAGAAAATTTCCATGAAGGGAGAGCAGGATTTACTGGCATTATTTAAAAAAAAACAATTAAAAAATAAAAGGGAAAAAGCTTTTTCAGCTGGAAGTAAGGAACAGCAATAAAATTTAAAACAAACAGAAACTATTACCCATATGGGGGGCTCACCTCCTTCTAATACCTCGCTCTTTACGCTAAAGTATTTTCAGTAATTTCAACTACTTATTCTACGGCTTTTGTGATTCAGGGGGTCATTCTTAATGAATTGGGATAAAATTTAAGCTTTAGTGTAAAGAACGAGGTGCTGACGATGGGGTGAATCCCCTCATATATGTAATAAAAACATGAGAATACAAAATTTCTTTACGTAAGCTAATTTATAAGTTACGTAAATCTTTTACCAATAAAAAGATTCGTAAAAAATTAAAAGTTCTAGTTGCCTTTTTAATTAACCAAAAAATCGGGGGGCAACTAGGCTTCGTCCCCCGCTCTTTTTTTCTCAAAATCATTCGATCAAAATTATGAGAAAGCCATTGAGCCAAAAAAAAAAAAAAAATGCAAATTTCGTTTTGATTATTCCTCTGCGGGGAGCCAAAATCAAAACATGCATTGATTCAAAAACGTTCAGAAATTAAATAAAAAAAACAAGTTTTTTTAACTGAAAGTAAGGAGCGACATTAAAACTTAAAACGCACAGAAATTACTTCGTATATGAAAGAGGCTGCTTCCTCATCAACGCCCCGCTCTTTACGCTAAAGTTTTTTACTGTTTTAAAAAGAAGAATTGAGAGAAAGAGTCAAACTTTAGCGTAAAGAGCGGGGCGTTGATGAGGAAGCAGCCTCTTTCATATACTCTTGGGTATGGCATCTCCGGGGGCATAGCTTTTAGACCTTGTGATTATTTTAAATAGAATGGTTTTTAATATTTCTACCAGTGTAAAGAGTAATATCTAAGTGGGCAGGAGCGGTGGAGGGGGGGGGGGCTGTTTACCCCCCATTCCTTTTGTAACACACCTCTCAACATGATTTTAAGTTCCAGCTTAAAAACCTTTACCATTCCTTAAGTAAACTACTGTACCCTTTGGCAGCCCTCCTACATATAGGGTGTTCCGATTTTGTTTGACACCCCTTCAACATTTTTTAAAGGTTTTATCTTACTACCCTTAGCCTTTTTGATAACTCAGTATCAAACATGCCCCTGTTCCCAACAACTCACCTTATTTAAGGTAACTTATATAACTTACAACCCTTTATCCAGGGACAACAGGAGGGGGGACTCATCATTGGAAGCAAAGTTATTTGACTTTTCGACTATTAGGAACAAGATGGCTGTTACACAAATTTGATTAGATCTCTTTAGGGAAATACAGCTAAAAAGAGCATGGGAGGGGGACTGGTTGTCCTCTGACCATTTATTAACAGCCATCGTAACATGTTCTGAAAGCTTACACTTAATACCCTCAGCTGTTGTCGATATATTGCAGATACGCCTTTTCGAGTAACTGGATGTACATGGTACATCTAAAACGCACACTCTGAGCACACTGAGAATCAAACATTCACTCTTTTTCTAATAGCTGGTTACCCTCCAATCTCTTTTCAACATCTCCCCAAAATAACACCTAATAAACCTCAGCTGTTCCTTAGCAATTGTTGATATTTAATTTCAAAACCAGAAAATAGAAAGTGTGTTTTGACTTGTTTGGCATCCCTCCCAATGTTTCTCTAAAGTACCACTTTAATAATCTAAGTTTTTTGAGGATCCAAGACTTTACAGCCCTGGCGCCAGGGACAGGGGTTTATAAACCGCGGAGGAATAGTTATTTGACCTCTGGGCTATTTTAAAAAAGCTGACTATCTAAAAATTTCCATCACATACATTTGGGGAAAAGACCATGAGGGATTTTTCACCTCTGACCACTTTTGATTCTTAAAAAGGGCACTCGAACTTTCAATTCCAAACCAAATGAACCCCTCAAAAGTTTTTACGACTACCCATTCTATAAAAACCTTATATGTCAACAATAGGCAATTTTTTTAACTTAAAGCTCTTGCCCCATGGGATGGGAGGGATTTCAACACCAGAGACATGGTGTTTTGACCTCTTGACAATTTTGATCAAAATGGCTATCTCAAAATTTTTATCAGATAAATTTGGAGAAAAGAGGGTGTTTGTGGGGAGGGGGGTGAGTACCCTTCGATCACTTTTGTTTCTTAAAAAGGAGACTATAACGTTCAATTTCCCACCGAATGAGTCTCCTCCGAAGTTTATACGACTACCACTTTCATATAAACCTTATGTGTTAATTAAATAAAAAAAAACAAGTTTTTTTAACTGAAAGTAAGGAGTGACATTAAAACTTAAAACGCACAGAAATTACTTCGTATATGAAAGAGGCTGCTTCCTCATCAACGCCCCGCTCTTTACGCTAAAGTTTGACTCTTTCTCTCAATTCTTCTTTTTGAAACAGTAGTTTTGATGTAGCTATTGATATCAAAATTAATTTTTTTTTGAGTTTTGGTTACTATTGAGCCGGATCGCTCCTTACATACAGTTCGTTACCACGAACTGTTTGATACCAGAAAAATACATTAAAGTGATTTGTGCTATGTACGAGAATAATACTGCTGCGGTTAAGGTAGGAAATGAGGTTAGCAACTGTTTTTGTATTAAATCAGGAGTTAAGCAGGGTTGTGTTCTATCCTCCTTTATATGGATCATATTGATGGACTTCGTCTTAAGGAGCACAGGAAAGGCAATTGGAGACCATGGAATCAAATGGGGAGGAAGAACACTCCTGAACTTAGATTATGCTGATGATTTAAGCATATTAGATGAAAATGTGAGCAAAATGAATGAATTTTTAAAGGTTTTGCGAGTTCAGGGTGCTAAAATAGGCTTGAAAATTAATATTAAGAAGACTAAGTCACTAAGGCTAGGAATAAGTGAAGATGAACAGGTGACATTAGGTAACGAAAAGATTGATCAGGTTGGGAGCATCAGTTACCTTGGTAGTATTATTAGTAAAGATGGTGGGAGCAGTGAAGATGTTAAAAGTAGAATAGCTAAGGCTCAGCATGTTTTTCACAGTTAAAAAAAGTTTGGAAGAATAGAAAGATAAGTCTACAAACCAAGATTGGAATATTGGAAGCTACAGTGATGACAGTGGTCAAATATCGCTCTGAAGCATGGGCACTCCGAAAAGCAGATGAAAATTTACTAAATTTTTTCCAGAGAAATTGCCTACGGATTGTTCTGGGTACCCGGATGACTGACCGTATTTCAAACAGTAGGTTGTACGAAAAGTTTGGTTCAATCCCGCTTTCTGGGGCTATAATGAAAGAAAGGTTGAAATGGCTAGGCCACGTTCTACGGATGAAGGATGACAAATTACCGAAGATTGTCCTTTTTGGCCAACCGTCTGGGGCTACACGGAAAGCAGGTCGTCCTTGTCTGGGTTGGGAGGATGTCATAAATAAAGATTTAAAGGAAATGGGAACTTCCTAGGAGGGTCTAAAGAGGGAGGCTTTAAATAGATTAGGTTGGAGGAGGAGCGTGCTTAGCTGTGTTGGACTCTGGCGGCTTGGTGCTGCAGTGAGCTATTAGTAGTAGTAGTAGTAGCAGTATATCATCTCTGCTTTAATAATAATTTTTGGTCATTTTGAGTTTGAATTATTATTTGAATTTCTTTCTGCTGTTGTTTTGTCATTTTTATTTTTAAAAGGTTGTAAATAGAAAAGACAATATTTATAATATATTTTAATATTTATTCTTTATATCATCTATTCTTTAATAGTAATTTTTGGTCGTTTTGAGTTTGAGTAATTATTTGATTTTATTTCTGCTGTAGTTTTGTCATTCTTATTTTTCAATGCTGTAAATAGAAAGAAACATCTGTAATAAAAATTAATATGTATTCTTTATATCATCTTTTTCATAATAATAATTTTTATTGTTTTGATTTTGAATTATTATTTGAATTTACCTTTGCTGGTCTTGAGTTTAAGTTGGCTATTTAGCTTTTTTTTTAAACAACTTAATATTTATTTTTTATATCATCTATTCTTTAATAATAATTTTTGGTCGTTTTGACTTTGAATTATTATTTGAATTTATTTCTGCTGTAATTTTGTCGTTTTTATTTTTCAATATTTTAAATAGAAAAGAAAATATTTATAATATATTTTAATATTTATTCCTTATATCATATATAGCTTAAAAATAATTTTTGGTCGTTTTGAGTTTGAGTTATTATTTGAATTTATTTCTTCTGTAGTTTTGTCATTCTTATTTTTCGATGTTGTAGATAGAAAAAAATATTTGCAATAAAAATTAATATGTATTCTTTATATCATTTATTCTTTAATAATAATTTTTATTGTTTTGAGTTTGAATTATTGTTTGAATTTATCTTTGTTGGTGTTGAGTAGAGGATGGCTGTTTACCTTTTTTTTTTAAATAGCTTTATATTGATTTTTTATATCATCTATTCCAAACTCGTTTTGAGTTTTGAGTTATTATTTGAATATATTTCTGCTGTAGTTTTGTCATTTTTATTTTTCAGTGTTAAAATAGAAAAGGAAATATTTATAATATATTTTAATATTTATTCTTTATATAATCTATTCTTTATTAATAATCTTTGGCGGTTTTGAGTTTGAGTTATAATGTGAATTTATTTCTGCTGTAGTTTTGTCATTCTTATTTTTCAATGTTGTAAATAGAGAAGAAAATATTTTCAGTATATTTTAATATTTATTCTTTATATAATCTATTCTTTAGTAATAATTTTTGGTCGTTTTGAGTTTGAGTTATTATTTAATTTTATTTCTGCTGTAGTTTTGTCATTCTTATTTTTCAATGTTGTAATTAGAAAAAAATATTTATATTATAATTTAATATTTATTCTGTATACAATCTATTCTTTAATAATAATTTACGGTTGTTTTGAGTTCGAGTTGTTATTTGAATTTATTTGTGCTACAGTTTTGTCATTCTTATTTTTCAAAGTTGTAAATACAAAAGAAAATATTTGTAATATAATTTAATATTTATTCTTTACTAGCTGTTGGGGTGGCGCTTCGCGCCACCCCAACACCTAGTTGGTGGGGGCGCTTCGCGCCCCCCCCAAGCCCCCCCGCGCGCGTAAGTCGTTACGCGCCATAATAGTTACGCGCCATTGTAGTTGTGTCCCTATGTCCCACCTGTGAATATAGATATATATATATATATATGGTTTTAACTACGTAAAACTTGCGAATATACAACATTCTTTGCTGTCCCATTGTCTTTGCATATAAATAGATTGTCAGGTTATCCCCCTGTTTCCCCCGGTGTCCCCGTTGTAGTTGTGTCCCTGTGTCCCGGTCGTCATTTATATTCCCTGTGTCCCGGGTCCCGGTCATCATTTGTATCCCGGTGTCCCGGTCTGTATATACATTCGTTTTTTAGTTTTGTTTTTCTCCTTTATTTTTTTCCTTTTTTTTTCTTTTTTAGCTTATTTAGATTTTTAGATTTTTTAGTTTTTTTTATTAGTTTTTAGTTTTTATTTCTTTTTAGTTTTTTTGTCCCGGTCGTCATTTATATCCCCCTGTTTCCCCCGGTGTCCCCGTTGTAGTTGTGTCCCTGTGTCCCGGTCGTTATTTATATTCCCTGTGTCCCGGTCGTCATTTGTATCCCGGTGTACCGGTCTGTATATACATTCGTTTTTTAGTTTTGTTTTTCTCCTTTATTTTTTTCCTTTTTTTTTCTTTTTTAGTTTATTTAGATTTTTAGATTTTTTAGTTTTTTTATTAGTTTTTAGTTTTTTTTTCTTTTTAGTTTTTTTGTAGTTTTTACCTTCTTTTTAGTTTTGTTAATTTTTTTTTTTACTTGTGTCCTGGTCGTCATTTATACTCCCTGTGTCCCGGTGCTTTGTTGATTGCTAATCGAACATTCCTTTTGTCCTGGTCGCTTTCTCTTTGAGTGTCGTCATTTATTTTTTTCTTTTTTAGTTCTTTTAGTTTTTACCTTTTTTAGTTTTTTTTTAGTTTTTAGTTTTTTTAGTTTTTTACCTTTTTTTAGTTTTTTTAGTTTTTTAGCTTTTTTATTTTTTTTATTAGTTTTTAGTTTTTTTGTAGTTTTTGCCTTTTTTTTTAGTTTTTTGTCCTGGTCGCTTTCTCTTTGAGTGTCGTCATTTATTAGTTTTTTCCTTTTTTTTTTTAGTTTTTTATTGGTTTTTACCTTTATTTTAGCTTATTTTTCAGTTTTTTCCTTTTTTTTAGTTTTTTTTTATTTTTTATTTTTTTTAGTTTTTTACCTTTTTTTAGTTTTTTTAGTTTTTTTAGTTTTTTAGCTTTTTTACTTTTTTTATTAGTTTTTAGTTTTTTTTTGTAGTTTTTGCCTTTTTTTAGTTTTTTCAGTTTTTTTTTTTAGTTTTTTATTGGTTTTTACCTTTATAGTTTTTTTAGTTTTTTAGCTTTTTTATTTTTTTTATTAGTTTTTAGTTTTTTTTGTAGTTTTTGCCTTTTTTTAGTTTTTTCAGTTTTGACGTCACCTAATCCAGTTTTTTCAGGTGACGTCACCTGACACATCCATCCACACATCCATCCACACATCCACAGACAGACAACTTATTTTTATATATATAGATATCATCTTTTCTTTAATAATAATTTTTGGTCGTTTTGAGTTTCAGTTATTATTTGAATTTATTTTTGCTGTAGTTTCGTCATTCTTGTTTTTCAATGTTGAAAATAGAAAGAAATATTTGTAATATAAATTAATATGCACTCTTTAATAGTCTATTCTTTAATAATAATTTTTGGTCGTTTTGAGTTTGAGTTCTTATTTGAATTTATTTCTACTGCAGTTTTAGTTATTCTTACTCTTCAAAGTTGTTAATAGAAAAGCAAATATTTATAATATAATATAATATTTATTCTTTAAATCATCTATTCTTTAATAATAATTTTTGGTCGTTTTGACTTTCAGTTATTATTTGAATTTATTTCTGCTGTAGTTTTGTCATTCTAAATTTTCCATGTTGAAAATAGAAAGAAATATTCGTAATATAAATTAATATGTACTCTATAATAGTCTATTCTTTGATAATAATTTTTGGTCGTTTTGATTTTCAGTTATTATTTGAATTTATTTCTGCTGTAGTTTTGTCATTCTTTTTTTTCAATATTGTAAATAGAAAGAAATATTTGTAATATAAATTAATATGTATTCTTTATATCATCTCTGCTTTAATAATAATTTTTGGTCGTTTTGAGTTTGAATTATTATTTGAATTTATTTTTGCTGTTGTTTTGTCATTTTTAACTTAAGCAGTTCTGAGATATGAAATTCTTTGAAACTCCCTGAAAAAACAAACAAACAAATGACCACAGATTTGCAATTTAATATGCAATTACTGATATTTATTCCTTAAAGTTTTAATATCTTTTTAATTATTAAAATAAGAAAAGTGACAACATTTAAAATGTATTGTGTTTTCAATAAAGTGTAAATGATGCTCTGATCTTGAGAAGGCATTGGGTTACGTTGGAGAATCTCTCCATGGAGGAATTTATCATGAGGGAAGAAAATTTACATGAAGAGGCCGCAGGATTTTCTAGCATTATTTAAAAAAAAACAATGAAAAAATAAACAAAAAAGTTTTTTCAGCTGAAAATAAGGAGCAGCATTAAAACCTAAAAAGAACATAAAATATTACGTATATAAGGGGGTTCGTCTCCTCCGCAATACCTCACTCTGTAGGCTAAATTATTACTAGTGATTTCTGTTATTTATTCTATGGCCTTTGTGATTCAGGGATCATTCTTAAAGCATTGGGACAAAATTCAAGCTTTAGTGTAAAGAGGGAGGTATTGACGAGGGGGTGAACCCCCCTTATATATAATAAAAATATGCAAATGTAGAAGTTCTTTACGCAAGTCAATTCGTAAGTTACGTATATTTATTACTAATTAAAACCTTCGTAAAAAATTCTAGTTGCCTTTTTAAGTAGCCAAAATTGGAGTGTGACTAGGCCTACTCCCCCAACCCTTTCCTTATTAAAATCGTCCGATCAAATCTATGAGAAAGCCATTTAGCCAAAAAAAAAATTATATGCTAATTTTGTTTTAATTATTCATGGGTGGTGAACCAAAATCATAACATGTAGTAATTAAAAAAACGTTCAGAAATTAAATATAAGAAAAAAAGTTTTTTAACTGCGAGTAAGGAGTGACATTAAAACTTAAAACGAGCAGAAATTATTCTCTATATAAAAGAGGTTGTCCCCTTCTCAACGCCTCCCTCTTTACGCTAAATTTTTTTACTGTTATAAAAAGTAGAGTTACTTTAAAGAGTCAAACTTTAGCGTAAAGAGAGAGGTGTTGAGGAAGAGATAACCCCTTTTTATACAGAGTAATTTCTGTTCGTTTTAAGTTTTAATGTTACTCCTTACTTGCAGTTAAAAAAAACCTGTTTCTTTTTATTTAATGAAAGTAGGTACCAACATTAAAACTTAAAAAACAGAAATTATTGTATGTATAATGCGGGAGGGCTTGCCTTTCTCATCCATCACTCTTTATGCTGAAGCTTAAATGCACTTCTTGTTCCAAATCTACAACCCCTTTGCGGAAGCAGTCGTTCTTAAACAATTGGGCAATATTCAGACTTTAGCTTAAAGACTTGGAGGGCTGAGGAGTGGCAGCCCCCCCTCATATGAAATCGATGAATTTGGAGTAATATATATATCATAGACCTACGGATAAGGTAAAAACACTACTCAATGCCTTTTTTATGCTGTTCTTTAAGCCCTTTAAGAAGCCCTACGGTGGCCGGCGTTTAACTCCTCCCTGGCGTTAACACCTGGAAAATGACCAACCTCCCCGCAGAAAATACCTCCCCTCCCCACAAAAAACGCAACAGAAATATATATATATTTTATATATATATATATATATATATATATATATATATATATATATATATATATATATATATATATATATATATATATATATATATATATATATATATACATATAGATAGATAGATAGATAGATAGATAGATAAGATTTTATTTTCACCAAAATATTCAGGGCACTGCCAAATTTCTTTGTTATAGTCAAATTAAAAAGTGAAGCAGAAGAAAAAAAGAAAACAAAGAAAACAAAACACTTATCAATCCTCCTGATTTTTGTTATAACTTTTTACAAAACTAGGTATAAAACTCTTCGCTAACCGCCCGTGGGCACAGCTTACCGGCTGAAGTTTGTCAACAGGCACTGCAACCCTGCACGAAAGTCGTTTTGTTGTGGATTGAGGGGGGAACAGGGTTTTGTGGATTGGTGGATCAGAAATTTTCTTTTGAAATCCATGCAGAGTTTCTCTCTTCTTTTTTCCAGAGTTTATATTTTAAACTTTGTCAGCAGCTCTTCATACAACATTTCTGCCTGCTTCGAAACTATCATTAGAGCTCTTTCCTGAACTCTTGCGAGCCTGGGACTTTGCTCAGCCGTCAGTTCAAAATGACGTACAGGAGCTGCATATTCCAGAATTGGGCGAATAAAAGATCTAATGGTAAAATTCTAGTTAATTGACCTCTTGCTATCTCGGAAAGAGTTTAGGTTAGGAAAATGAAACTTCCAGGGATGAATCTACAGACTAAAGTATGCCCCGGGAACGTATTTTAAAGTACCCACCTCCACTCCTTCTCCCTCTAGAGGGCCCTGAAATTTGCCCACATGACAGGTATATACCAACTGGAATTTTGACAAAACAACATTTTACCTTAATTTACATTTACTAGTTGCTTTTTCTCTGCCTTTAGTTCTCGAAATACAATTCCTGTTATTTGTGTAGATTTTTGAGCCATATCAATGTTTTTTTTTCAAAATTTAGGACATGTATTTGCATATCTTTAAAACCTTATAAAATGGAATTGAGCAGAGTTATGAAGCTGAAAATAATTTTGTTGTACTTCAATTAAGCAGAAGATCTATTTTGCAAGGTTTCACTTTTATAACACACATATTTTCAAAGGTAGTCAAAGGTCAGGGCCCTCTAGAGGGAGAAGGAGTGGAGGTAGTGGCTTCAAAATACCTTCCCGGGGCATATTTTAGTCTGTAGATTCATCCCTGAAACTTTCATTTTCCTAACCTAAACCCTTTCCGAGATAGCAAGAAGTCAATTAACTAGAATTTTACCAATCTAATTATTGGGAGGAGGTGATCAGGAGGGGTGCTATGTTTCGAAATAAGCTTGAGCATATGCAGCCCCGCATTACCCCTTTTTACTAGACTAGTTGTGTTCGCTTCCCATTTTAAATCACTGGTTATAATAACTCCCAAGAGTTTAATCTTACTGACTTTAAGAGAATCAGAGATTGTTGGTAGGAACTTAGGTTCAAAATAAACTTAAAATAGAAGATTTACTGTCATTTGCTGTCATATTTGAAACGGAAGCTTTAGTCTTCACATTATCAACTAAAATTTGAGCTTAGCTACATTCATTTGCTTCACAAATTTTTCCAAGGGTATGGTCATCAACATATTTCCAACGGACCTCACAATCATTAGCAATATTATTAATCATAACTAGAAAGAGAATAGGACCCAGGATGGTACCTTGAGGTACACCACAAAAAACTGGCTCAGGCTCAGAGAAAGATTTTTTATATTTTAAAATTTGGAATCCATTTATTAAAAAGCTCGGAATGATTTTTACAACAGCAAGGTTCACTCTAAAATCGATTAAAAGTTTAGAAATTAAAATGTTATGATCAATCAGATTGAAACCCTTTTTAAAATCAATTGTTATTAAGTTTATCCATTTACCAGGCTCATCAACATGCTTAAAAATAAAATGTAAAAAACTGACTAGATAATGGGATGTTGATGTATTCTTTCTGTCACCGTACTGATGAGGGTCAAGGAGGGATTCAACTTCAGCTTTTAGCCAATTTGCTACAAAGCTTTCGTACATTTTGCAGAACAAGGGGGTCAAAGTGATTGGTCTCACGCCGTTGAAATTAAGTTCAGTATTTTTTTTTGGGATTGAAGTAACAAACCCCGTTTTCCATATCTCTGGGTAAACTGAAGAAGTTGAAATGCAATTCAAAATTTGCAAAATTCAAAAACGGATCCGCAATTGAGCGGATCCGTTCCAATTATGTAAATCACGTATGCAAGACTTCTGCTTATTTTTCCAACCAAGTTTCATCCCAATCCCTCCAATCTAAGCGTATCCCATCATTTTAGGTCTCCCCACCCCAAACTTCCCCCAATGTCACCAGATCCAGTCAGGATTTAAAATAAGAGCTTTGAGACACGATATCCTTCTAAAACTCAAATTTCATGGATATCCAATCACCCGTTCGTAAGTTAAAAATACCTTATTTTTTCTAATTTTTCAGAATTAACCCCCCCCCCCCAACTACCCCAAAGAGAGCGGATCTGTTCTGGTTATGTCAATCATGTTTCTAGAACTCGTGTTTTTTTCCACCAAGTTTCATCCCGATCCCTCCACTCTAAGTGTTTTCCAATTTTTAGGTTTCTCCCTCCCAACTCCCCCCCAATGTCACCAGATCCGGTAGGGTTTAAAATAAGAACTCTGAGCCACGATATCCTTCTAAATATCAAATTTCATTGAGATCCGATCACCCGTTCGTAAGTTAAAAATACCTAATTTTTTTATTTTTTCAGAAATACCCCCCCCCCAACTACCCAAAAGAGAGCGGATCTGTTCCGTTTATGTCAATCATATATCTAGGACTTTTGTTTATTTTTCCCACCATGTTTCATCCCGATCCCTCCATTCTAAGTGTTTTTCAAGTTTTAGGATTCCCCCTCCCAACTCCCCGCCCCCATCACCAGATCCGGTCGGAATTTAAAATAAGAGCTCTAAGACACTATATCCTTCTAAACATCAAATTTCATTGAGATCCGATCACCCGTTCGTAAGTTGAAAATACCTCATTTTTCTAATTTTTAAGAATTACTCCCCCCCCCAACTACCCCAAAGAGAGCAAATCAGTTCCGATTATGTCAATCATGTATCTGGAACTTGCGCTTATTTTTCCCATCAAGTTTCATCCTGATCCCTCTACTCTAAGTGTTTTCCAAGATTTTAGGTTTCCCCCCTCCAACTCCCCCCAATGTCATTAGACCCAGTCGGGATTTAAAATAAGAGCTCTGAGACACAATATCATTCCAAACATCAAATTTCATTAAGATCCAATCACCCACTCATAAGTTACAAATACTTCAATTTTTCTATTTTTTCCGAATTAACCGGCCCCTTCTCCCCCCCCCCAGATGGTCAAATCGGGAAAACGACAATTTCTAATTTAATCTCGTGCGGTCCCTGATACGCTTGCCAAATTTCATTGTCCTAGCTTACCTGGAAGTGCCTAAAGTAGCAAAACCGGGACTTTAGGTTTTCCCCCTTCAACTCCCCCCAATGTCATCAGATCCGGTCAGAATTTAAAATAAGAGCTCTGAGACGCAATATCATTCCAAACATCAAATTTCATAACGATCCAATCACCCGCTGATAAGTTAAAAATACTTCATTTTTTCTATTTTGTACGAATTAACCGGGCCCCCACTCCCCCCCCAGATAATCAAATCGGGAAAACGATTATTTCTAATTTAATCTGGTCCGGTCCCTGATACGCTTGCCAAATTTCATCGTTCTAGCTTACCTGGAAGTGCCTAAAGTAGCAAAACCGGGACCGACAGACCGACAGACCGACAGACAGACAGACAGACAGACCGACAGAATTGGCGACTGCTATATGTCACTTGGTTAATACCAAGTGCCATAAAAACGGAGAAAAATGTAAAACATAACATGGAAAAACACATAATCAAGAACTATAGAAATGTTTAAGCCAGGGGTGGTTCCATTTTGCCTGGAAATTAGAAATCAACCGGTTTACCTCGATACTGGGGTCTGCAATCCTGTGTTTATCAATCATAAAAGTATTTCTCGTTCACAAGGGGCATCACATCAGGAACTTCGCGAACCTAAAATAAAGGGACCGGAGCTTGCGTTTTTGGGTGTCAGGTAATAAATTCCAAAATGGCGCGATATATAGAATGCAAAAGTGCGACAGCGCTATACATATTGGCGAGATACTTTCGGCATAAGAGGAGTCTGTTGGCGATGATAGACCCATACGCGGTGCGGAGTTTTTTCTCGACATGTTTGACGAGCAGTAGACGAGTTTCATTAAGGTTACAGCCTATGGGTAAACCCAGATACACGACGTGAGATGAAATGGTGATTGATTCGCTACCCAGCAGGAGGTGTTCAGGCTCAGAAGGACTATCGTTGAAAAAAAGAACTGAAGATTTAGAAGTATTGAAAGCCAGGCCGATTTTTCGGTATTCATCACGCAGGATCAAGAAATTAGATTGTAGATCCCTAATAGACCGACTTAGATTTAATAGATCGTCCGCGTATGTAAGTAGCGACACATTTATATTCTTGGAGATACATGAAACATTTACAAATGCCTGGGCATTTAAAATACTGTTATTGTACAAACTTGGGGTTAATAATCAACCCTGGCGGACACCTTTCTTTACGGGAACAACCACTGATGTGATGCGGTTACCTATTTTTATACGCACTTTTAAACGACAATATATATCGTACAGTACGCTAGTGACACGGAGGTTTACACCTTGCTGGTAAGCGGCTAAAAGGGTTTGAGCGTGAATCGACGAATCAAACACTCTACTCACATCAAAAGCACTAATCACTATAAGGTCACCAGATTCGTGAGAATCTGCTAGAATAGCGGCAAGACTGAAGAGAGCGTGAGCACAACCCAGACCCGGTCGGAAACCGAACTGGTGGTCAGGCATTCAGCACGAATATTGAATTTCTTTTGAGACTAAGATCTCTAGAACTTTACAGAGCACTGGAGCAACAGTAATTGGCCTGTAAGAAGAGCAATGGTCTGTTGGTTTCCCTTTTTTAAGGATGGGCGAGAGCAAACCGACACAAAAAGAGTCAGGCACTATACCAGTGGCGAAAATAATCAGGAATAGCAGCGTCGGAAATTCAATAAGCATAGTAGTACCGTGTAGCAGATTTAGCGCACACAGTTCGTCTACAACACGGGAATGTTTCTTCTTCAGCTTTAAAGTAGCTTCATGTACGCTTCTGTAGGTAATGACAAAATCAGGAACACACTGGCTGGATAATATCGATTCTAGCTGGTTTGCGAAGGGATTAGACGTATTTGGGTCTGGGGTACTGAATTCGTTGGAAAGGTAGATTCCCAATCTTTTTCGCTAATCAAATCATGAGGTTTTCCGGCGACCGGTTCGCTCAACCGGGCTTTCTAGATTAGTTTTGGGTCACTTACGATTCCGGAGGAGTACTCTTCTTTTAATTTGGTACGATGAGCTTTCAGCTGCTTGTCAAATTTTCGTTTCGGCCATAAACGGACAGAATTAACAGGACCAGATTTGGGCCTATCACAATCTTGCCAGATTCTAAACCAAAACTTAGCATCGTTGCAACACTTAATCAGGGCCGGATTTTACGAGAATTTGTGAATTTCTGTTTTCATTTTAACCTTTCTAGTAGGAACTGCTTTTTTCAGCTAAGAGAAGCGAGTGAGTAATCTCGGCACAAAATATATTGATGAGTACTCTCGCATCCGCGGGATCAAATTCAAATTCACTTGGAGTAAATGGAAGAGGATTTGTATCTTTACAAGAAGTAGGTTCAGCACCTGATGATACAAAGTAGTATTAATTTTATCCCATTCACTTATTACTTTCCACTTGTCGTTCTTGGGTTGACGCAGAGCTGGTTTTATGCTTAAAGATGCTAGTAGGGGTAAGTGATCAGCTAAGACAGCGTCTTTTAGAACAGTTATACTTCCGTTAATATTCTTAGAGCAGGCCGTATGGTCAATGTTTGAAACGAGCCCAGAATTATGAACGAAGGAGTAATCACTGTCTTTTGGGAGGATGAAAAGTTTGTCATGAAAGATGCCGTTTAAAAGCTGACTACGGGCACACGTACTGTCAAGCAGGTTACAGTTGAAGTCCCCCATGACTACGCATTGCAAATCTCTCTGGGTCACAGACTTCAGACACTTCGCTAGTTCGTGAACTGCGTTCATAAACTTGTGCTCCGATTCGTCATCATGGTACTTTGTAGGAAGATATACGTTGGAGAATGCGATACTGCCGGAAGATATAGCCAAGAAGTGATCATGCGTAAATAACACCTTACTCTCAATATACGTGTGGCAAATAATTGCCAAGCCACCGGAGGGGTGTCCGAAAGACCGAATTTTTGCGGGCTCGAAGTAAAAAGTAAGTTCGTGCGAGAACTTTAGGAGAGAAATATTGTGAGGAGAGATCATATGTTCTTGTATAAACATAATGTCACAGTTTGCACAAAATTTTTGAATTATGGCAAGTTTGTTGGGGACTCCTCCGTTCATGTTCCATGACGTAATTTTGACACAGGCTGGGCTATTAGATATTGGGCCGCTTCAGCTCACTGATGATTTTTATTATTGTGGGGCACCTGAAGGAATGGCAAATGTCTATATTTAATTTTTGATTACTGACAGTATCATCATTTTCCATAAGCGAAAATGATTCGTTAGTCTCATTTGTACCATTTTTCTCAGCACTTTCAGCCGGCTAATCACTAGAGACAAGCATGACCACTTTTTCTATTTCTAAGTTCACTACGCCTATTATTCTTTTTTATCCCTTGCAAGGCTGGAGTCAGCCATCGTAATTTGAAATTCGGGTGAGAGCAAATAGCTATTACTAGTTCAACGAAGGCTTTCTCTTCCAATTCAATTGAGAAAACCTGTAAGAAGTGTTAATACAAACCACCTAAAATGATCTCTACTAATGACAAAGCATGCTTGAGAATACAGATAGCCTGAAGTCCTTTTAGTTTAGCCTCCAAACCACAAAGTACTGGCAAAATAACACCAAAATAGCAATTTTTTCGTCTTGCAAAAATCTAAGGCTTGGCACAATGGATCTGTAATAAGCACATACTCCTTAAGCAGATACCTCTCCACCAGCTTCAACTTTGAAAGTTCTAGTTTATCAAAGACACTAGATAACCTTTCCGCATCAAATATGTCTACAACAGGCTTTGCTACATCATGGAGAGAGTTTCAGAGTGCAGCATTTGCGATACGACTAGGTCCCTTCCAAAAATTTCCAAAAACTTGTCGGTAGCTTTTAAGCTATGATTTTCGGCATTCCATATGCTTTGGAGTTTGAACATAGCGGGTTGATAAAGACTTTAAAATAAAAAATTAAAAAATGCTCAATCGCAATCCTTTTGTGCAACCGGGCTCACTGTATGACTGCAACATCACAAATGCTCTGAGAGATGAGCATTTTCACTGTCGACATCATCTATGCTGTTGTCGAGAATATTACTCACAGATTACTTCGCCACTGTTTATTTATGACAGTCAGTCCCATTATCAAAATCTTCCAAAGCACTAAAAACTGAATTGTCAGCAGTGGTGCAAAGATAGTCAGTTTCACGAAAAAGTACAGTCAAGGATCGTTTTATTGTTATATACTTCCATTGAACACATGAATTCAGTCTATTTTCAGATCATAACCAGTTTATTTTGTATACCCAGTTTTCACAAAGGATGATTTTTTGAATATTTTTATCTCATTTGCTTCGGATAATTGGAAAATATTATAACTGTTGTTGTGGATGCCAGAGCACGATGGAATAAACGTTTGCAGATATCCATGGTCCATTGGGCTACCCGCCACGAAGGTGATTGTCAATGCCATCCGTGGGCCTGCTCACTACATGATAAGTAATTTTTTGATTTTTCTCGTTTTTATCTTCAGGATGTCCTTTAAACAGTTTGATTTAGCCCTAGCTCATTTCCACGGATTCCCGCAATGGCCGGTCAGAGTACTACAGATCGTCAAGGACAGCAAAGGCTATCTTTTGTTTTCTGCTACGGAAATCGCAAGGAAATAATACTCATTAAAATAAGTTTGACACTTTATGAAGCTAATATAAAGGAAGCGTCGCAAAAAACGAGAAAACAAGTAAAGTTTGTATTTGAAGAAGCTGAAAGCTCTCCGAAAATCTTCAAACAAAGCATGGTTTACGCCCCCCTCAAAATTAGTAAGCCAGCGAGCTCGTCAGGTCATTTGTTTGTGAAATTTGTTGCTGGTGAGGATAAGATTGCAGGAACGCAAAATTCAATGTTCGGAAAAATTACTGAGAAAATTTTTGAAAATTGCGGGGATAAACAACAGAAAAGTCGAAAATCCTTAAAGCAAATTTCTGAAACGATAATTAATGAAATTTATGCCTCAGTGTCCCTAGAGTTCACACTATAGTTCCAGAGCATATTAAAGTCATGTAAAAGTTTGATAGTAGAAATTCAAGGATTAAGAAATTGCATCACGCAGATGGACAGTAAAATAGACGATTTGAACAAGAAAAGCTCCTAGATAGCCTAGTTTTCAACGGTGTGAGGCATTTAACTGGTGAAGATTTGAAAGCAGCAACAACGAATATCATAAAACAAAAAATGGGAATCACTGGTTTATCACAAAATGACATTCAGAGTATTTACTGCTACGTTTAAATAATTACGTTACACAAGACAAAAGAGATATTACACCGGTGATTGTGAAATTGAGAAACAGCAAAAAAGCAAGGAAAGTTTTCAAAAGCAAAATTAAACTTGCTAAGTCGGGTATTTTCGTGTCTGAGGCCCTAACCAAACACCGTCATGAAATTCTGAATATGTCTTACCTTTTGAAGTGCAAAATGTCTGGTTTGATCGTGGAGTAATTCTCGTAAAGCTCCCAACAGATGTCATTGGTTGCAGGGTTTGGTCACTAGTGGATTGCTTTCAGTTGCTCGTGCTTATTTTGTTGTTTTGGTTTATTGTTCATATATGCGTTATGTACCAATTGATAGACAGTGAGGTTGATGCGGTTGTAAAGTTGCCCGTTTGATATTGATAGTCATTTACTTTTGGATTTGGTGAATGAAGAGTCTACAGTGATCTATAAACCTTTGCAGTTTAGTAAATATCGTGATTCCTTGTATCTTTGAATTATGCAAAATGCTGGTTTCAATACTTGTTAGTCTACAACCTTACTTCTTTGCATGATGAGATATTTGATTTTCTTTCGAATTGTCAGAAGCTCCATGTTATGGCCTTTTGTGAAAATTTTTTGAGTCAGGATAGTCCTCTCTTGTCTTTTAGTTTTCCAAGCTGCCGGCTTACCATAAGGAGTAGAGCTTCAATGAACTGCGGCGGGCTCGGTTTGATAGTAAGTGATTTACCTAAATGAAAGCCAAGGGAGGATCTTTATGTCTGGAAAGAAGATAAGTTGGAAATATTTTCTATCGAAATTGAGATTTTATGAGGCTTGGCACGAGGAAAATTATCCTATCAGTAGCTTATAAGCCTCCAAGTGCTTTATATGGAAATTTCACAGAAGAGATTTTAAGCATGGATGATTTTACTTTTGATCTTTTATCTATAGGTGGTTATAAGTTAAACATTTTAAATTTCATGGTCTCTAATAATCTTTTTTCCCGCAGTAATAATGTCTGCTAGGATGACGGATCACTCTGCTTCCCTGATTGACAATGTGTTTGTCTCTTCAAAGTATACCCCAAAGACACTTTTTAATATTTCAGTGAATGTAGCAACTGATAATTTCCTATTGGTATTTGGCTTAGATTTACAAGTGTCACGCCGGAAAAATTAAATAAAATTGTTCGAGAAATAAAGCTTTAAAACGTTCGGTTGTTTAAAGAAGAAATGAGTGCAATAGCTTTTGAATCTGTCTTGAACCAGGAAGACCATTGTGAAGCTTTTGCAGAATTTAGTAGCATCATAAGAGAGAAAGAGAGAGAGAGAGAGAGAGAGAGAGAGAGAGAGAGAGAGAGAGAGAGGGGGGAGAGAGGGAGAGGGATAGAGAGAGGGAGAGGGATAGAGAGAGGGAGATAGAGCGAGAGAGAGACAGAGACAGAGAGAGAGAGAGAGAGAGAGAGAGAAAAGGGGAGAGAGAGAGAGAGAGAGAGAGAGAGAGAGAGAGAGAGAGAGAGAGAGAGGGATAGAGAGAGAGAGAGAGAGAGAGAGAGAGAGAGAGAGAGAGAGAGAGAGAGAGAGAGAGAGAGAGAGAGAGAGAGAGAGAGAGAGAGAGAGAGAGATCAGCATGGTTAAAAACCATCGTAGCATAGCTAAATTCATTCTGTTTTTTTTTACAAAATCATACATTTAAACAAAATCACACACTACAACTCAGCATTGAAAATTGATGTGAAGAAAGGCACAAATGAGTTGGCGTAACGATTAGTTCGTACTTTAGGGGGTAGAAGTTTATTTTGTAACCAAGTTCAGTTATTGGGAGGGGCTGGTTCGGCTAGTAGTGATCGGTGGCTCTTATTGGCTAGGACAGATTTTCCAAATTGCTGAATAAGGTGTTAAAGCCGGACTTTAAGTTGATATAAATTTAATTTAGCGAGGGCTTGATCATAGGGTGTGTCGTAGTTTCGGAGTATAATCTTTGTTGCTCTTTTCTGGACGGACTCTATGTCACATAATAGGTACGCTTTGCGGATAGCAGATTGACCCCGCACCAGGCACGCGTACTCGAGCAACAGGTGAACATAACACATGTAGGCATGGAGAAGACTTTCAGTATAACACCCGAAATGCCTCATTTTGGTAAGTGTCTGAAGGCTTGCATTAGCCTTGTGGACGGTTAAATTAATATGGGCACTGAAACTACAGTGACTAGTGAAAGTTACTCCTAAGATTTTTATTTCGTTCACAATTGTGAAAGGGACTAGAGGCATATCTAGATTCCGCTTTAAAGGGTTGAAACGAATTATCTTCGACTTGGCTACATTGATAGTAAGATCATGGTTTGAGCATTCGGTCTTTAGCTGATTAAATAACTGGTCTGAAAACTGCTTTGTCATGATAGTGTTTTCGACCAGGTAAGCGAGCACAACGGACAGATCATCTACAAACTTGCAACAGTCGTCGTGATGATTAAGCAGGGAATTAATTACAGCCAGGAAAATTATTCCAGCTAATTTCCTACTTTGTGGGGCCCCGCAAGAAGAATCTGACCATGATGAATCCGAATCGTTTTCGTGGAATGCAAAGACTTTTGTTTTAGGCCAGTTAAGAAGTCAAGTACAAGCCCAAGGGTGCGTCGTTTGGCACCCGTTTCCTGGAGATTCATGTCTGCAGTCTAGTGGTAGATTAGGTCAAACGCTTTTCTGAAATACCCTGCGCAAATGTTGACGAAACAGCTACCTTTTTCGAGCCATTGGAGGACACAGTCAAAAATTCGTACTAGGTAGATGGTAGTACTACACTTTGGGAGCCCACCGTACTGAAATTTATCAATACGCCCATGAAATTGTTTCAGAAGAAACTTGAATATGAAGGCCTCAGTTACTTTCGCCAAACAAGGTATAAGTGAGATCGGGCATTGATCGTCGCATACACTAGGGGCACGCTTTTTGGAATAGTCCTAATATAGGCCCGTTTCCACTGTGACGGGAAATAGCCGGAAACAAAATACTCGTTTATGATGCTGGACAGTGGTAATGCTCTAAAGGCTGCATATTCACGTAGCAATTTGACACGTAATTCACCAGGGTATGAAGATGTATTTGGTTTGATCTTCCTTAATTCTGTGTAAACGTCGAACTCACTGACTATTATATTGTTCTCAGGCTCACATTTTTCAAGCATGGTGGACTTTTCATCAGGCGTAATAGGTGGATAGGTAGTGCAGATCTTGGTGAAGAATTCGCTCACTTCTTCTGCACTGAGTAAGGACCCATCATCATTGCTGATCTTTACACTGCTGTAAAAATCTTGGCCGGCCACTTTTTTCACAGCGCTGTGCCATTTTTTGGTGTCTGAAGTAAGTAATTGTTAGGGCATGGTTTCACGACCATAGCGAGCTTCAGTTTTCTTTACCAAAGAGACTATTTGATTTCGTAATTTCTTGCCGTTGATAATATCACCACAGGAGCAGAGGCGAGACCTCTCTTTTATTAGTGATTTAACAGCTGGAGAGATCCA